>NW_012149174.1:7777876-7848865 GCF_000956105.1 Propithecus coquereli
TCAAAATACCTGTCTTCAAGTTCGGAGATTCTTTCTACTGCTTGATCTAGTCTATTGTTGAAACTCTCAAAAGAATTTTTTATGTCCTTCATTGAATTCTTCAGTTTTAGGATTCTGGTTTTTTTTTTTCTTTTTATAATATTTATCTCTCCAGTGAATTTCCCATTCATATCTTGAATTATTTTCCTGATTTCTTGTTTTGTTTGTCTGTGATCTCTTATATCTCACTGAACCTCTTGAATATAATTATTTTGAATTCTTTTTCTGTGATATCATAAATTTGTTCTTCATTGGAATCTGTTGATGGATTTTTTTTGTTCCTTTGGAGGTTTCATATTTCCTTGTTTTTTTCATGTTTCTAGTGTCCTTACATTGATATCTGTGCATCTGGTGTATTATAATAGTTGACCCTTCAAATTTTTTGGATTGATTTTCACACGGAAAGACTTTTTCCTATAACTGTATCTATAGTGTTGATTCAGTAGGACACTTTAGCTTTGATTCTGAGTGTGTGTATTAGTGTAGTTTCTATATGATTTATTCTGCTATAAACTGTCAGTGGCGTTTGTAATTTCCTCTGTGGCTTAGGCTGTGGTTGTTAGTGGAGGCTGTGGTGAAGTTTTTCTGGGGATGGGGACATCAGGTGGGCCAGTCCTTGGGCCCCAGTGATGCAGTAGCAGACCAAGCATGCCTGTCCTTGGGCCCCAGGGCAGTGTATGTGGGCACCAATGTTAGTAGGCACCAGTGTTAGTGGGTCCAAACAGGCCAATTTTTGAGCCTCCAGATGGCTTGCTTGGTTACCAGGAATGTCAGCAGTAGGCCAAGTTGGTGGGTGGGTCCTCAGTTCCCTGGGTAGCATGTGTGGCATGAGCAATGGCAGGACAACTTTTGGGCTCCAAAACAGCATGCGTTGATGCTAGCAGTGGCTGCGATGGGCTGAGTGGGCCAGTCCCCAGGCACCCAGGTGGTTTATGTATGTGGATGCTGGAGGTGGCAGTAGCAACGTGTTGAGAGGGCCTGTCCTCAGACCTCTGGGAAGAGTGCACAAATGCTAGTGGTGTTGGATAAGGTGGGGCAATCACCAAAGCCCTAGTGGTATCTATGGGCACAGGAGAGGCAGTGCCAGACTGGGCAGTTTTATGTCCAGGTGTGTTCTATGCTACAGCAGCAGTGGCAATGGGCTGGGAGAACCTCTCCTCAGGGCACATGCAAGTGTGCTGCATCCCTGCTGAGGAGGGGAAAGTGGAGGTGCTGACGGTGGCTGCAGCCATAGGCAGGCAGCTCTCAGTCTCTGGAGGGCACACACTTCAGCCCATGATAGCAATCGCAGTAGTAACGGCAAAGAAAATCAGTCCTTAGGACATACAAAAGTGTGTGGCAATGGGCCTGCTTTGGGAGTACGGGGTTGTTGCCTATGGCAACCTTCTCTGGTAGACAGTTCTCAGGCTCTAGGGAGTGTGCACTCTGTCTCCCTTTGTCCAGGGACAGCTTCCCCAGCGCATTGTACAGCTTATTTCCAAGGGTGCAAGGCACTGTGTGTGCTAGAGTGCTAGGGACCTGCAACTCTGCTGGGTCTGACCAGTGTCGTGCTGCTGCAGCCCTCCAGGTGGATGTGGGAGGGATGACAGTGGGGCCTGAGGGATGTGGAGATGCAGGGACTGTTGGTCCCTAGGGCAGGATGTAGTCTGGTGGGAGGCTGAGATCTCAAAATGACACTGTGCTGCCACTGCTTAGGATTTGAGGGGTCTATGTAGGACATGTTGTGAGATGTCTCTCTGGAGCAATGCTATTATGCAGTCTCCAGGCAGGTCCCTATGCTATTCTGAGGGCCTGTGAGGGGTTCTCCTGTGGCTAGAGTTGCATGAGTTCATGGCGGGAATGTGGACCATGGAGGATCTCTCACTTACCCCTTCCCCACACTGTGGAGTCTCTCCATGCTCCCAGCCAATCCTGGCTGAGCTGGCTGCCTTTCTTCCCTGTCCTGTGCCTCAGATGTTTCTTGTTACCTCTCTGTGGATTTCCAGTGTTCTCTCTTAGCTGCCCTATTCAAAGTGTATTTATCTACTTGCCATTTTGTTTCTTCTTTATGGAAGAGGTGAGTGTCAAATGTCTCTAGTCAGCCATCTTGAAGCCCCTCCTCCAAACCTAAACTCTTGATATCATACCCCCACTAAAGCCACTCCACCAAAGGATCTTTCCATTTCAGTTAATGGAAGTTCCATGATGCTTCTAGTTCCATTACGCTTCTAGTTGCTCCAGTCAAAACTAGGAATCACTCTTCACTTTGCCATTTCTGTAATACCTAACACCCCATTCATTAGCAAATTCTCTTGGCTCTATCTTCAAAATCTAACTTCTGTTCATATCTCTACTGGTACCACTCAGGTTCAAGTCACCAATCTCCTTCTGGATTAACGCATTAGCCTCCTATCTGGTCTCTATTTCTGCCTTGCCCTTTAATACTATCCTCAATCTAGCAGCCAATGCAATCTTGTTAAAACCTATCAGAAGACATCTTTCCTTGCTCAAAACTTTGCAATGGCTTTCCATTTCATTCCCAGCATGGACTTACAAGGACCCACGTGATCTGCCCCCGACATTCACATTCTTTCTCTCTCAGACCTCCTCTCTGACTACTATACAGGTATCCACTCTACTCTAGCCACACTGAACTCTTCCTATGAACACCAGGTACCCTCCTGCCTTGGTACTTTTTCATTTCTTTCCCCCCATCTGAGATGTTCTTCCTCCAAATAGTCACACAGTTCCCTCCCATATCTATTCTTTACTCCACGAGGAGTCCTAGTCATTCCATCTAAACTTTAATAGCTACTTCCACCAGTGAACTATCTAGCTCCCTCCCTACTTTTTTTGTTTCTTTAGTACTTTAATTTCGGATTAACATACCACATATATTTCTTATTTATTCTGCTTAATACATATCTTCCCCCACTAGAATGTAAGCCTGGATATAACAAGACTATAGGGGTGTGGATTTTTGTCTGTTTTATTTGTTGCTATATTTCCAGAACCTGAAACAATATCTAATATACAGTGTGTACCAAATAAATATTTGTTGAATAAACAAACCTTCTAAGATAGAGTATGCAGAAATCTCTTTTAATAGACACAGCTAATTTAAAAATCAGGGTACAATACAAAGAGCTAAGTAGAAGGTATTTAGAGACAAGGCAAAGTAAAGTGGCCTGTACAATGATGAGATGTCCCTGAGGGCCACTTGCCAAAGAACATCATAACTCTTCATCTTAGGAAGAAGTCATTAATATTCAAGGTCAAAATTTTGATATACCTTATTCCCTTTCTAGGATTCAAGGCAGTATTTTAGGTTAGGTCCTAAAAATGGAGCCCTTCTTGCATCGTCAGTAGCAACTTGGGAATTTTGCATAATAAGTAATTTTCAACAACACCTGGTTCTCATACCATTTCTTTTTTTTTTTTTTTTTATTCCAGGGTATTGTGAGGGTACAAACACTATGGTTACACTTTGTGTCTTTGCCTCACCCAAGTGCGGGTTAAAGGCATGCCCTTCCCCCCCTGTGGTGCTCCCCGTGTCCTTTAGTTGGGGATTTACCCCCCCCGACTCATACCATTTCTTATAAAAAAGTTAATCAAAGAAAAAGAACTTCATATTGTTAAGATGTCGTTACTGAACCATATGCACATAAATATACATTAAATATAAGTAATCATAACTATAACAAAATTAATTTAGTGCAGTAACCTACTCGATTTGCAACATGCTCTTATAGTTTGTAAAATGCAATGATTTGCACCAGGGTCTATTCCAATGTGCAAAACTTAAAAGGTTTTTAATAAGAGTCAAATAATTAAAAACAAATAAAAACTACCATTTTTAATTAAATACCTCTGAGAATAGATAGAATTTATTCAAAGTCCAGTAATAGAACAAATTAATCTTCCAAAGTAACAAAACCAGAAAAGCTTAACTGAACCCTACACAAAAGAATTATTGAGGTGAAATTAACTTATCAGAATTAAATAGCTTTTGTTGTCAAAACAAAGCTACTTAATAGTCATTGTAATCACCTATAGTAGGGAAATCCTTAAAGATTTAGACATACATACATGAGCCAAACAGCTTATCCAAGTCATATTTTAAGCCCTAAGAAATTGACATAAGTGTAAGTAAAAGTTAAGATTTCATTTTTATTTGCTAACATTGCTCCACTACAGAGACAATTTCTCACTTTCTCTGAAGGCACTGACACAGATTTTGGTGATTATTGCTGTATGTAGGCTAACTTTGTAGCAATGCAATTTTAGATTTTTGAAGGTATACACAACATATGAAAACTATCAGGTAACTTAATTTTTATCCTGATGAATTATCTATATATGTCACTTCAAAACTCATCCCCTTAAAATAGGCCACATATAATTTTACAAAAAAGTAGTATAACTTATGACTTTTAAAGAGCAATTTATTATCTATCATACAAGACCATATTCATATTTTCTTGTGCAGTTTTAAAATTGCTAATTGCTGGAGAGAAAATCCCAATGGTGATTTTCTAGCTTTGAGAAGAGTATGATATGACAATACTTTGCTGAAAATTAATAATTTGAAGAGAAACACCATTATGAAAATAAAACTTCCATATATAAGGCTCTCTTTAATGAATAATCTTCTTGAGTGTATCATACACAGTTCAAATCACTTCTTAATCATCGACTGAGGCATTAGCAATATCTGAATTCTCTTTGAGATGTGAATTGTCTTTGTTAAAGTTGAGGAGAAGAGAGGAAATGTTTGTTCCACTCCAATATAATATAAATTGAATATTCATTTTAGAATTGATCATCACAGAGTTAGTCTTAGCTAATCATACCACTATATCCTCAGAGTTCTACTATTCTACAATAGCTTATCACCCTTGTCAAACTCCTTAAAAATTCCTTCCTGGCATTAACAAATAATTTATAATTTGAGGTAAGTTTCAGTTAAATTACATGTATATATACACCAAAAAAATTTTACATCTCTGCATTTATTTAATATTTATTATCAATAAATATCAATATTTATTTATTGAGCTTCTTTCATGTGTTAGTCATTACTCTATTCTATAGCTATTTCTATAGATGGGAGCAGGGAAGACAAAATTAAAGAAATAATTTGAAACTTCTAGTTAGCAACGACAGATTGAGCACAACAATGTATCTGCTCTCTTGCTCCCTCCTGAAAAGCCACTAAAATGACAGCAAAAATGCTCACACTCACCAAGACAACGAGACTAGGAGAGATCATATAACACATAGGAAAAGTCAACAAAATTGAAAAAAATGGAAAGTCGATGGATAATTTGAAATTGGCTTAGGTTTCAGCCTTTTCCTCTCTGCTGAGTGCCTAGGTAAGGAGCAGAAGCAGATGTTGGCGACAGTGGGACAGGGGAATTAGAAGATAAATTGATTCGTACCTCAGAATGCCACAAAAAGCCTGGATAAGACACTAGCTATCTCTGACATTGGGTGTGTAAGGTGAGGCTGAAGACAATTGGATTAATTAAAAATCTCTATCAAAAATAATTAGACTTCTCTATTCTTTGCTCCAGCAATGTGGTTTAATCTCTGGAGACGTTGAACCCTACTGAGAGACAACAAAAATAATGAAGGGAGTAAAAGAAATCCTGTATGCTCAATGGAAGATACTCAGCACCTTCTCCTTTAGCTCTCAGAGCAATTGTTGCCTATCTTTTACATCCCATCCTCTGTCCCATGGCAGGAGATTGGAAGCTCTCTGTCTCTGACAAATTTGGCAAGTCCCTGAGAAAATACCTGAGAGTTGAGGTTGCCAAAGAAATGGGCCACCATGCCCAGTCCCTCACAGTGAGGCTCACAACATGGCAAAATCCACCACTGCACACAGAAATTTCAATTTATCTCTTAGTGTCTCACTTTTAAATATGAAGGGATGGAAAAAGATCATCGGATATAAATAAAGGGTATTTCACTTCTAAGACCAGACCAAAACAAAGAAATGAGCAAATGAAAGAAAGCCACATCGGGACCAGAAGAAAATTTCAAGCAACTATAATAAATCTCTTCAAAGAGATAAGAGATGTGGCATTCATAAAACAAGAATGAAATGCTACTTAAAAAAAAAAAGTATAGTAATATTCAGGGAACAAAAAAAAAAGAGCCCTTGAAAATTGAAAATATGATAACAGAATTTATCAAGTTTAGAAGACAAAATTGAATAAATTACCTGTAAACTAAAACAAACAAAAAACAAAGGTCACAAAGTGAAAGAAAATATTTAAAGAAATATTTTTTAAATAGGAGAATCCTTTCAGAAGATACAAGGTGTCTAATAGGAATTTCAGAACAAAAGAACTTTAAAAAGGGAAAAGGAACTTATTAATAAAACAATAGCCAGAAATTTTCCCAGAACTGCAGTACAAGAGTTTTCAGATTGAAAGAGCTCAAGGAGTTCCCAGTCCAATGAATTAAAAACTGACTCACAACCAGATACTTCATTATTAAAATTTTAAAACACCAGACATAAAAGAGAAGACTGTGAAAAGAAAGCATGTGAGAGGGAAAAAGCAAACAAACATTTAAAAAGGTCACATCCAGGAGGAGGGGAGAAAAGGGGAGGGACAAAAAGCTACCTAATGGGTACAAATGAACACTATTTGAGTAACAGGCACACCTATAGCTGGGAGCCAAGCATTACCAAAGTGCTCCATGTAAACCTAAAACATTTGCGCCCCCTTAATATTTTGAAATTTAAAAAAGGTCACATCCAAATAATAATCAGAAATATAATTCTCAAGACAATAATAGAGAAATGCCTTCAAAACTTTGAGGAAAAAAATTATATCCAACTTATAAGTCTATACCCAACAAAACTGTCAAGCAAGGGTGACAGTAGAATAAAAACAAGTTCAGACAAGTTCAACAATTGATCCAGGGATACACCCTCAGGAGAGTACTGGAGAACATGCTCTGGCCAAGCGAAGGGTATAAGCTGAGAAAAAGACAATCCAAGATATGCAGAATTCAACACCACAGAACAGCAAATCCCAGGGCAACAGTAGTGCTCCAGACATGGAGAACAAGCAGTTTAGATTGGAGCAGGACAGGGGGCACCAAGATGGATATCAGATGTTCCCCAGGGGGAAAAAAGTAGAACTGAAAGATGATCAAATATACTTTACCATACGGAGAGGTATTTTACATAAAGTTTGGGGGTGAATTAGCAATAGGTACAATAAAACTAAAAAAGCCAATTTCTTTAAAAAAATGAAATTATTAACCTCAGGAAAAATAAAGTTGTAAACAAGGGAAGGAAATGTAACCAAAATATTCTCTGTGGTCCAGCAGTAAAGATTATTACAAGAATCGTGTATAATACTGATATCTAAACAATGACTATTTTTCAAATTGGCTAGTGGAGAAATGATAGCAAAGAATATGAAAGAGTGAATATAAGAGATTTAAATCATAATTCTTTATAATATAAAGGCAGTAAACACTGACTACTATTTGAAAATTCATAAAATTGTAGTATAAGCCCTTTGAGAGTCATGGGATAGGGCACTACTATTTTCATAGTAAATATTGCAGTATTATTTGACTTTTAAAGCATGTACACACATTTTTGAATAAAGATTAAAATTGTGTAAATGCTAATATTAATATATCATCATAATAAGTATGAAGAAGTATTAGGAATCTTAAGTGATCATTTAAACTAGCTTTAAGTTGACCCAAGTAATATATTATTTTTCTCTGTTTTAGATTGGGTTCCCTGTGAGATTAAAATAATGTGTGAAAGAGATTTTGGTGGGAGAGTTTGTGGAAACAACATTCACAAGAGAGTGAAGGGATCAGGATTGGGCAAAGAGGGGAGTTAAACTCTGAATCAGTTGTAACAAATGTCTCACAGGGAGCCCTGGAGCTGAGATAGCCCTTCAGTTGCCCCAAATGAAACGGGGTCCCATTGTTGGACTCCATTGACCAGTCACGGGATTAGGACTGACCCCATGGATGAAGTATACATTGGACACAACATTAAGTGAGGCAGCTCCTTTGAAAGAAGGAAATTCCCAGAGAAGAATTCCACTCTGAGCCATCATCCAGCGCTGCCAGTAGCTGAAAATGAGTGTGTCGGTCCTGACGAGGGTATCTGGATGCCAGAGCATCCATGAAAACTCTTCTGTTATTAACAGATCAAGTTGCAGTTTTATTTGTCAGTTGGGGGAAATTTAAAGCTTATTCATATTTTTTAAAAAACATTTTTTGAGATAACATTCAGAGACGGACCACAATTGTTCATTTTCTCCATAGTGCTGGTAAAAGCATACCAGAAACAGTACTTTTGTAAACTAATCAGAAAATGGGATTGTTTCTCTTGGAAAATGCATTCAGAGTACCACCCTTGAATGCATGGGCATGTCTCTTTTACAGTAACCACTGCAGCAGGGGTGGGGGCTTCCACTTCCCCTGGTGGATATCTGTGGGAGCTGCTGCTCCAAAGTCCTGGAAGTAAGCACATGGAAGACAGGGCATATAAAGGAGGAGAGAGAAGAGGGCTGCAAGGCATCAGCAGTGCAAGGGTTTCCCCCTACCTCTCCTAACTTTCCTTCTTCACCCAAGATGTAGCTGTAAGTCCTTCCACTAACTACCATCACTTGGGTGAGCCAGGAATTGGGATGAAAAGATAATGTCATCAAGGCAGCTCACATTGTGTGCTCTGCAACATTTAAATTGGAGAGAACAAAAAAGGAGAAGCACTAAAGTCAGCTGACACAGAGAGGGGAGTTCTTGACTCTACCAAGCTGAACCTATTGTTGGTGTTGCGTTTTAACATGTCTTCACTGACTGTCTGATACGTGGCTGGCATGGTGTAGAATGCCAGGAAAGATGCAAGAATAAACCTACAAGATTCAGATATGTGAGCAGGTAATTGAAATATTGGTGATTTCGAGTTATGGAAAAAGTGAATGTAATCTAACCTCACTAAGGAATGTTAAAGGGTATGACTAATTTTATGTACACACTGTCAGGGACAGTCTTAGGAGGTACTGATAAAAAATTACAAAGAACAAAATATCAGAGTAAACCTGATAGAGAATTGTGAAAGAACACAATGTCAGATTAAGCTCAATGTAACTACTGAAATGAATATCTGCTGACCATTTACTGAAAGTCAAATGATGTATAGCAACTGTAGCTTTAATTCCTTATAAATGAAATTAATAATAAATAGTGGCTGAAAACCCACAATAGCTTTGTGGCCACTTGTTGGCTACCTGTATGCATTCAGGGTATTTGGTTTGATCAACCATAAAATCAGCTAATTCTAAATTTGTGAATTGGCATGTTCCTTTGGGACTCAGTTTCTGGGTTTTTTTTTTTCTCCCAACATACACATATAGGTATAACTGAACAATAAGAAAAATATATATGCGTACTGTAGATCAAAATAGCAAAGACTTCATCAATATTCAATTAGGAAACTCATTCTTCAATCTTTAGCACTTGTTTAAGCATTACAGACTCAATTTTTAGCAAAATACTATTTTCAAAGTGTTTTAAATAAAAATCAAAACATGTTTGAATCATCTTAGAATCAAAGGGCATTTAAAAATATTTATTCAATAAACTATATCACCATGTCCTAAGTATATCATTTCAACCAATTAATTTTAAAGATAAACACACTTAACATGTGTTTTATGTTGAATGGTCAAAACATTCAACATGACTGACTTCAGAGAAGCTCTAGAATTAACAATATTTCCGGTAAGAGTAACATTTTCTTCTTCCAAAGTCATAGCTTTGCCTTTTGGATAATCTGATTCCAATATTTTGCCTGTCACATTTTCTCCCATTTTGAGACAGTTTTCTGATCAGCTTATCATTCTTATTTTATTTGGGACACAAATCATAAGTAATTCATTTTTCAATTGATTTATGCTATTTATAAAGTGCCACAGCAACTAATACTGAAGTTTAGTTTTTGAATTCTGACAGTGCTAGTAATAAAACACTATCTGCCACAGAGGAATTGCTGAGTTCTGATTGGAAGAATTCTCTTTTGATCAATTGTCCAAATGCAGTTACTAATGCTTTTACACAAACTCAAATTATAGAAACTGCTCCTACTATAAGACAAGTTACATGTGTTTTGTATTAATACTTTGATATTTCAGTATGTAAGCAGTACATAATTTTTTCTATTTGTTTTACCATGTACTGTTGAAATGCTTCTGCAAATACCACATCCCAAAACACAATGTCTTCCTCTAAAAAAATGCTTATACTGTTCAGGAGTCAGAATCTTAAAAGAAAAAAAAATTCTTAAAAGGAATAAAAATAGCAAAATAAAAAAAGATTTTAAAATGTTTTTAAAATATGTGTATAATTGTATGCAATTGTTCATAAAATCATCCTCACGTCTAGAAGGAAAATGCATACCCAACTGAGCATAATACTCTTGGTTATGTTAAGAGGAGGCTTGAGTTTTATTATCTAGTAAGAGGCAGGTGGTCTAGCAACCCCCTCCAACAACTGGCAGCTTAGTTTACATTCTGTTGAGCAGCTGCCTCCTCCTACTTTAACTGGCATTGCATCACAAAACACAGTAGTCATTTGTGTAACTTGTAACACAGTAAGATAAGAATAGACCTTATTCCCACACCATTCTGCAGTAGTTAGGCAGGCTATCTATTTTGTTCACTTTGAGTACCATTTGGAGATTCATCCAGTTCAAATATTTATCTTTAACAATACCTAGTATTGTTAAAAATCCTTTACCTTTTCCAAATATTGTTAATATGGCAATACTTTAACTCCTTTATGTAGTGTTACAGATAACTTGGAACGCTCAATCTTTGAATTTGAACTGGACACCCAAAAGGTTCACTGAGAATGAATAAACCAAACACTATGCATTAAAAACTATATATTGTTTACTTAAGAGGTAATTATAATGCAATAAGCTTCAAAACACTAAACAATGTCGTTCTAGTATCAATTGATTAATCCATGCCTCCTCGTCAGCATGCAGTGAAACCCCCAGCCACCTGGGAAACGCTAGGGGGTCTGTGATGAGCTCACACTGAAATCTGCGTTGGTTGCCTGCTGACCATCTCTACCAAATCCCATTCCTGTCTGCTTCAGCAAGATCAGCTCTTCGTCATCAGGGCTTATGGTATTAAATGAAGAACTTGTCTAACTCTCTTTCTGCACCTGCTTCAAGTCCACTCTTTCAATACAGATTCTTTATTGATTGCATTTCTAAGAACAGAACTGTGGAAGTTGTTTCCATAAGCAAAGCTCTGCCCTCTTTGGAAAAAAAAAAAAAACGTACACTCCCTTCATTTATGCCATTTGGAACCTTGACCTACATGGATGATAACTGAGTAAAATGGCTATTGCAGTTGCCAGCTTCCTGGGGATGACCCCTCTGTTTACAGTTTCGTGCAGATTTTTTTCCTAAGGTTAATGTAGCAGCTGGAGGAGTTTTATATCTCACTCTAGCTTTCGGCAAGATAAGAACAGAACAGCTTCCAGGCTTGATATAACATTTTTTAAAGAAGTCTCCCTTATTGTATATAAGCCTTTGACTTTGGGATTCTCCTGTTTCGACTCTTGCACATTCCCTCCCCATCCCCATCTTAGCCCAGTGTGTAAGGTTTTACTGTTTAACCATTTGGTGATCGCTTTCCCAAAGGCTGCCTATACAGAAGCAGAACAGCTCTAAAATTATTTAGACCATGATGTCAGTCAAAGTAATTAATTTTCTTTGGTCTTTTGATAACTCATAGATACTATAGTCATGTTGACTGCCACACATAAAAATCCATTTGACCAACATTTGATTATGATAAAAAATTATTATTAGATCAGAACCTGGTTCAGTTACCAGTGTTTGTTCCTTAAAGCAGAAAGGCATAAAACTGTAATTTATCTCATTGTCTCCTCTCTTCTCTCATATAAAAATCAACTGGCTGTCAATCAAGTCAGAGATTAGAAACTTTCTAAGGAAAAATAAGCATTTGCAAACTGGAATGAAGCACAAATCACTTCAATAGCTTAGATGTGAGCTTCAAAAAGTGTCAAACTAAACTAATCACAGTAGGAATTGATGGAATATTAGCTCTGAATTTCAAGTTATCATAATTTTTCAATGTCTGTCTCACATTTTTGGCTATCTGTCAGATATAACTACCTTGGAAATCCCATCTTCAGTGTTAGTTCTCTGTTGAGGGCCTCAGGGGAACTGCTATAAAAATGAATTAGTCCCATGAAAACAGACTATTTATGGGTGTTTTCTGCATGGTATTTGGACTGTAGAATAGACATTCTATAACCTTGACTTGACAGGAGTACACAGTGGTAGATGCACAGTATTGGAGAAGGCAATGAATATAAACCTACAAAGATGATTCTGCTTTGTTCCACCTATCCCAACCCCAATTCAAATGTCTACAGGGAAACATGGATACTGTTTCCAAATTATGGGAAAAAATCAATTTACTGCTTTCTTCATTTGAGGATCTGTAACCTTCATTTTCAGACAATTATTTTTAAAAGTAAAATAATAATTCTCTTTCCTAATTCATTTAATGCTGCTTTTTCATCACATCTGCTACAAGTTCTTACTTTCATTAGCAATGGTACCAGAAGTAACCATTTGAATAGTCCTGTGGAAGAGTAGGGCAAAGTAATTAAGATGAACAGTTCTTTCACAACTCTGCTGCTTTCTAGTTGTGTGACCTTGGGTAAGCTATTTAACCACTAAACCTCAGTCCTCTCATCTGTAAAATGGGAAAAAAATGACAGAGTGAATTCACAGACTTGAGCTTAAATGAGACAAGGCATTTTGAGACTTAGCACAGTGCATTATTATTACTTTGTACATATATAAATTATGAAATGTGTACCTTCTGGTAAAATTTATATGATGCACTATTTAATTTTTTAAATATTTCATTGAACTTATGTAAACATCCAATATTTACATGTGCTAGAAAGTTTTCCATTGAATATGTCCACATTTAATCAGTTTTCTATGTAAACTGTAGAATCTATTTTCTACATATATGGCAGAGTATTTAAAACAGATATCCCATAGATATGTGATGATACCATCCATCACATTTCTGTGGTCACATTTTAATAAAGACAATTAATATGATCATAACCAGGTAGCATTATGAATGCTGACAGGTAAATGGTCCTGGCTTTATCTTGGGCTTCTAATCAAGAAACCATCTATTTATAAGTTAATAAGTAGAAGAATGGCTGTGGTGTGTAATACCACAGTCTTTAGGAGATACAGATCCACATCTAAATAAATGGCAATTTATTTCAACTCTTCATGTATACTGAATAGGTATTATAAGTTGACAACATGCCAGTTTGCCCTTAGGTCTGTTTATTTATTGAATGACTGCTCTCTGGTACTATGCTCAGATCTATAAAAAAGATACGTTGGAGGTTACAACCCAGTGAGAGAGACAGATAATAAGCAAATGTGTATACATGGAGTGTGAATAAAATTACCAGGGCATAGTGTATTTGTTTAAAGGGTAATTACCCATCATAAATGGTCCAAGAAAGGATCCCTGGGGAATCAGCTTTTAAGTTGAAAGCTGAAGGGTGGAGCTGTCAGCCATATGACTAACGGGTAAAGAGGGTTTATGTAAAGTGGTCAGATATTGGTCAGAAGTCAGACAGGAAATGGTTAAACAGTAATGTTCCTGAGTTACTACTTTGCACAAAGGGGTGTCTAACGGTGTTACAGAGGAAGTAACAAAGTACTACACACTGAGAAATGAGTTTCATTACAGCTTCCAGCAGGAAAGTTACTTTTCTCACCAAAAAGGACAATTATAAAGTGTAACCCTCCCGAGAGACGAGTGGAGAGGCCTAAGGATGGAGTGGATTCAGTCAGAAGGAGCTGCAGGGCAGCGAAGCCAGTCACCTGCATTTTACAGAACATTTCAAAGGCAAGCAAAGCCTCAGGTTCAATCAGTTAAAAGGCTGTACTTTAAGCATACAGAGTTTGACAATGAGCTGAAACAAGGAAACATCAAGCCGGGCAGCCTATGAGAGTAAAAATATAATACTGTGGAATGCACAAAAGAGAAGCTGCAGAACTTGGCCAATTGTCTGCAATAATTATGACCGGCTTGTGAGAAGGAACTGAAAGCTAATGTCATTAATTCAATAAATATTTATTGCATTACATCAGTGCACACACACAAAAAAAATAACAAAGATATCTATCCTCAAGGAACTTACACTGGGGGCCAGGAGGTGGGAGGGACGGGAGAGTAAGGGAGAGTAGATTGGCATTAAGCATTAAACATAATAAATAAGTAAATGATACAGTGTGTTAGAAAATGCTTAGTGCTCTGAGAAAAACGACAAAGTAGAGCAGGAAAGGAAAGATGGGGCTGGGAGAAGGGAGAAGGGCTGGTTTACAATATTAGTTGGTCAAGCCAGGACTCACTGAAAAGTTGAAATCTGAGCAAGACGTGAAGGCGGTGAGGGAATTACTCACGCAGACACCTTAGGGAAGAGCATGCTGAGTGAAGAACACCCAGCCCAAGCGCTGTCGTATGTACTCGCACTGAAGTTTTCGTGTACTAAAATGAATATTTTGTTCCCTTATATAATAATTGTACATATAATAAAATATATTTTGAATGTGAATTAGTTTCAAACAAATCATTTTTCTGCTTTCAAAAACACTTTCAAGTGTCACTGGAGACAGATTTCCTGGCTCCTTGGACCTGATCTAACAACTACATCCAGGATACTAGATCCCAGAGCAGGCAGAATGAAGGAAGCAGCACTCATTACAAAATGCTGCTTTGTAAAGAATTAATTCTGTCCTGGCATGTTTCACTATTCTATTAGGTAATGCAGAGGAAATAAATATGTCATGAACCCTCCCCGAGGAATAATTAAAGAGTAATTTAGCTCAATATCCAACTTTCACTTTTGGCTCTGTAGTCAGAGGTAAACTCTGCTTTCCCTGGTTCTAAAGTAAAGGTGAAAATCCTCCAAGGAGGCCTGGAAGAGTGAAGGAAAGCTTCCACCACATCAGCTATTCCTGCCGTTCCATTTGGGAGAGTTATCCGAAGGGAAGTGAGAAAGGATTTAGCACTTAAAATAATATTATTCTTGGTATAAGATCTGTTATGCTTTTTTCTAGATAAAACAGTTCAATGAACATTGATGCTTTAGAAAAAGAGAGCCCTAGGTTTTTAAAACAACTTTAGGGTGGGGAGGGGAGGGGTAGGGGTAACCAAAACAACTGTGATGCGATTGTTGAAAAAGCCAGTCAATTCTTAAGGCAGCATTCATGGAAATACAGTAACCAGATCCTAAAAGTAATACGTCCACTGTACTTTGCCTCAATTCTGTGATGTCTAACTAACGTCTCACTAGTTCTGAGAACTGCATTTTAAAAGAGATGTTAACGAAAAATAATGAGGTCACAGGAGCTTGACCTCAATGATGCAGGGCTGCAGAAACTTTGCCACGTAAGGAATGATCCATGTAGACAGGAGCCTGCAAATAAAAGCCCCTTCAGTTGTTAACAGAGGGAATGAGCAAGTGAGGGAAGGGGAGAAATGAGGATTGACGTAGAAGAGCCAGGGACGATCTGACACAGGAGAGGTGGAGGTGGGGGAACAGCGGATGTGACCGCAGTAAGGGTGGGGGTTCGGGGGGAAGATACGTAAAGAAATTTAATATGTTTTCCTGTGAAATGCCTGTTTAATAGCCTCCTAGTGCCCCCAATAAACCTTAATAAAGTTTTCCATTGCTTTTCCAGACTTTTTTTTTGTCTTAATTGGTGTGGCCTGTGTGTGTTCTAGACGTGGCAGGAAAGAAGAGGCAAGCCTCAAGCCGGCCCAGTTCTATTCAGGACCCAACTGAAAAGGAGAGAAAGTCTTCCCAGAATATGGTACACCTTTAAATTACAAACTTTCATTACATATCGGTTTTCCATTTTAAAAACTACAACTTGAAAATGGAGCGAATACCTGTTGCTCTTACATATGTGTTCTTTTCTTCCCATCCCAGATTTCGTGTTATAATTCAAATGTATCCCTTACTGTCCAACTAAAGATAGCAAAATAGTGCTATGCATAATAGCTGGACCTACTCAGGATATTGTTTGGGTCATAGAGTATACTTTTAAGTATGATTCTGGTATGGAAAATTATATAGTGTTTGGTGGTATTATTTACACAGTCAAGATTTACTCCACAACACAAAAACAAATGCTAAAATTAAAAGGAAATATGCCAGACACACATTAGCTAA
Source organism: Propithecus coquereli (assembly GCF_000956105.1). Classification (NCBI taxonomy): domain Eukaryota; kingdom Metazoa; phylum Chordata; class Mammalia; order Primates; family Indriidae; genus Propithecus; species Propithecus coquereli. The sequence continues at coordinate 7,794,215 of NW_012149174.1, forward strand.
TATGTTTCTTGCTTCATCGTGCCATTTATTTTCTTTTCCCATTTCTGTAATAAATATTTCCTATCTGCTTGCGAGTTAGGGAACTAGATAATGGCACATAACTCTGCCGTCTGTCGAATGGACAAGAAGGCAGAACTGATGAGCCCTCATAATTACTAAAAGAGTGTCTGATATCTTAGAAACTGAGGTCTTTCTATTTTGTGTGTAACAGAAATGGTATGGGCCCTTTGGAAGCTTTTGCCTTTTGTGATACAAAACTACTTCCTCTGAGTTTTGTAGGTTCCACTTCCAGTAAGTAACAGAGGAGTAGTTCACATCAGACCTACCCTCCCACCGGTAACAGTGAGAAATTCTGGACAAGTATATTTTTTTAATTACCAGGGCTGAGGCTAGGGTGAGATGGGGGAAGCACTTACCTCAGGCACAAAATTTAAGGGGATGACAAAAAACTCAGCAATCAGGATAAATAAAATTTGAATGCAATATTTTTAAAAATCAAAACTAGTGCTGAAAAATCCATGATGAACATAATATCAAAATGTTAAATAAGAAATAGAATCAGTATTATTGATCTTCTTCTTTTACCTCTGCTGCTAATATAGCTCAGCATAGCACTGTTACCGGTTATTCCTGATTTAAAATTCTGATATTTTTCTCATTGTGGATTTTTTACATTAACTTTGTAAATGAGAATTAAAATAAAGAAAATATTCCGGGTTCTGTGAAGAAGGTAGTTGCCCAGTGAGCAACTTATAGAATTTATACAAAAAAATGAATAGGGATTATCTGCCCCTCCAAACTAATCCGTTATTCTTCTGCCAACTGTCAAAAATGTGTAGGTAAATGTCATCCTTTCAACAGTGCTAAACACTTCCCAGCCTTTAATGTTTGGTATCAGTTTCATTTTCATCTGTTTGCTTGGCATTTGGTGCTTGATCTAAACTAGAGCAACTGCAACCTGGAACGCTACAGAATAACATGCCAATTTGAACCTAAACTGCTGCAAAGGGTATAATTATCTAGTGTGCCACTAAGGAAAGTCTCCAAAAAAGTGGGGCACAAAATCTTTTGGATATGACCTTTGTTTCAGATCCTTTGAATGCATTGTGACAGATTTGGTGGTGAGGGATGTGGTACACTCAGAGATGGCTCTGCAGGAAGCCCTTCAACAAAGTACTTGCTGCCCACCTGTGGAAGGGCAGTCGGCAGAAAGCCCAGCTGTCTGCAACTCAGGGTCCACCTCAGCTGAAAGAGCTACCTCTCCTGAGGCCACACCCTTCTCAAGGCAGCCCACAGCTGCTGAATGAGCAAGGCAGGGTTGAAAGGCCCAGCATTGTATCATTTTATTCTAAGGCAAAAAACAAAACAAAAAAAAACACCTCTGAAGTGTAATTTTCCCTTCATTGCTCTGGCTGGATTGGTCAAAGGTTTGTTGGCCTGCGTCCCAGTTCAACTTCTTCCTCTGCCCAGTCCTTGCCTCTCTTACTTCCCTTCTCATCTTGCACCCTAAAACCCGCCTCAATAAATATCTGCCTCCAGAAAACCCAACCTGAGACAAGGAGGTAAACTTGCTGAAATTTTTCTTTTTATAATTATTAGTTAGAACAACAATGATAAACTTTACACAAAAAAGAATAAATACACAACCCTATATGCAACTTATCTTTTTGAAATTTCATTTTAGATCTGAATTATACATGCTAATAGTTGTAATGATTTTAAATTCAGATTTCTCAGAAGATCGTTATTTAACATGCAATACCTTGTAGCAACTTTGTCCACATACTTGCCTTCTGCAGTGCTCTTACAGTATTCCACAGTGGATTTCTTAACTGTCTCCAAATGTATGGCCTTAAGTTCTCTCCTATTTTGTCACTGCTTCAAATAGTGCTGTTATAATATTTTTGTGCAAATTGCTTTTTTTCTTTTTGATTAATTTCTTTGACAATTGCTTTCCTAGAGTTGGACCAGAGTCTCATGCATATCAGCACTAGGACCAGTTAGCTGAGGAGAAGGGAAGAATGAAAGAGAAAAGAATGAAGAGTCATATAGCCACCAACTTTCCCTTTTTCATATATAAAAGATGTATGTAAATGAAGTGCATATAAATCTGGAACAACTCAAAATTCCGTCAAGTCCTGAATAACCTCATTTTTTTCTCTGAGTCTTCTTGACTAATCCCACTTTACAGGAATCTGTACTGTGAATGTGGATATTGAATTATACTGGTTTGTAGCCCCATTATTCAGAATCCGGTTCACTGTGAAGTAAACAAAAGTTCCGAGGATAAACATATCTGGGAAACAACATATATTAAGTTTTCTTCTTGAAGATTAATAGTGTACAGGGGTGTGTTAAAGGCTTTGAGAATTCTTACAGCAAAGAAACTTGTTAAATTTTTAAATCTACCTACCTAATGGAATTAATATTCTAAGGAAAACAGTTTGTGAAACAATTGTATATATGGTACCATAAAAAACTTTCAGAAAAAGATTATTATACACGCATAATATTATAATATACACATACTGCTTACTGGTTGAAATGTAGCTATCTTCCTGGGGAAGCCCATTTATGACATTATGTTATTATTCCCTCCAGCACCTACCACCCATCCAGGCAAATTTTAGATGTTTTACAAAGGTTTATGAAATTGCATTAAACACCTGTTAAAATCACTTTATTCATTGCAAGACATTTATATAACATAGTTTTAAAGAAAGATAACAGCTGAGGGGAGCTACAGAAAAAAAAGCTTAGAACTTATGTTCAATTATTTTTCTTGTACATATGAAGTTGCTCTGTGAGAACAAGAACACTCAGCAGATGTATAGATCCATTATCTTTTCACATGGCAATATGTTCATCCTTTCAGACAATTTGAGCAAGTTTGGAACATAAAATAATACAAACAAGCTGAAATGCAGAGCAGAGAAAATGAAAATGATTGGCACAAGATAATGGAAAAATCATAAGAGATGTCACATAAGTGAGCTTAAACCAAGGCATTAACCATTGAAGTTAACTGTTTAATGAAACATCCAAATATATAATTATCCTGCTAAATACTTGGAGTGGCAGATTCCCATCATGTGTGTCCACATGCATGCCCTACATTAAAACTCAATGACAAAGGTTTTCACACCTTGTCATTTTAGCCTTTACTCTCAAGGCTCATGGGATCTATCTACTCTATGACTCATATAACCTGTGTATCCAGAAACGAGCATTTCAAACTCTACATCTGGCGATAAATATTAAAGATAGAAGATGAGAGTTCTAAAACAATCTACTGACTGTTTGGCAGGCAAGCTAGGGAATTCAGAATGCAAGGAACTATGCAGTGGCAAGTTCCCTGGATTTTCTTCTTGCCTCATACATCTCAGATTGGGAACTGAAGAAACTAGCAACCTGAAAACACTAATGGACCCAGAGACCAAAAAACAAACAAAAACCCAAGAAAAGCCTGTTTTCACTTGCCAATGATGGAAAAAGAGGCAGCCTAGCAAGACAGAATACATTTAAACAATAATCACTCTACTCCAGCCAAACACTACGTAAAATACTGCGTCCCCATACACACAAGCAAAGGCAGAGTAGAGAGTCCAGTTTTTGTATCCTTGCTAGGCTGTAAGGAGGTGCCACTGCCTTTCCTCCCCCAAGGTGGTGTTGGAGAAGGAAGAGTGGAAAGCTGAGACTTTCATCCCTATCAGGTAGTAAAGAGGACCCCCACAGGAGGGGCGTCAGGGACTTTGACTTCCACCCCCACCCAGAGGTAACAAGGTACCCCTCCTACTCCCTGCTGGGGTGTTGTCCGAGGAGGTCTAGTGGAGAGGGAGGACTTTCATGCAGCTGGGTGGTAACTAGGTCAACCTGAAAAGTGCCAGTAGAAGCCATGTGGGAAACAGGAAGAAGATGTCCCTCCCCTCTCAGCCAGGGTGGTTCAACAGATGCCTAATAGGAAACTGAGTTTTGACCAAAGTGCAAAAGCAATTCCGGTGAGGAAGGATAGTCTTTTCCATAAATGGTGCTAGAGCAGTCGGATACCAATAGGCAAAAAATATATAAACATCACCCTAAACCTCAAACCTTTTACAAAAATTAACTCAAAATAAATCATAGATTTAAATATAAAATGAAAAACTGTAAAACTTTTAGAAAATAACATAACAGAAAATCATTGGGATGTAGGGATCAGTGAAGAGTTCGTAGACATGATACCAAAAGCACAATCCACAAAAGTAAAAATATCAATAAATTGAGCTTACTTTTGCTCTGTGAAAGATCCTGTTAAGAGAATGAAAAAACAAGCTACACAGTGGGAGCAAATATTTGCAAACAGACAAGAGACTCATCTAGATCTTTTAAAACTGAACAGTAAAAACAAATAATTAGAAAATGGGCAAAAAAAAAAAAACATGAAGAGACATTTCACTGAAAATGATATATGGATGACAAGTCAGCAGGAAAAAAAATGTTCAGCATCACTAGCTATTAAGGAAATGCAAATTAAGATCATGATGAGACATCACTGTATACTTCTCAGCATACTGAAATAAAAAAACAGTGACAATACTAAATGCTAGCAAGGATACAGAAAAACTTGATCTCGCACACATTGCTGGTGGGAATATAAAATGGTATAGCCACTCCGGAAAACAGTTTGGCTGTTTCTTAAGAAAATTAAACATACGCTTACCGTACAACCCAGCAATTGAACTCCTGGGTATTTATCCTGGAGAAATGAAACATCATTATAGTAGCTTTCTTTGTAATAGCCAAAAACTGGAATCCTACTCAGCAATAAAAAAGAATGACCTATTGAGACACATCAACAACTTGGACGGATCTCAAGGACATTGTAAGTAAAAAAAAAAGAAATCTCAAAAGGACACACTTATATGTAAGTCCATTTATATAACATTCTTGAAATGATAAAAGTATAGAGATGGGAAACAAATCAGTGGTTGCCAGGGGTTAGGGATGGTGTGGAGAGGAGAGTGTGGCTATAAAAAAGCAGCTTGAGGGAAATCTCTGTGGCAAGAGAATATTTCTGTATTTTGATTGTATAGATGATTACATTAGCCTACACGTGATAAAATACCATAGACTCACACACACCCATTGTCTAATTCCTGTCTTTGATATTTTATTATAATTATGTAAAATGGACCTGTTGCAGGAAACTGAGAGAAAGGTACATATCTCTATACTATCTTTGCAACTTTCTAAGAATCTATAATTATTTTAAAATAAAAATTGTGGGTTTTTTTTTTAAATTTCACTTTGAGGGCAATCCTAGGGAACAACAAGGGGCTTGTATGACTGCCAGTCCGAAGCAAACAAAGAACAGGACAAAAGATGTTGGACTACCAATTGAAGAAAAATGCTATAATAGAGATTTTTGTGGCAGAGAAAACAGTTTATTCCACTATGAGTTCCAAGTAGATTTAACGGGTTTCAACCCCCAACTGCAGATTAGAACTAGGTGGGGAGCTTTAAAAAAGTTCAATGTCCAGCCCGACCTCCATCAATTCTGACGTCTTTGCCCTGGGATGATAGTCTTTATGCTAGATGATTCTAAAGTGTACTGGACTGAGGAATGCTATAGTTCATTAAAGAATGTGACATCAGTTCAGTGTCTAAAACATAACAGTATTATTGAGCCCTGTAAAGGAAGAGTAAACCAAAGGTTTATGTTATTCTACTGGTGAGATTATGTTAAAGCCAGTTACTGAGCCCCCAAACCTCCTAAACCTTAATTAATGGAGCAATATTCATTACCCAGGAAGTTTAAAAATAACATAGGTGATTTTTAATTGGCTAATTGAAAAACAAAATCAATATTTTATCCTTTGTATATCATTGATTCTCTCCAATGATCCTTTTACTTTTTAGTGGTTATTTATGAGGCCAGAAAAATATGCTCTAAATTTCAGACATTAAATTGTGATTAACTGCTTCTGGAAGGGGTAATTCTATATGGAGTGAACCAAAGTAAATAGCAACAGGAATCCTTTCATATTACTCAGGCCAGAGAATGACAAATGTGTTCTATAAAGAGGATTTGACACAAATTTAAAAATTAAAAATTGGTAAGCTCGTGGCGGGCACACTGAAAGCCCTGACTTCAGCATTATAACGTGTATCCATGTAACAAAAACTTTTGTACTCCCTTAATACTTTGAAATTTAAAATAAAATTTGTTAAGCCTTCTATTAATTACTATAATTATGAAATATTGTCAAAATTCCACATTAATATTTATAGTTTCCATTAAATTTTATTTAACAACAATTAATGATGCTACTGAGCAATGCTGGATGTTACGGTTAACATATAATCGAGATACAGAGCTGAGTACTGGAAACGGTGTGGGAGCTGAAGTCGGAGGGCTTGGGTTCACATCCCTGCTACCCTACCTACTGGTTATTTGACTTCAGATGGGTTCTTTATTAGTTTCCTCATATGTAAATTTGAAATAATAACATTCTGAAAAATGAATGAAATAATAAGAGAAAGCACTTTAAGCTGCAAAGTGCTAAACCTGCTGTCATTGTCATATCATTACCATCTTAAAAATTTAAATCTTTGTTGTTAGATGCTCATTTATAGGTATGTGAAACTTTTTAAAAATTGTAGTCTGTATAAAAGAGCAGATCTCCCAGTATCAAAACAACTGTATGGTAATAATCAATGGTTAATTGATGGGTGATTGTCTCCAAATGGCAAATGACTTAGGCATATTTGCTTACATTGATGAATCCTATTAGCTATAATTCGTTGGAAGTGGCCAGCTCCTTTGGCATGTAGAGCTATGTGGCATGCAGATACTGTGTGCCACTTACAGTTTTCCTTTTAGAAATCGATTTAAAGATGTATTTTATGTCTATATTTGGCCTTTCCATTAAAGGATGCTTTAGCTGTGGTGCTGCCAATATTTTAGGCTTTAGATTTAGGAGCAAAAGATTCCTAATAGTGTACATATGGCCGTAAATATTCCACACCCTGAAGCAATGCAGACAGACAAGAATATCTGGAAGAATTTCAAAATGTCCGTAGCATGCAACAGTAATTAGACAGTATGTACATGATATTAAACAGTGTGAGAATAAATGACTTGTGTAAAATTTTAAACATCACTAATATAAAATTATACATTTCTAAATAATAAATTTCAAATAAGCCTAGGTGAATGATTTATAAGAATAATTGAATAATAATTTAAGAACTATACATGCAAGTAACAGGCAATGCAATTTTATTGGCTTGTTTATTTGTTGATACTCTCTCTTCCTCCCAAATAGAATTACAGTGTCTTGTTATAAATAGTTACACCACAACATAAAAAAACATTAATCCATTAATCATTGATACTGAGATAAAGAAAAAATGAGTGTAGAAAAAATAAGATGGAGCCTAAAGTAAGGTTAGAATGCATATGGCTCAGTGTGCTTGCCAGAGAAGGACTACAAATTTAGTTCTAAGGGAAAAAAACACAATCAGTTTATGATGTACAGTGTCCATATGGTCAGGAGGTATGGTTGCTTCTGATGTTGAGATTTGTGAAACATCTCTCCTATGCATCATCATAAAGTGGACCCTCTTTGATGTAGTAAACAGCATCAATGACAACACCTCTACAGTAGTGATGTGTCATAGGCCTTTTCTTATAACGTGTCTCTAAACTGGCAGATGCCATAGCATCAAAGTTCAGGAAAACTAATTCTACAGGAGCCAAAACCATGCAGAACAGGGACACAGGTCCCTAACAAGCAAGAAATATCAAGACTTGGACCCTGGCCAAATAGATAATGGCAAGGTGACTCCATCTTAATCCATGGAAAATTTTTAAGTTAACTAGAGGAAAGAATGGCCAATATAGTCATACACCAAACTATCATTTATTTTCAAATAAATTAGGATAAGGGCAGAGGTATTCTTTAAGCCTTATATGCTGCATAATTTCTTTATTATTTTAGTATGTGGTAGAGACTGTGGTTATAGACCTTAAAAAGAATCAACTCTATTAATAGAGAATCAGATTTTTTTAAATAAAAGAAAATGGAATGTTTGGGTAATGAAAAAGAAACAACTCATTTACTACTCATATGTTGGTATTAAAATATTTCATGTCAAATTTGGTGCCAAGAATAAAAGAAGAAAAGCCAATGAATATGCATTAAATTTTACAATAGCACTGGAAGAAATGGATTTTCACAAATAAAATGGGAAAGGGCCACATTTCTTTTCACTGGACTTTCAAGATAAAAAGCCAAATTATCTAAAAAAAGGAAATGGATATTCATAAACACATACTAAAATATCTGCACATAGACTACCAATGATAAATACTTTGTACCCATTCCCCTCAGCACCCAACTCACCTTGGCCTATTGCTATTATTGGAACTTGAAAGCTAATTGGAAAGTGGAGAAAGGAAGACCTTGGTCAATTTGTATAATCTACTTGCTTAATATTGTAAGTAGACTCTAGGAGGTCTTTGTGCATTAGATTGATAACCAGGTATTTCCTTTCAGAAACTTACAGCCAAGGAAATCAAGACTTGAGTACTAGCCAAACAAAGAATTACAAAGAAGGCTACAGGTAAATCCCAAGATTAATTCATGTCAAACCAATTAAGTCAGATGCCAATAGTATCTGAGAAAAATCACTGAGGCATATAATGGACTTGACTTAAAATTTAAGAAGAGAAGGTTAGAAAATTCTCCTTGCTTTTGGCTAAGAGAATATGAAAGAAAGCTGGAGATTGAAACAGAAAGTGGAAGATAAAGAGGGTTCAAGAGGATATAAGTAAAGTAGAACAAAGTAGAGATGAAAGGTGGCTTCCTAGATGGAACCCAGCTACTAACTGGCCTTTACCCTGCGTAGGTGTCTCTGAGCTTCGAACTAGCTAATGTGCCTAACCTGTGCAGAACAAAATGAGAAAGAAAGGCATTTATAAGAAAAGGAATGAGTATAATTCACAAAGGGAATATTTTCAGGATCACTAGAGATGGAGACACAAAAGTACAGCTTAATGTGTAGAAACAAATAGCTGGCAAATTTTAAATACCTGAAACAGTAAACAAAAGCAGATGTGAAGAGGTAGCTCCCACACAAGAAGAGGGGCTCAGAGAATACTGAGAGAGAACAGAGCTCAAGAAAGAGAAAAAGAACCGGATGGAGAAGACAGTGCGGTTGGAGGGAAAGAAGGGCCAAGAGGAGGAAACCAGCCAAAAGTTTTCTCACTGGGCTTTGCCACTGTACAGCCTGACTGCCTCTACCAAGGCTCCCTTCTACCGAGGAATAGAGTAGAAATCCATATGGCAAATTTAAATACTTTGGGAGGGATGGGTGAGTTCTGTAGCCTTGCTATACTAGTATTGATTTTGGTATAAGTTTTAATATAGGGAAGAATCATCTTGGATCCTATCCCAGGGTATTTACTTAATGAAATGCAGAAAAACCTCACCTACAACATCCTCATTTTTGAGGCAATCCTCTAAGTGGATCCTGAAGACATCATCATAATCAAGTTCTAGGGTATGTATGCATTGAACGTCCCAGGAAACAGGACTCTTCTCATAAAAGAAATATCTCTATAGATAAATCCCAAAAATATTACTGGATACTTCCTGTGGGGGGGAATATACAAGGGTGTGAGGGAACTAACAAGGGAATTTTCCTTTCCCTCAGATCACACACTTGGTTGAAGTGACAGCTAGAGAACAGCCACACATAAACAAGTGCAATGTGATGAGAGGCTAGAAATGGGAAAACTGAAAAAGGTAAATGTTAATAGTCATTTACACCTGCTTGTGCTCATAGCAAAGACTGAAAACATTCAAGGAATAGAGTAATGTAGTAGGGATAAGGTAAATCATTGGCTAGAGTTAAGTTTTAACTGGGTCTTGAATTGTCAGTCTGTTGGATAAGTGACTGACAGATACTTCATTAGAAAGGAACTTCATGAGCAAAGGTGCAAAGCGAAGAACGTAAAAGAGGGATAGTAATATATACAAGGGATGGCAATCAAGACGTAGTGGGAGAAATGCCTAGAGATATGGAATAATGGACCTTGGACAGTGATAAAATAAGGGAAAGAGCTTTAAAAATCAACTTTCAGGAGCCAAGTAATTGATATGATAAAAACAGTATTTAATTTTTTTCCCTGTGACTTTTCACAGGTTAAACAGACACCCAGGATTTCTGGAGAGAGATGCCTGCTAAAAAAGTGGGAAAGCAACATTCTGGAGATACTTTGGAGGCTCCTATGCTATTGGTTTCGCACTGAAGAAAGAGCGGCTGATGTAATGCAGAAATATTTTTGAAATATTTTGAAGTAAGAGTGTGTATGTTGTCATTGTCACATGGCAGAAGTGCTTTACATCCAGTAAGTTACCTCTGGAAAAAAACAAGTTACCACTTCCATCATTGTAAATGTCGAATGGAATCTGTTTACTCATGACTTTTTATTGAGACCTTTATTTCATAGGCAATGAGACAATTTGGAGACTAGAGATGTTGTTAATATATCGTTTTAGATTGTTGAAGCAACAGTCTAGGGCTCCTATGATATCTCCAACTACTGATTGATTTTGTTTAGTCATGTTTCTAAAATCTAAAACCTCAAAAGAATTTGGTAAGATAATTACCTTGAAGCTGGATCAGGAGAAGATACTATTGTCCTTAAATTAAATTATGGAATGTATTATAAACAGATGAACTTAATGCTCTAGTCACCTTTTTCTTACTACAGTATTACCAAAGTAACAATAATTGTATATTTAACAATCATAGTGCGAGAGGAGCTGAATGACATTCTTTAAAAAATAGCAAATGATACTGATACAGATTCAGAAATCTTTGGAAATGCTATGTAAATATTTGAGGCCAGAATTGGGTTCAAAGTGTTTAGAAAAAAGAACAAGATATTTAAATGAGACAAATGGCTCAGAGGCTAATGGAAACAGATGGGTAGCAATTACAGGGGATGCTAAGCATGAAGCACCACTGCAAGTAGTTCCTGGCTGGAGAAAAGCAGACGATTTGAGCCTGGGAACAGGAGAACGGAGGAAAAAACGAGAAGAAATCACTTACTCCAGCTCTTATTCGATCTTTATTTCTAAGTAAAAAAATTAAAGAATTTTAAGGTAGAAAGATAACAAGGTAGGAAACACAATCAGATGAAAGTCTTCTGTAACTCCTGGTAGCTGCATCATTTATTCTTTATCCATTGCTTCCCAGATCCCTCCCTCTCCTGCGCTTCTTCAGTCTGTTTGCTTCTTCACCAAAAGGCAGGATTTGTTTTACAGCTCTGTCATTTTCTTCATTTTCTCTGAAAGGGCCACAAACTTCTCATAACTACGATCTTGGGTTAACAGGGTAAAGGGGAGAGAAAAAGAACTGATGGTGAAAAGGATGGGGAGGAAGGGAATCGGTTACCAAATTTAATTTTTTTCATGTTCCGGAAGTCTAGAAAAACTGAATGGAACAGGAGGGGGAAGGACCTAATATGGCTGAGAGATTTACCAAGTACACTTTCAAGAACAACTGGTTAGAAATCCCCAGCTTGGGAGATCACTTTTAAGGGGGCAATTTGAAAAAGATGCAGAGCTATTGCAATACCAATATTATTCGGTTTGTATTTAATCATATTGCACAGTTATATTCAAAATATACAATGCTTATGATTTTAACTGAATGTTTCCTTTTTTGAGGCTACCATTTAAATAGTTTGAGGCCTTAGTATTTTCACAGGAAGTGCTGGGCATACTTGTAACTACTCACCTTCAAAATCTTTAAACATGTATTTTGACCATTAAAAACCTAATTGAAATCATGTTATGTCAAATAAGATGAATGGCACAAGAAACAGCGCACAGGAAGAATGAAAATATTTGAGAGGAAAACAAATCTTTCTAATTACTGACTAGTGTTCAGAAGAAAGAAGATATTTGCTGTTAAGGATGGTGACTTACTTTAATTACAGATAGTCCTTGCTTTTTGGCAATGGAAGAACCATTGGGCTTTCAAAACATGTATCAATCAAGTCATAATAAATATATCCTAAAGTGGAAAAATAAATATATAGTAAATATGTATATATGGTGAAGTTGAATGTTAAATATTAAAACAAATAGTTTGTTTAATAACAGAAGAAATGAAGTAGACATTGGAGATTATCTAGACATGATAATCAGCACCAAATATCTCCACAGAGAATTTGGACAGTTTTTATCAGAGACAGTGAGAAGTATTCAAAGGAATACCCAAAAATAAGCAAGCACAATTCTTGAAGAAGCATGATTTTTCAATCTCAACTTCAAAAAGTTTAGAATAAGGTATAGTGTAGGTTAAGGAATCATATTATATGGCAGAAAGAATCCAACCTGGAAGTCAGAGGCCTGGATATTAGAATGACTTTTGCCCTGCCTTTGAGCAAATCTCTTCACCATTCTACAACTAGGTTTCACTTGTATATAAATGGAGAGCTTTGGAGTAAATCACAAGTTCTCTTCTAATACTGATACTTCACAAATCTACAAAATCTTCTTGTACTGAGGGAATGTGTTTTCAATCCAAGCTTAGTGTTTAAAATTCAACTACTTGCCAGGATTCAAAATTTACACACTATACTCTCATTTTGTAAAGAATATCTACATGTGAAAAAAATTCTAGAAATGCATATACCAAAATGTCAACATTTATTTTATTTAACACATATATACTGTTGCCACGATGTGCCAGGTACCATGCTCTTCACCGTGGATACGGAGGTAAACAAGAAGGTCCTGGATCTTGCCGTCATGGAGCTTATAGACTAGTGCTTATGTCACTGGGAGGCAAAATTGCAGTGATTTTCTGTCCTCTTTCTCTAATATCATTTTCTGGAGTTGCTACATGTAACACTTTTGAAATAGAAGAAAGTTACCATTTTTAAAAATTCAACTATTTGTAAGAATCACATAGTCCTACTCTATCTTTACAAATAATGATGCACAGAGGAATACTCAGAAATTGAATGACTCCAGAATTTTTAACAAAAGCAACACCAATGCTCAAATCTACTCTCACAAGCAATGGGCTTTGTAAATTTTACTCTGATTTATTATTATATTATACCCTTGTGTCCAGTTGACCAGAGGACCCAAGGTAGGAACATCAGAGCACTCGTAATTTTAGATCCTGTCTAGAAACCTAAGAGACTCTTGTAAGCACTGTGGTCGTGAAATACCAAGAAGGTACTTTATTTTTAAAGTAAAATCTTGTGGACGAATCTCAGCAGTCCTATGCCCCATAAAAAACTCTATGGTACTACTCACAACGATAGATTTGATCCTAAACTACAGTCACCTCTCTGATGAGGCCCATCATACTATCAAAATCCTTTCTGAGCACTTGTAACATTGCCCTCTTCTTGGGCAATTTTGTTCTCATCATTTTTTATTGGTCCATCTTTAGTCTTATATGATGCATTTTTTTTTTTGCCTTAGAGTTCTCTTTGTCCAAGGATCTATTTTAGATAAATTGGAAATTTCTCCTAACATTTGCAATGCTTAGGCTTTCAGCCAAATATTGTTCACTTTCTCATCACACTTTTGTTCTTTTCCTTTCTGATAAATTTTCTTTTCATAAGTATTAACACTTCTAAATTATCTATCACAGACCTATATTCTACATGAATTTCACCTGATTAGCATTTTAAGGATTATTGTTATTGCTGTTATTACAATTACTTTTCCCAATCTGATAATATACAACTTCCTAAAAATTTTCATTATTATTATTATCATTATTATTGCTATAACTATTGGTAATCTGTTACTAATTGATATTTAATAGCAGACATATTTATATATAATATAGTAGCTATAGCCAAAGGGCAGGGGTATGTATTAATCATGTGATATTGAGGATGACCTAAGTAATTACATCAGGAAAAATGTTCTTGTTTTTATAATCTAGGGGGTAGTACATTATTACCATAGGCAGCTTAATATGGTGTCTAATAAGTTTGAGAAATTTAGGATAATATACTAGAAAAAGCACTGGCTTATTAATCTGTAGAACTGCGTTTTAACCAATCTTCCTTGAGTGTCTTGTAGTTTTACTGTGGTATTTTATTATTTTTCACCTAAGTTACATTGATCATCCTATGGTTTAAGCCTGTGTCATGATACTCTCTAATGAGTAGAAATATCATTTTTATTTATAGTTTTTAAGGTTTATTAGGTTAAACTGATCCATCATATATCTCATCACTTACTTTTTAATTTATCCTAACAAAAATTTCTCAAGTCTTATAAACACAAGTTTCTTTTGCAGATAAGAAGTCAGAGTAAATGTTATCTCTGCCCTCAGGGAAATTTTAATCTAGCTAGGGAAATGAAACTAATAATAATAACCCAAACTTGGTTACTAGCTGAACTTAATCCAAGTTCTTTTGGTTGTACAAGGTAAACTACAAAGAACATCTGAATATGAAGGTGATCTGGCTACAACTGTCCAGACCCCATCAATTACCAGTTTTTCGGCTTGGCAAGCAAATCTGCTTTCCCTCACCACTTGGCACTGCATAGAGCACGGGCCACAAAATGTCCTAAACACTTGCAGAAACCTAGTTGATAGACTTTATTATGCACATTTTGTAAATATAGAAAGTAGGACTCAAAGAAGTTCTTTGCCCACGTGCCACAACTGGAATCCTTTTGAGTCCAAGCCCCCAATCTTTTCAAAAAAGAATAGTCACCTTCTCCTATAGTATCACTAATTACAGAATCGTTGCTTCTTTAGAAAATCCTCCAACCTCTTAGATCTAGCTATAGGAACAATAGAATCTGATCAGCGCAAACTATATGGAAAGTATTCCTTTTCTACATCCATAAATATGGCATTTCTAGAAGAAATGAGAATTGAAAAGAATTGAGGTCAATTAATAGTGCCTGCCTACAACTTGTGTTGTGAAGGATTCTGAAGACTTGGTTGAGATCAGTAGAAAAAAGTGCTGTAGTTAATTATTGATGTTTACCATGTGCATAGAAAGGGGAAGTAGTTGCACATAGTTCATTTAATTTTTCATTCCTAATTTGCAGAGTACCAGAGTTTATACATTTTACCGACAATATAATTTTGGTGATTTATGCTGACTTTATTTTTTAGTACAATCCATGCTATAATCTACCATGACCCCTTGTTTGCCCTTCCTTATCACGTGATACTAATTTTTTTTATTTGCACTTATAATGACTATCTACTTCAAACAGTTCTTTTCATAACCATTAGGGGGAAAGATCCTTAATCCATTTAATTTATTATATTTATGGAGAGACTACAGTTTGTAACTTTTAATAGATATCATATGGACATAAAGAATCAAAGTTAACATATAGGAATAAAGAGTAATTTATAGTCACAAAGAATTGAGTTATGGTTACCATAGTAACCTTAACTATGAATGTTAAGGCTTTCTAAAGTAGAAAACTCAACCATAATAGTGCAGAAACGTGGTTTTTTTCATGCTTAATAGGCCAGAAATATTACATATCATAATTGTGTGCAATAAATTACTTCTGTGGAGTAAAGAAACCTCTAAGATGGTAAATCAGCAATTTTTAAGGGTTGACTAGCTTCTTCAAAATGTCCTGTGGGCAGAAAAAGAATATACTTCCACTGCAAACTATCTATTGATATCTATGTAATAAGAGAAGTGAAAATAAACATTTGGACATATAATAGTCTTGGAAATAAGGACAAATATCTAATAAAATCATAGATCCTGAGAGTGGTTAAGACCTTAGAGACCAGCCCAAAGCAGAAATGTGTTGTACAGATTCCCTAATAGATTGCAGCCAGCTCCGGCTTAAACCTCCGACAATAGAGATCTTATTTTCTCACCAAGCTGTCCTTCTGGTTGTTGTACAGATTGAGGTATTATTATAAAGTTGTTTCTTTGAGACGACAATATACCTTCTTTTTGCTTTCACCTGCTGATTTCTGCTCTGCTCTCTGGAATGACACAGAGTGAAAATAATCCCTATAACAACACTTGACAGTCCTTTAGATATTTGAAGACAGCTATTAAGGTTTTCCACTAGTCTGATTCCTAAGGTCATCCTGTTTCAGTTCCTTCAACATTTCCTATATATCATAGTTTCCTGACACTCCCAGCATCTACTGGTCACATTACAAATTGCAGTTACCTCTCTTGAATTAAGAGGGAAAGGGGTGCTGAATTGAGCAAAGTAACTTTTTTACGTATCTGTTACATTCCAGGGATTGGGCCAATGTGATCTGACTATCTTAGACTGAAGGGATCTATAATTTCCATAATATTCCTATTAACCATGTGGTCAACTGAACACTCCAGATTGTTTCACATGAACTGCTGCCTGATTGCTTTTTCCTCCTCTCTTTGTACTTACATATTTGCATTTCCAAGTCTAGGCTGCAGAATTTTATTCCTGCTAAATTTTATGTTGTTATTTTGGTCTGACATTTTTGCCTAGAAATATAATTTGGCAGGGTTAGGAAATAAAGTTTTGAATCTTGAGTCTGCCATTGCCAAGCTTTTAAAAATCTAATAATTACGTTTTCTATTTCTAGTGATGAAAGTATTGATCAGGATGGATTCAGGAAGGGAACCCTCCAGTCTTCCATGTTTGCCTTCATTCCAGAGTGAAACAGAGATATGAATGATACCCTTAACTTGCATGTTATGCCTAGATACTCTTTATAAAGCCTTTTAAAACTACAATTTTATGTAAACTCACAGCCACCTATGAGATCAACATAAAGCAATTATTATGTCTTTGTTTTACAGATAGGGATACTTGCAAGGTCACACAGCTAGAAAATGACACAATTAAGACTAGAACATACCCCAGTTCTTTTCCTTCTGTACCACTGCATCTTCCATAAGCATGCGTACCTTGGGGGAAAAAAGAAAATAGGCTCCATCCTGCCAATATACGCTGCCATTGAAATCCAGACAGCATCAGGAAGAGAGGAAGGTCCTCAGCAGCCTTCAACCTGACATGCAGTGTGTCCATGATTCACAAAGCCAGCCAACATTTGAAAGTAATAAAGCCATCGCTGGGCTCCACTTACATTACCAGCTTATCCGTAAGGATAGTGTGAAAGGTAATTCTTTTTTCTTCATTCCACTCCTACCAACCTAATAACTCTGGTAAAACATGATGAAATATTTTGGAATTTTTATCTTAAAAAAGCCATGTAAAATCTTATATTCTTTTCTAAATATGAATCCTTTATATAATAACTTGTCCTAATGTTTCACGAAAGATAGGTTTTTTTCCATTATTATCTTGCGGATCTCCAGGAGCCTTTGTAGGACTCTCTTGCTTTTGGAATATTGATGAAAGTTTCTTTACCATGCTGACAGGACACTTCATCTGCATAGAGAGACTCAAATTCATGTGTAGTGGTTTTTTGGTTTTTTTTTTTTTCCTTACTTATCTCGGTCTATAATTGTTTCTACAATTTTTGATTTTTCATATTTATTTGGAAATCCTGCCATTTTGTAGCAAATATGAAAGCAAAACAGGTTTTGGATATTGTGTGTGACTTCTGGAAACCTGAAATTGCTTGTCTCTAATATTGAGTCTAATCTGTTCTTTTTACTCTTCTTTCTGCTATAAACATAACTTAAAAAGTCACTTGGGCTGCTTTCAGTAACTATTTTCAAACTCTCAAATGCATTCTGGGTTTTAATCTTTTTGATATTTCTAGATGTTTGTGCTTCTCTTTTAAATTAGTGCTTATTTTTTAGTTTCTTCTTCCTTCCTTTTTTTTTTTTTTTTTTTTTCGGTACATGTGTTTTTAAGCTAAAGATACCAGCCAGAAAGCTCCCTATGCAACCATACTGACTGTTCACTAATGCCTCATTTTATTTTTCTTTGGGATATTTCATTTTCAATGACATTTTTCTAGATCTCCAATCTTCAAAATTTTTTTCAAAAAAAGAAAATCTCTTGCCCATTACATGCCATATTCCATTTTAGAGTCTCTAAGTTAGAAGCGTACCTACATTTTCACTGAAATTTTGGAATTTCAGTGTTTTCCTATTTTATTACTTTTTTATACCCTTTGAGTTATTGGCAAGAAAAAATTAGCCAAGAATATGTCCAAGAATCCCTTCATACTACAAAGAAACAGTTTTGATAAATGAGTTTGACCAGATATTTTCCTCTTTGATTTAAGCGGAAAAGCTGGGGAAACACTCTTCCAAATCCCTACAGATTTCCTATGGATAAAGCTTTGGCAGCAGCAAATGGGATGGGAAAGGTCTTCATAAAAGTTAACTATTATTCGGTGAAGCCTGATTACTATTATTTCTGGCATACCAGTATCTTAGAATTATTATTCCACATGGTGGAAAATATGAAGATGTATAAATTATTAAATTCCCTAAGTATGAAGATTTGGTGTATTTAAGAGCTGGTGCTTTGTATGTTTTAAGGCCCAGCAGACTAGTCTTATCAGAAAGCAGAGTCCTGACATAGAAATAAGCCCCTTATTATTATTATTGATTAGTTACCTCAGAAGCTAACTATCACCATGATGCTAACTAGGGACCAAGGTTGCTAATATAAAGGCTGCTTCCACAAAAGTCATTCTGCCCCGTGGTAGACAACAAGGAACTGGAACCTTGTCAAGGAGAAAGTCATTTTGTTACAGTCAGATCCTTTGTGAATACAGGATAGTGATGCCAGACAAACATATTATAAGATTCTGATCATTCCATTTATTTCATCATCCAATTTCTTTCTAAAATAAGATAATTTAGTCACTAGAAAATATGAAGAAAAGCAACATGTTGGGGTCTCATAGATCTCCTTGTTATGCCCCCATCCCAGAATTAATAACATGCAGGAATTATGTGTTCCTAACTCATCATGGAATGATAGCAATGACCATATCAATCAACTTTTTCCCCCAATTAGAATTTATGAAGCACCTAGGCCAGGTGTGGTAGCTCATGTCTGTAATCCCAGCACTTTGGGAGCCTGAGGCAAGAGGATCATTTGAGACCAGGAGATTAAGACCAGCCTGGGCAACATAGCAAAAAATTAGCCAGCATGGTGCATGCTCCTGTAGTCTCAGCTACTCAGGAGGCTGAAGCAGGAGGATCACTTGAGCCCAGGAGTTTGAGGTTGCTGTGAGCTATGATCATGTCATTGCACTCTAGCCTGGGCAACAGAGTGAGAGCCTGTCTCTATTTAAAGGAGAAGGAGAAGGACAAGAAGAAGGACACGAAGAAGGAGGAGGGGGGGGAGGAGAATTATTTACAAAGCACCTTACATGTGCTATCTAGTTCAATCCTCATAACAGTCCTATAAGGTAGGTATAACTATTCCAATTGTACATATTAGAAATTTCTTAGAGGGTCAATTACTTGGCCTCAAGTGAAAAGGCTAGATAGTGGCATCAATGAACCAGGACATCCATGAACAAAGACCTCCTTCAATTTCAAATACATAGTGTACACTTTTCATTACATTACAACTGTGGGGAAATCA
This sequence comes from Propithecus coquereli, assembly GCF_000956105.1. Lineage (NCBI taxonomy): Eukaryota > Metazoa > Chordata > Mammalia > Primates > Indriidae > Propithecus > Propithecus coquereli. The sequence goes on from NW_012149174.1 coordinate 7,813,759, forward strand.
TTGGCTTCTTTAAAAATTTCATCAGAAAGCCTCAAAGAAGAGATAGAGGCGGAGATTAAAGGTAGTATAGATCTGGAATCAGTGATGTTAGATGAGGGCAGACCTGAATAACGAGGTCTCCAACTGGATAAAAAAAACATTAAAGAACTGTTGTACAGAAGGATCAGATGATGAGAACTACCCAATGCCAAGAATGTCAGTGGCTCCAGCCCTAGAAACTGCTCTTACTCTCAATTGGTATGAACCCTAAAGTGAATTTAAAAGGCTCGTTAGGATCTTTGGTTGCTGAGCAATACTTCAGTAGGCATTGTGAGTAAATGGAAAAAGGCACCAGATGATGAGAAAAGAAAAGGAAAAACTATAGCAGTTTATATTAGAGAAGAAGAAAGACCAAAGCTTTTCCAACTTTATCTCTATTCCTTGTAGTAAACTATATTTCTGTTTGCCAAATCTTTTGGCTCCTTTCCCTGTAGTGTTCCTCACCACAAGCCCCTCCCTGTGGGAAGATTATACATTCCCTTCCTATTGGACTTGGAAGTGTTCATGAAACTTGGTTTGCCCAATGAAATAAGACCAGGAATGAGTGTGTGTCTTCTGAGTGGAAGCTTTAAGAGCCAGCTCACACTTTGCTGTGTCTCCTTTCTCTGTCTCAGAACAGCATCATCCTGAATAGAGGCAGTACCTTCAGCCTGCTTCCTAGAAATAAGGCAATATGGAAGAGAGCTATAGTATTCCTGCACTGAACGTACACAATGTGTGAGAAATAAACTTTTGTGGTTATGACCACTAAAATGTTGGAGTCATTTGTTACTGCAGCATAACCTAGACTACACTGACAGATATAGTCTTCCTCCTATATGTTTATCCTAAAAGAACTGGACAAATGATGAAATATACACTAATCAAGCCTCTTAATAATGATTTTTCTAGTCATTTATTTCTTTTTTAAAGTAACAGAGAAGAAAAAGGCATGGGATTTAATCTTTCTAAAGAATATTATGTCAATGCAATAGAAACTAAGCAACTGCAATGATACATGTATAAATGCATGAGAAATACTTAGATATGCATAGCACAAGTAAGGATAAGATGTAAAGTTATAAAATTTTGCACACAGTTGGTGCTTAATAATTACTGCCAGGTGCGACGAAGTTCTTCAAAAGCAAAGCATCCCACTGAGCAAAGCAAAAATACATATACATTTTTAAAATAGAGCTAAAAATCTTCCCCCAAATTCCCTTAGTTCTAAGGATCTTCTTCAAATGTTCCTATTACATTTTAGAGTTCCCCCAGGAAGTTCAAAGCTATAGGCTTCTTAAAAATCAAATAAGCCTATTTCCCTTAAATATGGCACTTCAAAACTGTATGTCACAGGGAATTAATTATTTCTCATTTTAATTTTTAATCATTTTTATAGGAAAAGAAATGTTTATATCTCTAAACTGATACCTTTACAACCAATCATTAAGTGCAAGTTTATAGTACATGTGCGTTCTCTATTTGAAGAATAACTTTTGGTGTCTTTATCTCATTACCAAAATTCAAAACATTTCATTTCATTACCTAAGAAGATGAGATTGTTTTACACTAAGTATGTTTCTTTTCGAATTAACTTTAACCTCACATATAGGGAGATCGTTTCACCTATATGTTATGCACTGAAAATATATTAATACATCCCAATACCAACAGCAACTCAAAATATTTCTTTTCATTGGCATTTCAGAGCACATTCTATGGCTCCAAACTCTTCTATTCTTGGCACTGAAGGACTCTTGTTTGATTACTAATATTTTAGTCAGGAGTTGATGCTATTAATACTGGGACAATTTCATTTACCAAATCCACAAAGTGTGCTCTGAGGGTGTTTTGATAGAGATAGAAAGAAAGGGGAAAGGACCCCAAAGTAAGAATACACTCAGCTGCTAGTTCATTGCGTGTACACATACACACACTCACATACACACACACCTGACACCTAAGACCAATGTATATTACTAAACCTTCTTCTCTCAGACTTAGTGGTAGAGTGTTCCTGGGTTAATCCTGGGACTTCTCTCTCCATTATGATATTGGCAATTATATCTTATGTGATCTCATTAAATCCCATGATTTTAAATACTAACTACAAATGAACAACTCCTAAATGTTTATCTCCACTCCTAACCTCTCCTTTGAACTACAGGCTCATATCAACATCTCCTCTCTGATGCCAAATAGGGACCTCGAACCTAACGTGACGAAACCCACCATGTGAATTTCTCCCAAGCCTTCTTTTTCCATCATCTTTACTATGTATGTAAATGGCAATTCCCTTCCTCTTAATGTTTAGGCAAAAACCTTGAGATCATCCATGTCCCATCCCTTCTTCTCATCTACCACATCCTATAGGCAAATCCTGCCAACTCTACCTTTAAATTATTCCCAGAGTTTGACTGCTCTCACCTCATCTTTATCACCATAGCCTAAACCATTCCCATCTCTCATCTGGATTGTTGGAATAGGCTCCTATTGCAATTCCTTCTTCTACCTAGCCTCTTGGCACTGTATTCTTCTCACATAGGAGCCGGTGGGATCATTTCAAAATAGAAGTCAAATCATCTCACTCATCTGATCCTTCAGAATAAAATCCATGTTCATTATCTTCCCCTTCCTCTAACTTCCTGTTCTCCCTCACATGTGTCTCCTTCGTCTTGAATCTCCTCTCTCACTCATTTTGCCCTCGGTCACCGCCCTCCAAACTGTCCCCCTTTGTGATTCTAAAATAAATGAGGTCTGCAGCCAACCCAGGACATTTGCATTTGCTTTTCTGCCTCTAAAAGTTTATTCCCCAACTATTTGCACACTTTAATTCAAGTGTCTACTCAAATATCACTTTATCAAAAGTCCTTCCCTGAGCATATTATGGAAAATAGCATTCAACCCTCCAGGGAGAAGCCGCTGGCTGACTGTGGAAGCATGCTGCACGGGATCTAGGCTGGTGACCGTCGATGCAAGGTGAGTCTGAGGTGGCACAGAACCACCCTTCCCAGCTTCGGCTGAAATCAGGGGAGGCCACAGGGGAGTGAAGCACACCCCAGAGACATCCATAAGTTTTGACTTGGGGATGTGTTAACAAGTGTTTGCCCAGCTGAATGAAAATCTGTTTACAGATGAAAACACTTAACAGATGATGATACTAAACGAGACTTGGAGAAAATCAACTTGCTGATTGAGGCAATTATTACAAATCTGTTGACTAGTGAGCAATAATCCTGGCAACTTTACTAATGTATGATACAAGAAGCCATTTCCCTAACCTCCCTGTAAATTACTTTTATTCTCTTGCAAGGCATTGACACCAAAACTGTCCTTGTTGTTTTATTTTGTGTTTATTGATTTTAGATTTATGTATTATTAATTTAAAAAGGATAAATGGTTCAAGCAAAAAAAGTTGTAGAAACCTACAAAGAAATGAAAGTTTTACCTTATTTCTTATCCCACTTCCAGAGTTTAAAAAACAATTGTAATTTGGTATGTACTCTTCCAGAGTTTTAAAATTTTCTGTTTGAATATAAATCTACTTATACATAATGTTTAAAGTTACCATGTATATCATGTCAACTGTATAAATTATTGCTCACCAACCTGTTTTTCCCAAATGTTTATTAGACCCTCTTCTGCATCAGTACAATAGATTCCTCATTATTTTTAGCAGCTATATAGTATTCTACTATGTGGATATACTTTTATTTTTCTGATAGAAGTTTAAATCATTTCTAATATTTTTACTATTAAAAATGATGTTCAAAAAACAAAACAATGAAAAACAAAGTGCACTGTTCCATGCACATAGTGTCTAGATCCTGGTTTCAAAAAATCATTCTCCACTAAATGGAACAAAGGCTCCTCAGAAAAATGGCTAATTCCAGAGCCGAGGCAAGGAAAGTAAGTCTGGACCTTCTTGTTGTATCAAAAACTAGGAAAGTGTTCTAAAAATGATTAGGATATGTCAAAAGGACATAGCAGCTAGCTTGAAGCAGCCCTCTTTGTCAAATCTGATGCAATTTGAGCACCAAAATACATATATATATGTTAATAAAGATTATATTGTTAATATTATATGTTAATAAATATTAATAAAGATTATTTTCTTGAATTAAACTAGACTCCATTAGTCCACACGAATATAAAGAAAAAATAAATAAGAAAGAAGTAAAAGCCCTTCTCGATAGTAGAAAACAAACTAACAAATATAGAAGAAATGAAATGATGAAATTAGAAAATCAGCATTTGACAATCATCATATTAATAATTGCTTTAGGTATGAATCATTATTGAATATTAAAATGAGTGGGTAAAAGTTTGAGAAGTAAGCAAATATTTGTACGTCTCAACGTATATACCCACATGATACCTAGAAAGAGAAAAATGTTATCTTTACAATAAAAAAACCTGTCAAATAATACCTTAACCAGGTGATTAAAGGAAACACCACCAGTAAGAGAACAAAACTGCCTGTGTCCCTGGTATGATGGGCCAGAGAAAACACAGCATGACTTCTGGGGTATTCCTGCCAAAAGTGCCTGACATGAGCCTACTCAAGAGAAAACATCAGATTAGCATTAGCAAAGGAAGAAAAATTCAACAAAATAACTGGCCTGGACTTTTAAAAAAATGTCAATGTTATGACATACAAGGAAAGATACAGAAGCTGTTCTGGATTAAATAAAAGTAAAGAGATAAGACAATGAATACAATCTATGGACTTTTTTGCTATAAAGGACATTACTGGAATAGCTGAAAAAATCTGAATAAGTTCTATAAATAATAGTATTGTATCAATATTGATTTCTTAATTTTGATAAATGTACTGAGATTATATGATAATGTCCTAAATTTTTAGGAAATACGCAATGAAGTGTTTAGGGATAAAGAATGCCCTATGTAGGGAAAAAAAATGTATGAGAGTGTGTGTGTGAATTGAGAAAGAAAAGAAAAAAGCAAATATAATGAAATGTTAAAATTTGAGAATTCTGAGTAAAAGATATATTCTTGGGTTACTCTTGAAATTCTTTTATAAATCTCAGATTATACTAATCATAAATTTTGTAAAGAGTATTCTAGCAAACAACAATGTATATAACTATTTGTATCATTCTAAAGATGTTAATGTAGGATTCATTCCAAGAAGTGGAAATGATGAATCAAAGAATATGCACACTGTATATTTTGAGAGAAACTGACAAATTTTTCTCTTTTACCCCTTGGCAATTCACAAATGACACAGGAGATAATGTATTTCCTGACACCTCAACATCAATAAACACTGTCACTCTTTTGAATGTAAGTCTTTTAGGTAAGAAATGAGATATTGTTTTTGTTTGGGTTTGCATTCCTTTGATTAGTAGTGAGGTTGAACATTTTTCATATATTTGATAACCATTTAAATTTCATTCTTTTTAAAGTACCTGTTCATAAACTTTGTCATTTCAAGTGTCATTTTTTTTTTCTTAATCATTTACAAGATTTATTTTGTTAAAGGCACTAGTCAATGTAATACTGGTTGTGAATGTTATTTCCACTAGTCTATCCTTTGTCTTTAACTTTTTAGTAGTATTTTATAATTTTATGTAATCAAATGAATCTTTTCCCTATGGATTCAGGATTTCATATCATCCTTAGAAAAGTCTTCTTCATTCTCAAGAATGTGGAAGTTTTCTCCTATGTTTTGTTTTCCTGGAACTTTTTAAAAAATTATTTAACATATAAATCTACCAAAGCTATTTTGCTTTCTAGACCATTATTAAAGTCTACTTTGCCGAATGATAAACTGAGCCTATATAAAACTTTTTTAAAAATTCGAAACTTTTATAAGGTTTATATTAATAGAAGAGAAATTAATACTAATCTGCAAGCTAAATGCTCAGCATAGGCTATGTGTAAAGCAATTGTGGTACAGAATAGTTCGAGTTCCCCAGCTTGCTAAAGATTTATGACTGATTTGGATCCCTAGAACAGGTTTGGTAGATTCTCCCCTATCCCCAGCCTACTGTAACAGATGACAGGATGCATAGGAAAAAATGCTTTCGTCCTTCCCAAATATGCTATCTTTTCCCAGAAATAATATCTTAAATCTGCCTGGAGAGAATCTAGTTGTTTTCTGCTCAGATGGGGCTGGCAGGCAGTGTCAGTCCCTTTGATCCCTTGAAAGCACATGGGCCTGTGGGCTGCCATCCTCTTGAAGGATCCTGTCATTCCCTGTCAATCCATATTAGGCAAGGATGGTGTTTTGTAACAATTTATCTCCTTCAAGGTGATTTAGTTATTTTCTGCCGAGATTATGCTAGAAGATGTCATTACTTTTGTCCTGTCTGTCTCATTATTTTTATTGCTCAGAGAGTGTTGTCTTTTATTTTCGCTGATAATCCATCTCTCTGGGAAAAGATTATATTAATACTTTCATGCTGGGTGAAAGTGTCATTTTTACATTGAAGAATATATGAATAAGATTGCTGCCTGTGTTCTTTGAAGATGCTGTCACAAATAAACAATAAACAGCCCTAAGAAAAAAATGATATTAACAATAACAGCATGTTATGAGCAGAATATTTTAAAAAGAAAAGAGCAACTATGTGAGCATTCAATTACATGCAATTGAATGCTTTGGACCATAGTGTGTTAGTTAAGAGAAGCACTTTGGGATCAGCCATTGTCAGCTGAGTAACGCACAATGTGTATTATTACACTCTTGAAGCTCTCTTCCCTTAGTTGTAAATAGAAACAATAATGATACTGTGTCCTAATGTTGAAGTTAAGATTATTTAGATAAATCCATGTAAAATATTTGCATACTACTTGGTACATACTAAGAACTCAAGGAATACTATCATCATCATCATCAAATAATAAGATTCTAAAATAATGTACCATGTTTAGTCCTGAATTGTCTATAATACACAAAATGTCTTGAACTGGCTATTGACAGATTTTTTTTAATTTTATTTGAAGTTTTGCTCTTTTTCTTTCTAGTTTTTCTTTATTTAACCAACCTACTCCTGAGATATATTGACAGATATTGATGGAACAAGGGCTTCTCATTAATTTATGAACTATTACAACAATGAAATCTGCACAGCAATTACCAAGTGAAATACTTTTAAGAATATAGCTTTAGTCAAGCCCCTCCACAAAATATTTTTTATTTTTGGGTGATTGGACAATATTTTACCAAAATATTTTGGATAATATTTTACCATAATTGCCTCTCTAGATGAAGAACTATGTAATGGACTTGATGTAAATAAAAACTTCTTTCCCACAGTGTCTTCTGTCTTTTTTTGGACCACTTTGGAAAAGGTGGCTGCATAATATCTCTTTGATTCAGACCTTGGACAACTCTTGACACAATCCCTAAATCTCCCCTCCAGTGATTCTCTAACTCCTCTCATTCTCTCTCTTGTTCAATTCCCCTGCCCTAAGATTCCTCCTCATATCCTCTACCATTCAATTTAGAAAGATGCCACCTCTACTCCTATTTGGCTAGTCTTATTTTTTAATATGTATTTTGGAACAAAATCCAAGTTGCTGGGAAATAGAAACTGTTCGATATATTAAACAAGTTAAATATCACAATAAGCTAACTAAATGTAGCACAAAATTAAGAAACAAAGAGAAAATAAGCATGAAAATGGAAACTTAAAACTGACTTCTGTGTCTAATACCATCAGTAAAATTAGAATTACATTAACCAATATATTGAAAAGTATAACAAATAATAGCTGTATTTAACATTATCAGGTAACTAATGATATCCTTGGAGACAATGGAAAAACATTGACTACATAAGGATTTAGATGGATTGATTCTTTGGCAGTTGAATTGCCCTGCTCAATATTTGCTAATTAATGTATTGGTAAAGAGGAAGCTCTAAAGAACAATTAAAATGTACACATATTTTTTAATTTATTGATATATGATTGAGATTCAGTGAAATGAATGGATTTTAAGGGTTCTGTTCAGTTTTTTTTTTTCTTTTTTTTTTTTATTTCAGCATATTATGGAGGTACAGATGTTTAGGTTATATATGTTGCCCTTGCCTCCCCACTCCCCCCCCAAGTCCGAGTTTCAAGTGTGCCCATCCCTTGGATGGTGCGCATTGCACTCTTTGTGTATGCAAGTACCCATCCCCTCCTCCCCCGTCTTCCCTCCCCCCTCCCCACTGCCCGACATCCAATAGATGTTATTCTTATATGTACACTTATGTGTTGATCAGTTAATACCAATTTGATGGTAAGTACATGTGGTGATTGTTTTCCATTCTTGGGATACTTCACTTAGTAGAATGCGTTCCAACTCTATCCAGGAGTATACAAGAGGTGCTATATCACCATTGTTTCTTAAAGCTGAATAGTACTCCATGGTATACATATACCACATTTTATTAATCCACTCATGTATTGATGGACACTTGGGTTGTTTCCACATCTTTGCAATTGTGAATTGTGCTGCTATAAACATTCAGGTGCAGGTGTCTTTCTTATAGAGTATCATTTGTTCCGTTGGGTAGATGCCCAGTAATGGGATTGCTGGATCGAATGGTACTTCTACTTGTATCTCTTTAAGGTATCTCCATGTTGCTTTCCACAGAGGTTTCACTAGTTTGCAGTCCCACCAGCAGTGTATGAGTGTTCCTATCTCTCTACATCCACGCCAACATTTATTGTTTTGGGACTTTTTGATAAAGGCCAGTCTCACTGGAGATAAGTGATATCTCATTGTGGTTTTAATTTGCATTTCCCTGATGATTAGAGATGTTGAGCATTTTTTCATGTGTTTTTTGACTATTATTCTGTCTTCTTTTGAAAAGATTCTGTTCATGTCCTTTGCCCACTTTTTGATAGGGTCATTTGATTTTTTCTTGTTGATTTTCCCGAGTTCTAAGTAGATTCTGGTTATCAGCCCTTTATCGGATTTGTAGCATGCAAAAATTTTCTCCCATTCTGTAGGTTGTCTGTTTGCTCTTGTGACAGTTTCTTTGGCTGTGCAGAAGCTTTTTAATTTGATCAGGTCCCATTTGTTATTTTTGTTGTTGCTGTGATTGCCTTTGGGTTCTTTTTCATAAATTATTTGCCTAGGCCAATGTCTATAAGGGTTTTTCCAACATTTTCTTCTAGAATTCTAATCATTTCATATCTTAGGTTCAAGTCTGTTCCCCAGCGTGAGTTGATTTTTGTGAGAGGTGAAAGGTGTGGATCCTCTTTCAGTCTTCTACATGTGGCTTTCCAGTTTTCCCGGCACCATTTATTGAATAAGGATTCTTTTCCCCAGTGTATGTTTCTGTCTGCTTTGTCAAAGATTAGATGGCTATATGAGGATGGTTTTATACCTGGGTTCTCAGTTCTGTTCCACTGGTCAATGGCTCTATTTTTGTGCCAGTACCAAGCTGATTTGATTACTACAGCCTTATAATAAAGTTTGAAGTCTGGTAAGTTGATGCCTCCCATTTTGTTTTTATTGCCTAGAATTGTTTTTGCTATGCAGGGTCTTCTCTGGTTCCATATGAAGCATAAAATTAATTTTTCTACATCTGTGAAGAATGATGTTGGTATTTTAATAGGGATTGCATTGAATCCGTAGATCACTTTGGGTAGTACAGACATTTTAACAATGTTGATTCTGCCAACCCACAAGTATGGTATGGTTTTCCACCTGTTTACGTTCTCTGCTATTTCCTTCCTCAGTGTTTCATTGTTCTCCCTGTAGAGGTCTTTTACCTCCTTAGTTAAATATATTACTAAGCAGATTTTTATGTATAAGCCTGTGAGCCCTCTTTAATTGTTGTGTATGATATAGGGTAGGTAGGGATAGGTCTATTCATTTTTATCTCATGTGGATATCCAAATATTCCTATACCATTGATTGAAACATTTCTTCACTGCAGAATTGCTTTAGTACTTTGTACCAGAGCATTTGACCATACATATGGTGTATTTGGTGCTTTTTATTTTGTGCCATTGATCTATTTGTGTATATTTTGACCAATACCACATTATTTTGATCACTGTCCCTTTATACATGTCTTGAAATTAAGTATTGTAAGCTCTCCAACTTTTAAGATCATTTCAGCTATTCTAGGTTTTTGACATTTTCCATATAAATTGTAGAATTAGCTTGTCAATTTTTCAAAAAATTTTATAGCTATTTTTATTAATATTTCATTAAATATAGTGATCATTTTGGGAAGAGTTTACACTTTAAAAAATATTGAGTCTGTTCATCCAAGAATAGAGTATATCTTTTTTCATTTTGGTCTGCCTTAGTTACCCTCAGCAGTGTTTTATAGTTTTCAATGCAGAGGTTCTGCACATCTTTTGTTAAATTTATTTCTAAGAATTTTATGTTTTTGAATATTACTGCAAATGATGATAAATTTTAGTTTCCTTTTTCAATATTCATCACTATTGTAGAGAAAAATAATTGATTTCTATACACTGACTTTGGATTCTCAGCCTATTAAATTTATTTTTAGTAGGTTTTTGGAGAGTCTTTTGGATTTTCTGTACAAAATCACATAATCTGAAAATAGTTTTTTATGTTCTTTCCAATCTTGAGTCTTTTCCCCCCTCACTGCATTGCCTAGAACTTCTATCTACCACTATGTTGTATAGAAGTAGAAAGTTTTAATATTTCAATACTAAACAGTAGGCTTTTCATAAGTGCATTCCATCATATGGATGATGCTTTCATCTATTTCTAGTTTGCTGTGAATTTTCATTATGAATAGGTGCTAAATTTTGTCAAATACTGATTCTGCATTTCTTGCAATGATTGTGGGGTTTTTCCTACTTTAATCTCTTACAATATAACCTGAATTACATTGATTTTTAAATGTTAAAATAATCTTGCATTCATGTACTAAATTCCATGATATATGGTTTTAACATATTACTTAATTTGATAAGCTAATATTTTTAAAGTTTCTTGCATCTGTGGTTATGAGAGATAATTGCTTTGTAATTTTTTCTTGTAATAATTTTATCTGGTTTTGATAATAGCATTATGCTGGCCTCATAAAATAAATTGAGAATTATCTTTTACTCCTCTATTTTCTAAAAGAATTTGTGTAAGTCTGATATCATTTCTTAATTAAATATTTGATAGAACTCACTAGTGAAGCCATTTGGGCTAGGAGTTTTCTTTGTGGAAAGGTTTTTTATTAAAAATTTGATCTCTATAACAGATATGGGAAATATTAGTTTTCTATTGCTGTGTGGCAAATTATTCCTAAAACTTATCAGCTAAAAAAAAATGAAAATTTATTAACTCACAGTTTCTGTGAGTTAGGAAACCTGGAGCAGCTTAACTAGATGATGGGGTGGTTCTAGCCTAGAATCTCTCTGAGGTTTCAGTTAATCTGTCAGCTGAAGCTGCAGACATCTGAAGACTTAGGTGCAGGAGAAACCGCTTCAAGCTCACTCATATGGGATTTTTGCAGGCTTCGGTACCTTGTTGGTGTTAAAGAGGTAACCTCAATTGCTCCCCATGTGAGCTTCTCCATAGGCTGCCTAACAGTTCTCACAGTGTGGCATCTAGATACCTGCAGAGTGAGTGAGTGATCTGAGGGACAGAGAGAGAGACCAACCACGGCAGAAACCATAGAGTCTTTTATAACTGAATCTTAGAAGTGATATGCCATAATTTCTATTGTCATCTATCAATCATACAGGTCAACCCTGGTAAAACATGAGAGGGGACAATACAAGGTATGAATAACAGTATTGCTAAATATGCAAATTAATACTATCTTAATATAATCTTAAGCAGTAGAAATAAATATTTTTCAGAACAAAGACATATTGGTGCCAATATCTGCATATGTATTGGAGGTATTATGCTTCTTTCTGACATTAATAAAGAGAGGCATTGGCAAACTGGAGTAGGCAGGCAAGAAGTAATCGACAAATATTGTTGAGTGTCTATCAAATGTCAAATGAAGAATGGTAGTGACAAACGGTTGGAAATCTTGAAAAGAGGCATATTCTTTGACCAAACAATCCTACCTTTAGGCATTTATCTTGAGAAAATACCTGGATTAATGCACAAGTAGTTGTGTGCAAAGAGAGTCTTGACAGGGTAGCTGTTTAGCAAAGTAAGCTATGCAAAGAACTTACATGTTCAAAAGTAGGGAACCGTTAAATAAAATTAGTATTTTGTACCCATCAAATTGATTTTCTGAAAGGATATTTATTGACAAAGAAAGATTTTTATAATTGGTTCTAAGTAAAACAAAAACAAGTCATAAAATAGTTGTCACAACATGATCCCATTGTAAGAAACATATATGTATAAAAAAAATCTGGATACAATATCATTACTAAAAATATTAGATTATTCCAGAGTGGACATCCATTGCTTTAGCTTACCCAGGATCTATTTCTCCTTCTCCTAATAACAAGACTCAGACTTTCCAACCATCCCTCTCTTAGCTTCTGTCCACTGGTTAGCTGAAATTAACTGAAACCCAAACTCAACAAAAGCTTTGGCGTATGACCTAACCTCAACCAATACTTGTATTCCAAGTTACAAATATTGATTCAGGGATGGGATTGAGAGTGAAGCCCCAGACGTTTGTTTGAATTTTTGCCTAGAGTTAGAGTGGCCATGTTGCTACTACCTGGAAGCCACGGTATGGAGGGAGATCTTATGACATCATTTCAACCTGCATCTCCAGCCAACCCTAAGTATCCTCACCTTACTCAGACTCTCACACCTGTGCTAAATCAGCAGGCCTCTCCCCACCACATACATCCTACCTTAATTGGTCGCACTTGATGGCTTTTGTACTGAATTAGGAAAACAGTATGGAAAGAAAGGAGGGAAGGATGAATAGAAGGAAAGAAGAAAGCTTAGTTTTCTTTTATTTTTTTTTTAAAAGATGGCTGGGTAAGAAATTAGGGAAATCTATTTTAGACAGATACAAGGGGAACCATGCCATTGTCTTCTAATAGGTTAAGGACTCGTCTGTAGAAACACAAAAAGAACTATTTCTCACTCAATAGGTATAGATTACAGGGAGGCATATTTACTTCAATATAAGCAGCATAGTATTTTAATTTCAGCTGGATAAAGTTAAAATGGGATGGCTTGTAAAGTTATGAATCCCTTTAACTGGAGGCATTCAAACAGAGATTTGATGGCAATCATCAGAGTTTTATTCAGGGGATTCATTCCCACCTTAAAGGAAAGGCAATACCAAATAACAATTAAATTAGTTAGTCTGGATAGATAATTAATTTGGAATCTTTAGGCTTTTATTTATACTTTTATTTTTTAATATAATAAAGTAGTCCTTAGCACACTTTTTATTATAACTCTAAAAATGTCTGAAAGAGTACATTTTGGGAAAGTTTTATTCACAGTTTTCTAGTAGCAAAAATAATTAGGTCCTGATCTTTTTGTGATTCAGAACAGTCAGTAGTCAATGTATTAAATAAAAACAACCTACTGGGACAAACAGTTCTCTTTTGAAAAATAGGACTACTCTGAATTATAAAGAAAAGAAAAATTTCCCTTAGATAAAATTTAAAATATTATATGTTATATTAAGGAAAGAAAAACATTTTATTTTTATCAGCATGGGACTCCAGAGTATTTTTTATGAAAACATAAGCATGACAAAGAAAAACAAACAAAAAAATATTGATAAATCTCTAAACCATCAGAATTTAGCTAATGGAATAAAATCTCAGGTCCTTATGGAATAAATTTCACATATTAATGTTTATTCCTTTAACCAACAAAAGTTTTGTTTTGATAGAAATCTTTTTATAAATTTATAGGCACATTTGTCACTTTCCTGCTTTATTAGGTACAGATGACAAAAATAAGATTTTAAAATGCCACGATGAGCCACTCAATTATCAATGTAATATGCTCAGCTAAAAAGCCTTAAAGATCTACACAATTATCACTTTATACTCAACTTATATTGATGCTCTCACAGTCTGTGGAATCATATATATGACCCTACCTGACCATCCATTGATGTGTGTTTTGACAAGCAGCATCTCCTTTTTTAATTTTTTGGTTTTATTCCTCACTATCAGACTTTAATTTGTCATTCTTCAATGCTGTTAGTAAGACTATCTGTAGCAACATTTTTCCTGATACTGAATTTGCTTTTTGTCTGCTGCCAATTTTTTCCTCATAGCTTTAGTGAGGTATAGTTGACAAATAAAAGTTATATACATATTTTTAATTTATTTATTTTTTAAATTTCAGTATGTTACGGATGTGCCATGTTTAGGTTACATATGTTGCCTTTGCCCCACCCAAGTCAGAGCTTCAAGTGTGTCCATCCCCCAGACAGTGTGCACCACACCCATTAGGTGTGTATATACCCATCTGCTCCTCCCCCTCCCACCTGCCCGACACCTGATGAATGTTACTACTATATTTACATATTTTAGTGAGCATTAAAAAGACATGTTACAAAAATATATGTAAATATATCCAAATATATCCATAAGTTGACATAAATTGTAGAATGGTGTTTAAAACTAAAACAAAAAGTTATATATATTTAAGGTGTACAACATGTTTTGATGTGTGTGTACATTGTGAAATGATTACCACAATCAAGCTAAGTACCATATCCATCATCTCACATCATCCTAACCATTTGTATGTGTGGGTGTGTGTGTGTATGTGGTATGAACACTTACGATCTACTTTCAGCATATACTATATTATATATTATATACTTTCAAGTATACTATATTATTCAGCCTTTAAAAAGAAGAAAATCTTACTATTTAGACATTATGCTGAGTGAAATAAGCCAGATCCAGAAAGACAAATATTGCATATCACTTATATGTGGAATCTAAAGAAATTGAACTCATAGCAACAGAGAATAGAATGATTGCGGGGAGCGGGGGAGTTGGGGAAATGGGTGGATTTTGATCAAAGGGCGCAAACTTTCACTTATAAGACAATTAAGTTCTGGAGATCTCATATATATCATGGTGACTGTCTGCTGTTGTTCTGAAAACTGTATAACTTAAGTAGAATAAGAGTACATAAGAAAGATTAGATCAAAATAGTGGACTGAGCATACACGTGCACCTCTTCTTTCTTCCCCAAGTACTCAAAATGAAAGAAATATATGCTGTAGATATGTAAGGCAAGAATGTATAGCATTTTATAATGAATTTATCTGAAGTTTAAAATTGCTGAGAGACAAAAAACTGTTTAGAGTATCTTGGTTCGTATGTCCTTCCTGCAATGCTGGAGCAGAGATTGAGGATTTGTGCTGTAGAGACCATCAAAACCATGTGGTTTGTGTGAAGGTTAATTCCAAAAAGAAAGGGAAGATCGACAGACAAAAACAAAGCATGTTCAAGATGTTGACCTTGCTCAGGGAGACCTTCTCCACCACCCTGGTCATTTATCAAATTTTCAAAAACTTGGATTTCAAAAAGAGAAACCATCTTCCTTCAGTTTAATATGAGTAGAATTCACATTTTTATGTCAATATGCAAATAGCTTATAAGAAAGTAAAGTTTAGTTTATGTATAGATTATATTATTCAACTCATAAAATGTCCCTTAATAGTTTTGAGGCTAAAACTATTCATGACTTTCTTCAGCTTGGCAAAATTCCAAATGATCATTGCTGCAAGTATTACTTCTCCACTATTCCCTGCCTTCTCTTCTTCCGCAACTTCTGTTAGAAATACATTAGAATCTCCAAATCTATCTTACATATGTCTTAATTGCCTTTTCATATTTTAGTCTCTTTTGTCTCAGCTGTGTTTGGGGTGAATTCCTCAGACTATCTTCTCATTCACTAATTCTCTCTTTTAAACAATGCCAGTGTCTCAGTTATCTCTTGTTGCCTAACAAACCCTTCAGAATTTACTGGTTTGAAATAAGAGCAACTTATTTCTTATGATTTTATGGGTTGGCTAGTTTTGCCTGGACTTGCTCATGCAACTACATTCCCCTGGTGGTCAGCTAGGGTCTGGGCTTCACCGAGCTGTTGAGATGGCGTGATAGCTGAATCCCTGACGCTATGTGATCTCTCACCACTCAGGGGGCCAACCCAGGCTCTTCTTCACGATGGTTCCTAGCAGCAAGAAGTTATAAAACCCAATGCTCATGTGCTTTTGCAGTGTCCACGTCATCACCTTTGCTAGTAATCCATTGGCTAAAACAAGTCACATTGCCTAGCCCAGATTTAAGAAGCAGAGAAGTAGTCTCCACCCTTTGATAAAAGGAACTAGAAAGAACATATGGTCATTATTGCAATTTACCATATTTGGCTAGAGTTCATTCATTTTCTATATTTTGAATTGCAAGTATAGATTTTCATTTCCAATATTTCTGATTCTTTTTCATATTCATATATTTTATGCACATTTTGTTTCATGCCATCCTGTTCTTTGTAATGAATATCATTCTTTCGTTTCTTTGAAAGAACAAACTTATTTTAAAGTCTTTGTCATATTGTCCCGTAAAATTGATTTCATCTGGGGTGAATTTATATCTGGATTGTTAATTTTGTTGGCTGTCCTTTCAACTTTATAAGTGTCAAGTGCTTAGAACGTACTAAGCACTATGATAGTATATGCTAAGTATGATGGTATATGCTTATGATTCAGCCATTCCATCCTTAGGTATTTACACAAATGAAAGTAATACATTCATATAAACAAACGCCTGTGCATGATGTTTATAACAGCTTTATTTGTAACAGCCAAATTTGGGACATAATTCAAATGTCCATCAACAGCTGAATGGGTAAAAAAAAAAATCTGTGGTATATACATACAATGAAATGCTACCTAGCAATAAAAAGGAATGAACTATTAATACATACTACGGCATGAATGAATCTCAAAATAATTATGCTAAGTGAAAGAAACTAAACAAAAATAATACATACTATATGATTACATTAATAAACATTCTAGAAAATAAATACTATAGAGACAAAAGTAGATAAGTAGTTGTCTGGGATGGATATAGGAAATAGAAAAGAGTGGAAAGGAGAGATTATAAATAGTCCTGAGGGAACTTTTGGGAGTGATGGGTATCTACATTATGGTGATGGTTTCACAGTGCATTTACATCAAAACGTACCAGGTGGCACACTTTAAATATATCCAGTTTATTATATGTCAATTACGCCTCAATAAAGCAATCTAAAAAATCAATTTGGTGTTATTACGAACCTCTGAGCTGATTTAGCTTGAACATACCAATTTTATTTAAAAGACAATTACAATATTAGCAAAAATATTAACAATGACAACTAACATTTTTTGGCACTTTGCAAAGCCAATTATTATGATAAGCATTTTACTTAGGTCATCTCATCTCAATAAATTTATCAATTAGGTACTACTAAAAATTCCACTACACAGATAAAGAAACTGAGCCTTCAAAAGACTAAATAACTTGTCCAATAGGGAACATATGTGGTAAGTGGCAGAAATGGATTTGAACCATGTGTTGTGGCCCTAGGGCCCAAGCTCTTAACACTAGCCCAAAAGGGATGGAAAAGGATAATTTGCCTCACTCTTACTCGGTTTCCTAGTCTTGTCCTTTAAAATTGTCCTTCCTTTCAACTCTCTCCCCCATTCTCATTTTTATCTTTGCCTCCTGGGAAAAGCCATTAAGCTAGCTACTACTGTGGGAATCAAGAAAGAGAATTACCTTTTGTTATACTTCACCTGGTCACATAGGTAAGGAAAAATTACGAAAGACTTTAAAGCTACAATGTGTCCTGACTAGTTCCTACATCTAGTGATCACCTTCATTTGTCTTTAGGCTATTGTACAACTTTTTAAAGTAACTTGTAGAAAACTGATAGTAATAATTCCTGTCCATAGAAATGTACATTGTATCTGGTGGAATGCAATTGATTATTTCCCTATAGACAATGATCTTTTTTGGGTCAATTTTCCATCCATTTATATATTCATTTCAGTATTCCTCATCTGACTGTAAGTTGTCTATTGAACTAAAACATCTACTGGTCCCCTCATTAATTAATGAGTTACATAAAATCTTTGCATGTATTCATTTTATATTTATATAAGAGTTGTGATTTTATCCTTTTTGAAAACTCTGTTGTTTAACACATACAGTATAATTCATAATAATTTTTAAAAATATATTATCTAACAGAAAAGCTCACTAAATTTAGTAAACTTTTTCTAACCCTGTCTAACCATAAAATCCCCATATAGATTTATATATATATGTGTGTATGTATTCAGTGATCATGAGAATTTCAGTTCTAATATAAGACAGTGTGAGCTCTTTCCATTGATCTGATTAGAAAAAGTAAGATTGGGGAGTCAAAAATAGAGACCAGACATAAACTAGAGGTAGAAAAGTAAAAAGAAGACTTTTTTTCTTTTTCAAAAAGGTATGCAAAATTTAAAAAGAAGAGCAGGAAGAAAAGTAAATGCAGGCCTTAGGACTGCCTTCTTGTAACATCTGGAAGGAGAAAGGAAGGAAGCCAAATACATGTTCTTTGGCTTGAAGATTTTACAGAAAGAGCTGAGGCCTTATAAAACTGAGAATTTGGAAAGAGAGTAATAAATACCTGCTTTATGATGATGAGTATATTAAATACACATGACTCAAGGCTTTTTCCAGTTCAAGCATCCAAGTTTTTCTCTGTACCTTGGTTAAGACAGTGAGAAGGTAAATCAGAGGAAGTGAGGAGGCTTGACTAAGATGTAGGTTGCTGGAGCATAGTATTGAATAACCTTGGACACAGGGAACCAGAAAAACACTGATGGATCCATAACTGAACAAAAAGACCCTTGTTTTTTAGATTACGTGCCATAAAGAAAAATGAATTCATGGGTATCTGGTTAAAACTCAAAAAGAGGAAAATTCTGAAAGTTTTCTACAATAAAAGGAAGCAAATGGGCATTAAATATAAAGTATATGTTATTACAATTTAAAGTATATAAAATATCATTGATGCTGTCCTTATGAATAAATGTTGTCGTATCTGAAATGTCATTCGAAATATTAAACGACCTTCAGGCATGGCAAGACCTATCTGGAAGGCTGCAGGGCCCAGCTGGAGCAAGGTTTTGGAGGCCCCTTGCTGAGCCTGACATTGACTCATCCCTTGCTGGATTGTGGGAAGTCCAGTGTGCCTTGGAGGAGTCACTAAGACCACTGGAGTAAGGATCTGGCATTTGGAAGGCTTGGGGAAGTGGCTATTTACAAATTGCATGGAAGTATTTCACCATTTTAAATAAAGCACACTCTCTTATAAATACTTAGCACTGTTCGCCAAAGCAGTCAAAGGACAGAGAATTTATAAGAGAATGGGTTACTGTATGAGTTAGGAATGTGTATAGCTACAAATAATAGGAAACCCCACCATCATGGCTTAAACAGAAGGTTTTTATTATTCATTTAAAAAAAAAGACTAGATGTGAGTAGTCCAGGGCTTGGGCAGCTGCACAGTAATATCATCAGAGACCCCGGCTTCTTCCATCTTTGTCTTCTGCCACCCTAGCCATCCTCATGCTTGTAGCCTCATGGTCATAGTTTGTTCCTTGCCCCCCATACTTCACACCTAAGTTTCAGGAAAGAATAAGATGGAAGGAGTCTTAGGAGAGCTAAAACAGTTGACATGTCTAGAGCGGATTTCCACTTGCCTCTTTAGCAGTGTTGTGTTACATTGCTTACTCTAGATGCCAGGTAGCATCAGGAGGTCAGTATTTTTAATAATGCACTTTGTTGTTTTGAACAGGATGAGAATTTATTATTAATGATGAAGGAAAAAATAAATATTGGTTGGGAAAAAAAATCAGTGTCTACTTACTATGAATGGAATGTTTGTGTCCCCTTAGAATGCATATGTTGAAACCTAAACCCAATGTGATAGCCTTTCGCGGTAATAGGTCATGAGGGTGGAGGTCTCATGAATGGGATTAGTGCCTTTATAAGAGGCCAGAGAGCTAGCTTGCCCTCTTTCCACCACATGAGGATACAAGGAAAAGATGGTAGTCTGCAACCTAGAAGAGGAACTCACCAGAACCTGACCCTGCTGGCATCTTGGACTTCCAGCCTCCAGAACTATGAGAAATAAATGCCTGTAGTTTATAAGCCACCCAGTCTGTGATACTTTGTTATAACAGACCAAATGACAAAGACAATACCACAGTTATCTAAAACTCCATCAAAAATAGAATCAACTCTACCAATGAATTCTTAACATTTACGAAAAACTCTTAAAATGGTAAAGGACAGTTCACTCTGCTGTGGGTTTTAACATATGTCATTCAGTAAATTTCATATTTAAATTTCACATCTGTAAAAATGTGTATAATCACAACCTCATGTCTAAGTGGAAACTGATGTATTACTTACAAGCTATTTCCAAACATGTATAACTAATCACATTTCTAAGCCAAATTTTTCCATCCATGCAAAAAAATCTACTCCTCATTGATGATCACATAAAAGCTGTTCAAGAACATAAGATTAATTTTAGTAGCATTTGAGGAGAGAGAAAGGGCATAATTTAAAAATTTTATACTTTGATGGGGCAATCAAATATAAGGGAATTTTCAACTTAAATTTTATTTTCAGAGTTACTTGCCACTTTAAGGTAGTTGCTTTTTGATCTTCCTGGTTCTGTTTCTTTTCTAAGGCTGTCTTCAACTTCCCTTCTGTCTTTCTCTATTTTTGTTTGACTTAGTTTTTTTCTCCTATTCAGAGCATAATTTTTACAAGAGCAGTAGAGAGGTTTTCTTCAAATTTCCCAACATTGCAACCTCGATTCTAAAAAACGTGATCCTCATCTGTCTGCAGAGAGGCTTTTCATAGGTTCTAATGTAGCAAATGCAATACGTTGTTATACTCCCAGTTTAAGAATGTCTATGATGAAATAATATGTAAGGGTTCATTGGAGAATAATTCTTGCATATAATGTTTGAGTATTGTCTTATTTAATCTGAATCCTGGTTCTGGAAGAAAATTGTTCTCAGAATAGTTACCTTTTAGCAACTGTTGGTAATGCTAAATCCTCTCCTCTCAGTGCAGTGGAGAGTGGAGGGGAATCAGGTAGAGATCAATATGTACAGCTGAGATGCTGATATCTTAATATAGTACAAGGAGTCCTATAATGCCTCAATCAAAAACTGAAGAGTTTTCTGAAGGAATAAAAGTCAAGGCTAACAAGACATTTCTAAGATAGACGTTGATTCTATATTTAGGCTATACGTATATGCAACTCAATTAATTAACTCAGTGTAAATAGACTCAAATACTTATTACATGGGTTTAAGTCCATAAAGTTTATGTCAGTAATGATAGGCGTGTGATGGTGGCCTCCTTTCCTTCTTCCTTTCTCAAAGCCCAGACAAATGCCTGTTTGACATTGATTGAACCCAATGAGTCATCAACATCTAATGAATTTTGGAGAGCACAATTCAACTTGTACCAAAGCCCAAAGAGACTACTTGAGTCCACAGTGGTGAGCCACTAAATGATGATTTTTTTGTTGTGTTGTTGTTTGTTGTTTGTTTTGTTTTATTTTAGTCAGGAAACTAATGTGTTTCAACAGATCTTTTTAAAAATTATGTCTACTTGTAGTGGTAATAATGATTGAAGGGGCTATAACCTGGAGGCAGAGGCTGTTACTCTTTGTCTGCTTTGTCAGACTATAAATTCCATGAAGGGGGGACAGCATGTGTCCTATCATTGCCATAGTATAATGCCTTGTGTAGAGTAGGTGCTCAATACATATTTGTTGTGTAAAAGAGGTAATAGAAACCTGTGCTAGGGTGGGAGCTATAGGAATGGAAAAGAAAGGAGAGAGGACAGGTTCAAGAAATGTTATGATTTGCTGACTGGATATGATGTGCAAGAAAAGAGATAAATTAAAGAGATAATCTAAATTAAAGAGATAGCTTTAAACTTGGCCAGAATTTGGTGACACTATAAAATGTCTCAGCCTTCTAATGACAGTATAAATTGGTTCAACTTTTTGGAAGATCATTTGGTAACACATCAAGAGTCTTAAAAAAGGCATAGCAATTCAGTTTTGTGCTCACATCTGATCAACACTTTTGGATAAAGTAGCTTTATTAGAGAGATATTTATCACAGCATAATTATAAAATTTTAAAAATGGGAAGAACTTAATTATTAGGTTATTGGGACATAAAGTAAAAGATAGGGTGTTGTAGACAACGTAGTTAGATAAAATAAATAAATAAATAGATAGATAAATAAATAAAAGATAGGATGATAAAAGCAGAGTTTGGAATGGTATATATAGTGTGACCTGAATTTTTAAAAAATTATTCATACAATAAGGCTCAACATAGAAAATTTACTGAGAGGAAATTCAACTGTGCAGCTTTCATATCTGCATAAAGAGATTGCATTCTTCTAAGCAAATCTTTTACACGTATCTGATTAATTCCTTTGAGCAAATTCCAAGACATAGAAATGATCTAGTATGAGGTATACTGTTATTTTTAAAGTGTTTTATGTCATATTTTCAAATGGTCATCCAGAATTGTTATGCCTGTTTACATATTTTCATTGTAGGCAAGCTAATTTCTACTTATGTTACCTGGCTTACCAGATCATCTTTATATTCTTAATTGCCTAAATGATCTGCCTTAAATGTGAATGTTTTAAAAATTTAAAAAAATACTTACACACAGATGAAAAATGACTATGAATATATAGCATTAGAAACGCAGGCCAAGTAAAGTAGAACATCCTCTGCCTCAACAGTGATTGTTCAGAGTTTCTTAGAACCCTCACATCAACCAAAAATCTGTCTACCTTCCTTTCTTTAACTAACCGGTAGATGTTTCTACTTAAATGTCTTATCATCCATCTCACATTAAAAGTGCCAAAAATTGGGCTCCAAACCTGGCTCCTCTGGCTTCCTTTTTTCTACCAGTGGACTTTCTCTCACATTGGAAACTGTGGTGCCATCTTTGATTTCTCTTTTCTTGCACATCATATCCAGTCAGCAAATCATAACATTTCCTGAACCTGTCCTCTCTCCTTTCTTTTCCATTCCTATAGCTCCCACCCTAGCACAGGTTTCTATTACCTCTTTTACACAACAAATATGTATTGAGCACCTACTCTACACAAGGCATTATACTATGGCAATGATAGGACACATGCTGTCCCCCCTTCATGGAATTTATAGTCTGACAAAGCAGACAAAGAGTAACAGCCTCTGCCTCCAGGTTATAGCCCCTTCAATCATTATTACCACTACAAGTAGACATAATTTTTAAAAAGATCTGTTGAAACACATTAGTTTCCTGACTAAAATAAAACAAAACAAACAACAAACAACAACACAACAAAAAAATCATCATTTAGTGGCTCACCACTGTGGACTCAAGTAGTCTCTTTGGGCTTTGGTACAAGTTGAATTGTGCTCTCCAAAATTCATATGTTAAAATCTTTCCCCCCAAATGTGACCATATATGGAAATAGAGTTATTATAGATATAATTAGTTAAGATGAGGTCATACTAGATTAGGGTGGGCAGCTAATCCAGTATAACTGGTACCCTTGTAAAATGGGAAAATTTTGACATACGCACACACAGAAAATGCCATATGAAGATTGGAGTCATGTTACCACAAGCCAAGGAGCTACTAGAAGCTAGGAGAGAGACCTGGAACAGATCCTCGTCTTCAGCATTCTTCTCTGCCCATCACAATACCCTTTTCCCAAGGGTCTCAGGGCTTTGGAAAACTAAAAATAGACCTCCATAAGAAAGGATTAGAAAATTTAGGCCTGAAATGTATATATATTAAAGGACATCCAGTTTAGTAACCCATAATTAAAGAAAGGATACAAGAAATAATGGATATGTGCCTTTCTTACTATAAGTCTAGTTCTGCTATTAAATACAAATGAAGAAAATGGAGCTATAATAATAACACAAAATTGCTTTTAAACAAGATTGGAAATTTCTGCCATGATTCAGACACGGATAGTAATCTATTTTTTACTGGTTTTTCTAGCTAAAAAGTACAAAATCTTGTCTTCCTAATTGAATTAATATGTATGCATTAAAACACAACAGAAATAGAAGGTTAAATTTCCATGGTAATATTAAGTTAACTGTTGGTTTATTTTAAGGAATCCCACTGAACCACCTAGAGACATATGTTAGTGTGTAAGTAGAGAGTAGTTAATTCAATAATTAAAAGAATATTGTTTCTCCTTTATTAAAGAAGAAAAATCAAATGACATTAGTGGTAATAGAGTAGACAAATATCTATAACAAATGATTATTTTCATTTCTTATATTTTAATGGTGAGGAATCTGAATTATGTTGAGAACTAAGGAATTAACCTGACAATAATTCCAAACTATGCATAAACTATAACAATTTTAATAACTATTAGATGGATTGTGCTTACAAACTGTTGTTTCAAAAACCACCTCTGCATAGTATAAATTCATTTAAAACATTGGGTTTAAACATTATTTTAAGGGCTTTCCTCTTTGTTATTTGTTTTAATCGCCTAAATTTCTGTGCAATTTTACCTGTAATATTCTACTGTTTTGCTCTGTTTACATCTAAAATACAGAGAATATGTTTTTGGTAGGGAGCCGATAAGATGGTCCCCCGTGATCCTCACCTTCTGATATTCACCACCCTGCACATCAACCTCCTCTTGAGTATATGCTGGCCTTAGGGGCTCACTTCTACCAAATATAATATGACAGAAGTAATATTATATCCCTTTTGATATTGGGTTATAAAAGACTGCAGCTTCTGTCTTGGGTACTCTTGCTCACCCTCTCTTGTTCATTCTTGAATCTTGCTATCTCTTGAATTGATCTTGGGAGAGCCAACTACCATATTGTAAGCAGTCTTGTGAAAAGGTGTGCATGAATGATCTTGGACATGGGTCTTCTGAGGCTTCCCAACAGTCTCATGACTGAGCTCAAGAATAGATACTTCTTCAGATTCCACTACAGCCCTGGCTGACAGTAGGACTGCAAACTTGTGAGTGACCTTGAGCCAGAATCATCCAGCTAAGTCACTCCCAGTTTCCTGACCCATAGAAACAATAAATATTTGTTGTTTCCAGCCACTAAGTTTTGGGGTAATTTGTTACACAGTAATAAATAACTATTACAATACTGGGTGCTATGTAGTACATGATTTTCTTCCCATCTTGAAACTTGCCCAGTCATATTTCGGGGGTCGGGAGGGGGGCTGTTTTAACTATGCTAAGCTTGACCTTTTCTGAACAAATACATCATCAAGTCTTATTTTCAGTGGTGATTTCCATAATCAGCTTCAGTGGACTATGGTGTTGCATAGTCTTCTGTGTGATACGTATAAATTGATTTCAAAGATCTCGTGAGAATCTTGATAATATAAATAAAATAAATGAGAAAAAGTGAAAACTTCAGTAATTTAGTATTTACTAGGTAAAATAGCCATGCCACTATGCTTAGATGCATATATTTTAAAATGTCAAGAACTTCCATATGTTTGGAATTTATTATATGATTCATTCACTCCTTCACTCATTCAATTTCTCATTAATACATTTAGAAAGCATCTTTTGAGCCCCTGTTATGACCAGGCATCATACTAGGCACTGGGGATACCACTAATAATGAGGGTAAACCCTCATATGATGCTTATGTACCAGTATTTACATAAATAACCTCAATACCCGTATCTACCTAAAGATGATGATGTATGCACTATTATTATTCTCGTTTTATTAATAAATGCATGAAAACTGAGGCATAGGGAGTTTAAGAAACTTGCCCAATATCAAACAGGTAGTAAGTGGCAGAGTCAATATTTGAACCTAAGCTAACTGGCTCCAGAATCTGTGCTCTCAATCACTAAGTAATCATACTCCTCTGTAGAGTTTTCCTGGCATTTTGATGTTGATAATTATCTGTGAATAACGACAGTGTTATTTCTCCCTTTCTTATTCTTACACTTTGTGTTCCTTTCTCTTGTGCTGCTATAATCTTCAACTCAATATTGAACACAAGCTGTGATGGTATGTAACCTTGTCCTGTTCCTGAATTTAAATAGACCAAATTTTTACCAGTACGATCTCTTTTTGTTCTCACAAAACCTCTACGGGAAGTCAGGCAGTTATTATCATCCCTATTGTGGAGATGCAGGAATCAGTCTGTAACTAAGAGTTGAAATAAACAGGCTCAGTATTACACAACTCAAAGTTTAGAGCTAGAATTTTAATCTAGGTCTATTGATTCCAAAGCCTGTATCCCTAACCAACATATTCCCAGTATGCCTTCGCTGCATGCATGAGAGTGTGTGTTTATAAAACCAAGAGCTAAAATAATTTATGTTCCTTTGGAATTGCTTTTTACTTTTAAAAAAAGGAGATGAATCTTTCTTAAAAACAAAAAACTCACAGAGAATGTCAATAAGTAAAACAGATTAAAGTGAGATTGCTTTGGATCAATCTGGGGTGGATGGCCCAGAGCTAGGTCTGTTCTGTTTATTCCGTCTACCCTGGTCACCCTCCTTGAGGTACCTATGAATTCCATAATGCCTGAACTTAATCTGAAACCACTGACTTAGAATATCTCTCCTTTTCTAGGCATACAAGTAGATGTTTGTCTTATTTAGTAGGAACTGATACTTGAAGAGATAAATCCTCCCTACACCCAAGCTCTTCCTTAGCAGTGAGTTTAGGCATGAGGGGGTCAGAGTCACACAGATACTGTTTACTGACCCTCTGTAGCAATGACCTCAACAGGACAGCTGGTGTCTGCTGTAGGACTGGGTTTACCAACTTGTTTGTTTTCCCACACAGTACAACTCACCCTCCAGTTGTCTGATAGCAATTCAGTAGAAGGAAAGAAGAGGCCCTGAAAGCTCTCTTAAATGACATTTTTATATGCTTTGGCAACAGCTGATCTCAGGAATAAGCTGCTTATAAGGGGGTTCCTGAACATTTATTGAGAGATTCTTAGTAGGCTGTTCTGCCCTAGCAATCTGAGTGTCATTTTTGAACCAGGAGTTTCAGAGAATGTTCCAAAATTAATGTGGAATATTCTCAAGTAGCTCTTACTTTTCTACCTAAGAGGGGACTTTCTGTAAAAGACGTTATATACAAAAAATAGGTTATTATATTTATATTAATCAAAATGGCTTGTTTGTGACCCCCTTTTTTTTGGTAGTCATTGGCATGGCCTGTCAGGATCCAGATGTCCTAGAATATACAACTTTAATGGGTAACTCTTACAAAGAAGATTCTTTGTCTCCTTAAGACTGGTCTTTGAAGTATTTTTCAGATTCTGCATTCTGTGGGGGCCCACTGATGCCAGCTGGACCTGTGGATAGGTATGGGAACAGATCCAACAACCTTGAGACCCTCCTACCCAGGAAATCTCCCCGCTGAGAAGATAATCTCTGTTTCTCAGCCTTATGAATTCATCCCCCACTAATCAGCAGACCCAATTCCCTGGAAACTATCTTTAAAAACCCTTTCTCCCAAATTCTTGGGGAGATGATCTGAGAAATCTCTCCCAACTCCTTGCATGGTGCCTGCGATATTAAACTCTTTCTCTGCTGTAACCCTTGCTGTCTCAGTGCATTGGCTTCCTCTTGAGCAGTGGGCAATAAACCTGGTTGGGCTGTAATGAGACAGGCATTAATTGCATAATTACACACAAATACGTTATGAAAAACTAACTTAGGTGATCCTTATCCTATGCATTCATTGTATTCTGTAACTGACTTTGTTACAACAATTGCCTTAATATATCTTAACTGTTTACTTATCTGTATTTCTTCTCACTAGACTGTTAGCTACTTGAGGGCAGGGACAATCATTTGTCACCATAGTGTGTAAGTGAGATCTGGGCTCTGGAATCAGACAACGTGGGTCTGCATTCTGGCTCCACACTTATTATGTGTTTTTGGACAATTTCTTAAGCTCCTTATGCCTTAGGTTCCTAATCTATAAAATGATGATAGTTATAATATTAGTTACTTTGTAGGGCTGCATGAGGATATAAGTCTCAGAACATGTAAAGGGCTGAGAATAGTGCTTGACATACAGTAAGTGCTCAATAACTATTAGCTCTAACCATCTTTCTAAACCTAATGTTTAGCACCTAGTATTTAGCACAGGTAAACATGGTGTTTAACACCTCAAATGGCTGTTAGCTTAATACATAAACATATTTAAATATATTAATAATTCTGAATTCTTTAACAATCATATTCTATAGTTTGGTAAATATGACTAACCTTAAAAATTAATATGTGCTTTTACCATATTTCAGAAATTGAAAATTTGATTCTAAAATACATCATTATTTCGTGAACCTCTAAGAAAAATTGTTGTCAATTTAACAATGGCATGAACTATTATATCAAATTCAAGATTTGATTCTAAGCTGTATTATTGTTTTATGTGCCCTTACGGAGGACAAATAACCCCCAATTAAACTATGATAATGTTTTTTACTGCTTAGAATTGTTATTTTATGTTTATGGAAAGAATTTTTCTAAACTTACTTGAGTTTTTATTTTTATCATACATCACATCAGTATGAAGAGCTATGGCCAAATTCATGCAGTCGCAGGCAATGACAACTACATCACAGATGCTGCCTGGCTGAGAATGATTTAAGACATCATCGATTGAAAGGTATATTTTGATTTAAGAGATGTTAAAATGTCGGTGTTAGAATCAATGACATTATACATTAGGGAGACCCTTAGAATATGATGATTCTTGACTCCCACTCTGCAGTAGTAACTGAGATGGTCTGTGGTGGGAGGCGATTTCAGCTTTGCTGAGACACATGTTGCACATGTTTCCTGTCTGGTGCACAGGACAGGGCTCCTCAGCTAGTGACTGAGCCTGGTGGGTTATGCGCTCCGTTCACACAGCCAAGAGTACACCTGCGCAGGAACTTACACTCTCCGGGCCATTCTATTCCTAAATGTAAGAATATGTAAGGCCCTAACGAATGGCAAAGGTTTACCGTGGGCAGTTACAAAAAATGGACATACATTCCCACAGGGGGAAAAAACAGTCTTTCAAAAAACCTGCTTGAATAATTCAAAATAACTACCATTTATGCAGGGTTTACTATGTTCCAGGCACTACGGTAAGGGCTCTGTCAACATTTCCCCTATTGAATCAATCACAACTAACAACTTTACACAAAAGATATAAATAGACCCCTTTTGTAGATAAAAAGATTTTCTCTCTGGACTAGGTAAGTGATTTGCTCCAGGATACATGCTAGGATGGGCAGAGCTAGGTTTTGAGCCCCAGTTTGTTCGAATCTATTAATCCCTGGACTATACTGTCTTCTATAGTCTACACTGATTATATCTAAGCAAATAAATCACTGCTTCCAACTTACTGAAATTACATTAAAGCTAGGGGGAATTTTTCTGTTGGTACTATAATTCATTTTTCCTACTGGATAATTCTAAGATACCTCAGGAAAGCATACTTTATGAAAATGAACATAATTTGAGGAGTAATAGCACACAGTACAGATTTATCTTTTTTCCCTAAACTGAAAATGGCTAAAATCATCTTCCCAAGGACATCTGCCACCTCCAATTACCATTTGAAAATATTCATTCTGCATCATGGCTACAAAATAATGTGTGCATTATACATACATATTTTGTTTCCAAGATCACTTTTTTGGAACAAGAACCCCACAAATTAAAAATAGTTACAGATTAGAACATAGGGGCCACTTATTCACTGGTGTACTTCAGTCTTAATAAATAGATACACATTTCTCTAATCTGGAAAATTACTCTCATATAATAGATGCAACTGAAGTTATGATTGTCAAACAAATTAGAAAAAAAGAACATAATAATCTCTTTCTACGTATGGCTGGTATATAGCAATTTGAACAATCACTAATGATCACTCTTTAATTTAGCAAAGGACATTCTTTTCTCACTGTTTTCCCACCTCACTGATTCTTATCATCCCTCCCACTAAGCTGTTTAAAGCAACCTTGACCATACATTGGAATCACCTGGGGGAGCTTTTAAAAAAATACTAATGTCTGGGTCTCACCCCAGAGCTTAAGATTTAATTGATCTGGAGGATGGCCTGCGCAACAGGATTTTTAAAAGCTCCTCAATCATCCCCAGATGATTCTAATGTGTAGCCAAAGTTGAGAACCACTAATATAAAGAGTTAGATAATAAAAAACACATCTGTCAGTTTGAGAAAGAAGGCTGACTCAAATAGCTTAACAGTGATACTTTTGAATTAGCTACAGATTTCCATGTACATGTTATATCTGTTCTTGTAACACCATAGTTACGTTGCCAAATACTCTAGGCATTTCATGGACCAAAAAAATATAAGCAGATCATTATCTCATTATAACTCTGTTCCTAAAATTATCTTATTTGTTTTAGGAATTCTATAACAAATTTGTGTTTGGACCATAGCACCATAAAATCCAATAGTACTACTGTCTTGGGGGAGGGGAGTGGGAGTGCATAGTAATAAGGTTTAAAATTTACAATTTGCCATCTTGGGCAGTAACCCTGGCCAAGTTTCATAAAAGACAATTTGACACACTAATAAAACTTCTGCCAAAATAATCTTTTACAGAGCCAAAGTAACTTTAGGTATGATAAACTGGCCCCAGTGCATGAACTTCTGAAACAAACAATTGTAACAGGCTATCTGTACTTCTGATATCGCTGTTTTCTCAAAACTCATACATAGAAGAAAGCAAGATTCTGTATAGCAAATGGTAGAGATGCAGGTAGGCCCCCAAATAGGAATAATTTCTATTCATACAGAATTTTATAATTTTTAAAGCTTCTTTGCAATGAAGTTCTTTATTTGGTTTCTATGGTGATTTAAAGTCACCTCACTTCTTGGTAATGTTCTTCCTTAAGTAAATGTTTTTACAGCTCAAGTGGTGTAATAATAAGGTAATTTAAAAGAAAATGCATCATTGGTTGATGAGAAGCTATCATGATGCTGTCAAGAAAGTTAAGGTAAGTCACTATGATGTTTATATCTGGCATTATTGCTGTTTCTAATTAGCACATTTACTTCTTGTTCAGATTCTACATCATTATACATCAATACTCCACTTTGCATAGTCCCTTAATGTTATGTCTTCTAAATAGACAATTGGCAACCGCAATAGCAAACACCCCGTAAGAGGAAAATATGACCTCTTAAGAGGAAAGTGTCGTCTACTGGGACTCAATGTCAGCAAATGAATATTCATTCAAATAAACATCTGTTACTTCCACAAGCCACTGCAGTAAATCAGTTTTAAGAAGCTGCACAGACACGAATATCGTATCACCTTCTCTTACCCCAAATCAATCTCTTTAAAATGGAATCCCTTTTTGTTTGGATTTTATATGGCACACACCACACTAAAACACACTGTAGCTACTTAGCTCAGGCAATATAGAGCCTGTACATATGATCCTGATGGCAGTCCTGATACTGGTTTCTACTTATTTCAGATTTGTGGCACTCAAGTTACATGGGTTTATCAAGTTATGTGGTTGTGAATGCTGCAATGATCCTCATCTATAGTATCTTTAACAAACAAGTGCTTATTCTTGTAGTAAATTGACTATCTGTACACACACATATGTATATGTATGTGGATACATACATATTTATATAGAGAGATATGTAGATATTTGCTCTCTGTTTTACTGATTAGAGTAAGTATACTCAGATTAAGTCATTAATACAAACACTTGGTACTACTACAGGAGGCACAGATTGCCTGGTAATGCTGGGAATTTACCCCAGACAATTCCTTTAAATGACTCACTATTATTTTTATATACTCAGTTAAATTCACAAATTTAACTTTATCAGTATTTTAGTGTTCTTTACAGAAACTCAGAAATTTCAGCATTCTATAAACTGTCCCTCAGCCTACATTAGGCACACATGAACTTCTTGTTCCCATTATAAAGAGTCTAATCAATGTGAAAATGTTCCTAAATCTAAACTTGGCGATAATTTTAAAATTTAAAAGAAAATGTTAAATTTCAATAGGAAATGTTTTGTGTTTAAGATTTGATCATCCCTTCTAATACTGACATGGCAGAATACCAAGATTTATTTTTCATAATGTTTTACTTTTTAAGGGTTAGTCCACTTGGGACTTTCCTTCTGTTAAGAGTCACTGACCTGCATGTTCCACACCAATAAGGAACAATTTGGAAATATAATAACTTTAGTTGCTTTCTTTTAATGGAAGTGGAGAGAGAGAGTGGGATAATATATACATTTGATTTAATAAATACAACAATTTAAAATTTTGGTGAACATTATAACGGGCTAAAGAGACAAAGGAAGAGAATGGCATAAAGAAAGAGAATGAACTACAGAGAGATTGGTAAAAGAAAAATTGCTCCGAAGGACCACAAATTGTTTCTGATTTTAACTGCAGCTTCCTTACATGTTTCTTCCTTACTGGACAGTCACTTTCAGTCCCACTATCCAAAGACTGTCCAACCCCCTGGGTACACCTAAAACCACAACACTTCCCCACTTTTCACTGGCTGTCAGTATCTCCAGCCTGTCCCAGAGGTCTCAATCCTTTTATTGGACCAATGATGCTATTAGTTCCACCTCCTTCCCACCTTCTCACTTCTTCAGAAGTAGCAGAGCATGGCAACCAAGAACACGGGTGCTGGGGTCAGTGTCCAATATTTCCTAGTCATGTGATCTTAGGCACGTTGCTTCATCTCTCTGTGCCTCAGCTTCCTCATCTGTAACATTAATATATAATAACAGTACCTGCCTCATTGGGGTTATTGAGAGTATTAAATGAGTCAATGTATAGAAAAGACAGCATAAAAGACAGTAAGTTAATCCACTCATGAATTGATGGGCACTTGGGTTGATTCTACATCTTGGCAATTGTAAATTGTGCTGCAATAAACATTTGAGTGCACGTGTCTTTTTGATAAAATGACTTCTTTTCCTTTACGTAGATACCCAATAGTGGGATTGCTGGATCAAATGGTAGGTCTACTTTTAGTTCTTTGAGGAATTGTCACACTATTTTCTGTAGAGGTTGTACTAATTTGCAATCTTACCAACAGTGTATAAGCGTTTGTTTCTCTGCATCCATGCCAGCATCTATTGTTTCTGGACATTTTAATAAAAGCCATTCTGACTGGGGTAAGGTGATATCTCATTGTGGTTTTAATTTGTATTTCCCTGATGATTAGTGACATTGAGCACTTTTTCATGTGTTTGTGGGCCATTTGTCTATTTCTTTTGAAAAGCTTCTGTTCATGTCTTTTGCCCACTTTTTAATGGGGTCGTTTGCTGATTTGCTTGCATTTTTGTAGATTCTGGTTATTAGCCTTTTATCAGATGTATAGCTTGTGAATATTTTCTCTCATTCTGTAGGTTGTTTATTTGCTCTGTTGATTATTTCCTTAGGTGTGCAGAAGCTTTTTCATTTAATTAAGTCCCATTAATTTATTTTTGTTGTTGCTGTGATTTCCATTGGGGTCTTTTTCATAAATTCTTTTCCTAGGCTGATATCTAGAAGAGTTTTTCCAACATTTTCTTTTAGAATTCTTATGGTTTCGTTCCTCACATTTAAGTCTTTTATCCATGTCGAATTAACTTTATGAGTGGTGAGAGATAATGATCCTGTTTCAATTTACTGCATGTGGCTATCGAATTTTCCCAGCACCATTTATCAAATAGGGCTTCTTTTCCCCAGTGTATATGGTTGTCTGCTTTGTCAAAGATTAGTTGGCTGTATGTGCATGGTTTTATATCTGGGTTCTCTGTTCTGTTCCATTGGTCTATGTCTCTATTTTTGTGCCAATACCATGCTGTTTTGGTTACTATAGCCTTGCAGTATAGTTTGAAGTTTGGAATGGATTAACAAAATGTGGTATATGTATACCATTCAGTACTACTCAGCCATAAAAACCAATGAATTAATGCCTTTTGCAACAATTTGGATGGAACTGGAGACCGTTATTCTCAGTGAAGTATTTAAGAAATGGAAAAAAAAATACCACATGTACTTGTTATTAAATTGGAACTAACCAATAAGCACACACATGCACAGAGGGAAGTAAAACTCAGTGGAAATCAAAGAGGGGTGAGCGGGGAGGAAGAGATGAGCAAAAACCTACCTAAGTTGTACAATTAACACTATCTGGGTTATGGGCACACTTAGAGCCCTGACTCAAGCACTACACAAGCGATCCATGTAACCAAAAATATTTGTACCCACATGATATTTTGAAATAAAAATAAATAAATTAATAAATAAAAGATAGTAAGTGCTACAGAAGTGTTTGCTATACGTATCCAACAAATATTTATTGGGCTCCAACAGAGTGCTAGGCACTGCAGGGAGTGGGTAGGAGAACCCAACATCTGAAGTATCCCAGCTGACAGGCTAAATTCTGAATTCTATTCTTCTTAAAAAAAAAAAGATAATCTACCACAGTGTGAAAAAAAAATTTGACTGCTGCTTTTTAACCATATAATGCACCTAAGATAAAGTTTGTTTTCTTCCACTTAACTAATGCCTACTTCTTCAGAGGCTGCTCCGTGTGTGTGCATGTGTGTGCACATGTGTATGTGTGTGGAAGGATGTATTACCTACATTCAAAAATACAGGCTTTTCAATTGTTGGATAGGTACTCAATATTTGTTGAACAAGCATATAAATAATCCTTTCACATCTCCTGGCTTCCCTTTTAATGTATTTAGGGACAATAAAAGCACAATTCTAAAGGGCTGCTTATTACATAAAAAATAGGCAAAAGAAATTCTGCCATTGTTTTTAGGCAGGAAGCTCCTGTCCTTAGACCTTGAGGCCCTCTCTCTTAAATCACCTTCCTAGATTACAAGGCCTGTAGAGCAGAGATGATATCATATCTTGTTTGGCACATACCTTCTAGCATTGTGATTTGTCCTTTGAAAGACATTTGCTACATTTTTCAAATGAATAAAGTCTCGGATATGCAAATAATTGTATTTCCTAAGTTCAGTTTTGTTGTGCTTTTTGTGTGTATAGCAGAAATGCCCACAAGATAAGTT
>NW_012149174.1:7849980-7850335 GCF_000956105.1 Propithecus coquereli
TTCTTTTCCCCAGTGTATATGGTTGTCTGCTTTGTCAAAGATTAGTTGGCTGTATGTGGATGGTTTTATATCTGGGTTCTCTGTTCTGTTCCATTGGTCTATGTCTCTATTTTTGTGCCAATACCATGCTGTTTTGGTTACTATAGCCTTCCAGTATAGTTTGAAGTTTGGAATGGATTAACAAAATGTGGTATATGTATACCATTCAGTACTACTCAGCCATAAAAACCAATCAATTAATGCCTTTTGCAACAATTTGCATGGAACTGGAGACCGTTATTCTCAGTGAAGTATTTAAGAAATGGAAAAAAAAATACCACATGTACTTGTTATTAAATTGGAACTAACCAATAAG
>NW_012149174.1:7851545-7859478 GCF_000956105.1 Propithecus coquereli
GAAAGTGGCTGGTTATGGTATCCTTTACATAAAAAAGACATTCAAATTTTAAAAGCCAAATTGAATTTTAACAGTTAATCAACTCATGTGGATACATATGCCCTTAAATCATTACTAGCATAAGTCTTGCCTTTAAGCACTGTTAGTGTTTAAAAAAAAAAAGGCTACAAACCAAGTTAGTTAATTCAGTGTGTTCAACATCACTTATTTAAACAAGAGCCTAAATCATAGGGATTCCAGAATTATAAAAGACTTTCAGACTCTTTCATTGTACTGATGAAGAAACTGGCATGTAGAAGGCTGAAACATTATAACCAGAAGTAGAAATGCAAGATACCAGGTTTCTGGGTCAATGACCACAATGTTTTGATTAAGGGGTAGAGAAAGTTTGACCAAATATATAACAGTTTTATTTTCCATCAGTCCTTTTAAATTCTTCTGCCAATGAGTCTGAGATTGATTGAAGTTGTTTGACTTAAATTTTAATTGCC
Organism: Propithecus coquereli; assembly: GCF_000956105.1. Lineage (NCBI taxonomy): Eukaryota > Metazoa > Chordata > Mammalia > Primates > Indriidae > Propithecus > Propithecus coquereli. Next base: position 7,852,037 of record NW_012149174.1, read on the forward strand.
AGAATTTAGCTTTATAGAATATATAACTTGATCTCTTCTATGCAGATATTTTATTAAATAGGTTACAGAATTTTTGCTGCCCTTTTATATTTTTACAAAAGAACGTAAGTCTAGAGCCCAATATTCATTCTCTGACCATAGTTCTATTAGAAGTTTAGTGAGAAAATGTCGTCACTGTCCCCTTGACATTTATCTCTGAAGTCAGAGTCATATACCAAACATCCATAATTTATTCAAATATATGAACTTACTGTCCTTTAATTTCTCGAAATACCTTTGGATTCTGGTATGCTTGACTTATGCTACCTTTCATGAAAATTCGTTCCATAAACATATTAAGCAGTGTGAAAAAATCATTTTTCTTTTTGTTGTTATTCTATAATATTTTCTCCAATTGGCTTTGAGAGTGAATTAAGGTACCTTGGTCATTATTCAGGAATTATTTACTAAAAGCATTGTCCTAGGCACAAAAAATAGATATAGGATAAGACCTTTCCTCATTCTAGTAGGGGGAATATATTACAGAAATAATCACACAAATAAATATTTACTTATAAACTGTGATACATGTTATATAGAATGTTATGAATGAGTATAACAGGATTATCAATTTTACGCTATCTTATCAGAGAAGGTCTCTTTCATGCTTATAAACAAGGTGAGAAAAGACTGTTACACTGACACAAGAACTTTCTGATTACATCTTTTGGACAATCTTGACAGGAGGTGGTGACCTGGGAAACTGGGCTATCTGCCCTGGTGGATATGACAGTACAGTGGAATGGGCATAGAATTTCAAAGTTCTATCTACAGTTCTGTCAAGAGCTATCTTTAAGACTTTAGTGAAATCATTTAGTGCCTCTGATCCTCAATTTCCTTGTTTGAAAAAGTCTAGTACTTCAACATCCTTTTCTTGGATTACAAGTACACGGTGTCTACTACATTATGAGCCTAAATTGGATAGGCTTCTTACCTCTACCACACACAGAGTATATATTATTGAAAATTATTTATCAGCATTTTTAACCCCCTCACATCACTTTGTGATGTTTACTTTAGCTGAGTTATTCTGGGATATTACAATCCAGAGAAGTTAAAAACATATGCATTTTGACATTTTACTAGGCATACCTTTGAGATCTTTTATAAATTATGATAAGCCTCTAGATTGCCCTAAAAAACAAAACTGAAGAATTACTCTTGATATAGAAACATCCCGTTTAAAAATATTTTGTTTTACTTTTTTAGTTACAGAGATATTCAACTGGAACATAAAGTTGATTATCATGTCAAATTAAACTACTTTACTTGCAGCCCCAAATGAAAGCATATTGTTTCTTATTGGGTCTTTTCCAGTTAGGTAACCATTTGTGCAATACAGAAGAGGTAACCAGAATCACAAGTAATCAGGCTTCTTAATCCAAAATGATTGTTTGCATATTTCATCCAAATCTCTTTTATACATTTTTAAATCATTGTGCACACAATTTTGTTTTCTGAAGCAGAAAGCATACATTTAACCTGATTTTACACATGAGATATTATAAAGCATCTCAAGAAAATTTAAGTGACAATGTTGAGTAAAAATATCAATTAACGATATGGTGGGTGATATCTTTTGTTAGCTTTATTTACTTAGCAGGACATGAGCTGATCTCACAGAAAAGGATTTACCAACAAGGACGAATTGATAGTAAAAATGTTAGTTATAATACTCACTATTTTATATTCATGTATCATATTCCATTGAATGAATGAACCATAATTTACTATAGCACAGCCCTTATGTTGGACAGTTTGAGTGGTTTTCATTTTTATATAGTATAAATTACACTGGGATAAACATCAGGCATATAGTATTTGAAAAATATTTTGGATTATTTCCTTAGGACAGATTCCCAGAAGTAGAATTACTAGGTTAAAGGATATGAACATTTTTATGATTCTTGAAACACATTGCCAAATTGTTTCCCAAAAAAGGTTGTATCAATTTACAAAGCCACCAGCAATATGGGAAAGTGCCGCCCTTCTCATAATACTCTCACAGGTATTTGGCATTACACAGTTTTTAGATTTGCAAATTTTGTGGGCAAGAATGTAGTACCTCATTTTAATATCTATGTCTTAGATTTTTTAAAGGCAAAGATCAATGCTTTTTTACATACAGTTTAATAACCTTGAATCTCTAACACATTTAACTATCTGTGATGTTTTGATATTTTTATAAGCCTATACAATATTATATGTGATATATACTAATCCCTTTTCATAGTACAAACCATTCTGTCTAGTCTGTTGTTTCAACTTGGCGGGTGTGTATGCACAGGAAAACGTATTAAGGATTCAATTTTTGTACCAGGTAAAATATATATTTTCTCCTGTGATTTTTTTTTCTGTTGCTTTTTAGCATAGTATATCATAAGTTCTCTCTATGTATTAAGTACTCAAATTATTCTAATTTTTCAAGGGTTACTTTTTAAAAACTCTTGAATTCATCTGTAATTTTGTTGATGTGTGATATAAGGCATGGTTCTAAGTGATCTTTTTCCAAATTGGTAATTTGTTATATCAGTCATTAATTGCATAATCCTTTTTTCTGTGTTTTAGGTAAAATTTCATTTGCTATATATTAAATTATCTAATTCTTGGTTACTTCTTTTTCAGTGGCCTATCTGTCCTTGAACCAGAGCTTACTGTTTTCTTTAATGTGGAGTTTCCTCACATGGCTTTTTCAGGATTTTAAAATTGCTCTTCCCTATTTTTTCTTACATCAACTTTAAAATTTTGACAAATTCTAAAACAGTCTGCTAGAACTTTCATCATTTTTTTAAATTTATATAAGAACTTAACTTAAAAACCTTAAAAGAAAAAAGCATTTATTTTTACCAAATCTATACCTCTGCATTTATTCACATTTCCCCCCCATTATAAAAGTAGTGCCTGCTCATTAAAGAAAATTAGAAAAATACTGAATTTAAAAAAAAGGAAAAAAGTTATTCATAGTCGCTCTAAAATCTAACTATAATTAATGTTTTGGAGTATTTTTCTTTCAGACATTTTGTCTTGCTAATTGTAAAATTATGGTGCATATTCATTTGACAAATATTAATTGAGCCTTTACTTTGTGCTAGATACCTTGCAAGGCATTGAGTCAGACTCTCATTTCAGGGAATAAAATAGACAAAATCCTATGCTCATTAGCATATTATCATAATCTGTTTTTGTATTTTTGCCTACTCCTCACAAGTTTTATTTTAATAACTGCAAATTTCATAATGTGGGTGAATCAGTTTGTGTAAATCATTTTTCTATAGTTGGATATTTCCAATTTTTCAATGTTACTGTTTCCCACATTTAGAATGTTCCCTTAAGATACATTTCTTGAAATGGAGAAATTTGGTCAAAGAGTATAACCACATTTAAGGCTCTTGATAAAACTTCCAAATTGCTTTTCGAAAGGGTTGTACCAACTTTCACTGCCACTGGAAATGGACAAAGGGAAAAATTTTTTTTTTAACCAATTTGTCAGCAATGATTATAATCACTAAAAATTGTTTTTGTTATTTTGATAGGTATTTCATTTTAATATTCCTTTTTGGATAACTAGTAAGGCTAAATTTTTTTTTTATAATGTCAAATAAATATTTCTTTAAAAATTTTTCTCTTCGTGCCTTTTGACCTTCTAAAGTGCTCACATTTTTGTTTCATGTGTAGGAGCCCTTCATAAACACATGGGCCTTTTTGGGTATGTACCCTTCCTTAGAGTCATCTCAAAGGAGAAAATCAGGAAATGATTACTGAGTTAATCTGAAACCCTTGAAGTGAAACCAAGGCTTATGCACCTTTCCATATCCAGGGGCCAGCTGCTGGTCTGGCACACAGCAGGTTTTCCACACATGACACAATGAAGACATACCTAGATGCCGAGTAGTGCATTGGACCTTGGGGGGTCCAGAGACACTGGGATTAACATTGGCAAGCATGGCTTTGTAAACTAAGGCTGGGCCAAGAAATATCTTCCTATTAAACTAATCCAGTTTGTATGGGTAGAAAGAGAAAATTGTATAGCAAGAGGATGGAAGGATATATGTAAATGGAAAGCATCAGAAACAGAAAAAAGGAAGTGGGTAAAATGAAGGGATATTGAAAAGAGTTATTGTGCTGAAGGAAACAAAGCACCCTAAAATCAAGAAATTAGCATTTATTCTACATCTATTATGTATGAATTATGCTGCTGGCCATGGTGGGTGAGTTAAGATCTGCAGCCTCACCCTGGCTTACATGATCACTCAATTCAGAAACTTCTTAGGCAACTCAGTGATACATTCTGTATAATCTTGGTTATATACACATATACTTATGTATATAGATAACACTGAGACCCATTGAAAGGCTCAGGAAAAAGCATCTCCTCAACTAGGGAGGTGTAATGGATTCTGGGGCCTGCCTTGTCTGCCCTTACCATAAGGACAGGTCTCTTTTGGACACGTTTGGTAGAAAATGAGAAAGGAAGTAATTGCGGTAATATTAATATCTGTTGCAATGGATTCAGTATCTTTCTTTATGTCTCTATCCCGTTCAAGGTTGTGAGAGGCTGGCAGTTCCCCATACCAACAGGAGGGAAAAAAAGAGACTGTGAGGGAACAATCTTGCGGGAGCTGGGGTCTGCTTTGTGGTAGTATCTTGAGGAGCGTTATGGAAAAATTTTTTATTATATATTTTATAGGATAACTGCATATACAAATCACAAATTTGTATGCCCCCAGAGTGTCTATAAAATATGATCTCTAATTTCAAGAATAGACATAGCCCCCCAAAAAGAGAGAAAATAGTAACAAAACAGGGTGTCCTGTGAAGAAGTTCACATTCGAAGCAATTCATAACTTACAAGTTGCTTCTGGTCAAGGTGGTGGGGTCCTATTACCTTGGAGGGGAGCTGTGAGCTGAAAAGAATCATCTGAACAACCTATTTAGTAAGCTGAATGAAGGCAGCTGGGCACCCAACATTGTGGGGGCAGGCCACTACTCTCCCTAACCTTCTGGAGACATTCGTTCTCTTTATGGTGACTTTAACAATATGATCAGTATTATTTATTGAACACCTGTTAAGTTCCAAGTATTGCCAAGAGTATTATCTATATTATCTATGTTATCATTGGCCCTATTAATCCCTCTAGGTCCAGCCCAGTGTTTCTTCTTTTGACCTATACCCCATATTCCACAACTCCAAGCTGAATTAATAATTCCATTACTAATTATTAATTGACAATTAAGAATGTTTTATTCTCATTGTTTACTCCTTTAATATGGCACTTCTCATTCTGTAGCCTTACATTTCTGGCTGCCCCACTACACATTGAGCTCAGTAAGAGCACAAACAACTCATCTTCCCAAGCATTTAGTACTTCCTAAATATTCTGTTGAGTGAAACTCCATGACTTCAAATTCACCAAAGAATCATGAAACTTCTGAGCAGGAGAGGACTTAGAACCTTTGATACAAGCTCCTTTTACATAGGAGAAAAATTAAGTTGAAATAAGTAACTTGCCTGAAGGCATATAAACTTGGTAGAATGAGGATTAGAATCAAGGGCCCTTGCTTTTCAGCTCAATATCATTTCTTCCATAGAAGATGTTACCAAAACACAACTAAATATCTTTATCTCCCAACTTTCCGGCCCCACCCAAATCCCATCAGCAATTGGCATTTAGGCCTTTAGGCTATTTCTGTGCTATTAAATTTCCTAAAAGAACCTACTATTAATATATAGCTTTCCATTTACAGCTCCCCATTCCAAACAGAGCTCAAACTCCAAATTGGCTGGTTTTTGCTGTATAGCATCACATTGTGAAAGCCGGGGGGGACCCTTTGTTTGTATTTTCACTAACAAGTTCTTCCCACAAGCACCCTTTGATCCAGCCAAATCAAAATGCTCCTCCGCACGCAGACCATCCTTTCTTGAGATAGGAGAGACATTCTTTCCGTTCATTCTGAATGGAATATCCTTCGTCCTTATGAACCTGGTGAACTTTAATCAACTGTTCCCTTTCTGCACTGGGAGCTCCTAGCACAGAATAGGAAGACCTAGTCACACGGTAATTGAATGTGTCTAGCACCTAGCAGCATAAAGCCCTAGATAAAGTTCACTGAATGAGTGTGTTTTTGGAAAATTACATAAATATAACTTACTCTTTAGAGTTGCGAGCAACCCTTTACCAAAACTTTTCTACTTGGCGGAAAAGTATGTTGGCTCATTCAGTCTTTTCTTCTGTTCTTTAAGTCTGGTTCATCTGTTATAATTCTGCCATTCTCACTCCCTCTGTGAACTCCACATTCTCCCAGCACCCCTGCCCCTGGACACTTGTGGGAGAGGAATTCACAAATTCCTTAGAGCCTCCATCACTGGAACAAGTTCTCAGTAGCTGAAGAAGGTCTGGGCTGCAAACAGGAAGTTTTTGTACTCTGTCTACTTTGTGCCCAGGGCAAAAACGGCAGAGTCCACCTGGAGACTCTGCAAAAAGAATGGTAGAACAAACAAAACTAACCTTCACTGTCCCTATCTGAAGCTTTTCTGGGTGGACATTCTGACCCAACATCATTTAGGGCTTCTCTTTCCAGAACTGGCATCTCCCGTGCAAGGCAGAATAGTACCACAGGAAAGTGTCAAGTTTTAGCCTTCGCCCTCCTCCGCTCAACTCCTCTCTCCCACTTTTTAAAATCCTGAGCGGGACATTTAAAAAATTGTTTTGCAATTTTAAGCTTTCAAACCACCCGAAAAATAGTCCCCTTTGGCAGCGACAGTTGCAGGCTGTGAGCCAAAGAGAAACAGATTGGTCCCCTAGTCTCCAAATCCTTTTTACCTCCCTTAATGCCCCTTCCTCTAGCTCCCATGAGGGGCAAGAGGCAGCCTTCCTCTGCCTCCGTGCTGGCCTCCTCAGCAACACCCACTAGTCCCAGGGCAGAGGCGGACTCCCAGCCACGCGCCTAGGGCCCTTGCCTAGGTCCTGTGGCCCCGGGGTCCCCCAGCGGCCCCTGCGCAGCGGAGGGGATGTGGCCAGTCCCGGGTAGGTGGGTAGCCCAATGGGCAGCCTCGCCCCAGAGACTGGCCCAGGCCGGAAGCCACCCCGCGGCACGGCGGCCCCGCAAGACGGCGCCCGCGCCCCCGCCTTCTCTGGCACGGGCTCCGCGGCCAAGGGCGGTAGGGGCCAGCCCGCCGGGTCCCTGCCGCGCTCTTTGTCCTGGCCGCGCGCGGGCGGACGCGTGCGCCCCCCGGGTGAAGGGAGGCGCGGAGAGCGAGCGCGGGAGCGCGCGGGAACAGCTCGCGCCCGCCGGCCACCGGCGGCGCGCGCCCCTCCGCCAGGCAGGCAGCGAGCACGCGCGCCGCCGCCGCCGCGCCCGCCCCTCCCCCCGCTCTCGCCTCGGAACTTGCTGACTGCGCGGCC
>NW_012149174.1:7859893-7881834 GCF_000956105.1 Propithecus coquereli
CGGCGGGGCCGGCCAGGCTGCTCGCATCACTTGGCGCCCGGCGCGGCGAGCGCTGCCCGCGGCCCCCGCGCGGCCCTCCCCACAAAGGGCCGCGGAGCTGCGTGGCCGCCGGCCGCGGCTTGCCTCCGCGGGCGCGGAAATTTGTTGTACTTCTTGGGGCTTTGTTTGTTTGTTTTTCCTCTGCTTTTTTTTTTTTTTCGTTATTTTGGACAAAATGTCGGTCCGTGATGTAAAAATTGAGCGAGGAACCTTGGTGGCATTGGGAGCTTTGCAGAAGGTGCAGTTTGGATTCTGCTTTTCCCAGGGTGGCAGCTCGGTCTTGGCCGGATGAATCTTCTCTGCTGGCTGTGGAAACAACTAGAGCAGCTTGTTAGTTGATTTTTAAATTTCTAAGTGTTGTGTTTAAAGCCTTTACGTGCACAGAGGAGAAATCGCCACCTTAAATAAGCATATGGGCGATTAACAGGGTGTGTTTTCCTTTCGGAAAGGGAATTTGGTAGCTTTGACCAATGTCACTGTGTAAATATTTAGACGTTATTAGTGACTTTTTAGCATTTTTCAGCGAGATCTGTTATTTACAGTGTGTCATATGTTATTAATGCTCGTTGCCTAAGTTCCTTGGCAAATCTGTTTCATGCTTTCTGAGAAAGTAGACAATTGATAGATTGTCCAAGAGATGGAAAAAAATGTGAGTGGGTTTTCTAACTTGAGTTCGGTAAATCCCTGAACGCTGGCGTTGTGAGACACATCACCTCCCCTCTAACCTTGTTGTACAATAAGTGTGAATACTTTTAAAGCTTTTTCATTAAAATACGATTTTAGGTGAATACTAAGAAGAAAATGCTCGTTTTATTTCTTAGATTTAACATTTTCTCCTTTCACCCCCATTCTCTTTAAAAGTTTTCCAAGAGATAACTTCAGCAAGATGTCAAGTGATAGGCAAAGGTCCGATGATGAGAGCCCCAGCACCAGCAGTGGCAGTTCAGATGCGGACCAGCGAGACCCAGCCGCTCCAGAGCCTGAAGAACAAGAAGAAAGAAAACCTTCTGCCACCCAACAGAAGAAAAACACCAAACTCTCTAGCAAAACCACTGCTAAGTTATCCACTAGTGCTAAAAGGTAATGTGTGAAAGAATGATTGAACACAGTGTCAGGTTGTCTTCCAAGTGGTTGGACGCTTTTGTTGGTTTTACATCAGTAGCAATAGTTAAGAAATATTTACTTCGTGATCAGTTTCATTCGTACTTGAATGAGTTGTCATTCTTTAGGTGGTATATAAGTGACCTCACTAGTATTATGCTTTTTAGCAAACTTATCCTGAACTTTGGTAACTTCAATAAAGAGTGTCCTTGGGTAGAGTTTAGACTAGTATTCTGACAAATTGTTAAGGAGTTGGCAAGGAAAATTTGGTGAACCCAAATTAGATGGTACATTGGGGATGTTTCCTTCTATGGGTCATACTTTTCTTTAATGAAATTGACACTTCTGGAGATTAGCAGTGCCTCTCTTCATGAAACGTAATGATCAGAAATGATCCCATTTGCTAGAAAATTTGTGAATTCCAGGCCTTAGCTATATTCGAAAGCAGATTTAAAATTGTGCTCCAAGTCTGCTTCCAGTTTTACAAACACAACTTTAAATCATGCATCACAGGTATAACTTTTTGTAGTAAAGTTATGGTTTTCCCTCTGTGTTCTTGTAAGGGCAAAAAACACTGACAAGGAGTCATTTATAATTTTAGGTGTCACTTGGTGATTGGAAACTTTCATTGTCCTTGTGCCTCTTCACTCTAAAACTTGTTGGATGTGCTTGACACGTTGATACTCAACAACAAGAGAAACAGTTTGTTGAATATCAAGTGAAAGATCACTTGGTGCCTGTTGATTTGTATTTTCTGTGATGGTGAAAAAAAGTTTCTATCAATGGGACTCCATCAGCGGTGGTAGTAGTAGTGGAGTATCCACAAACTCTAGTAATTGTTCATAAAATGGATCTACAGCATTAGATTATTCTTATTACAGTTAAAGGAAAAAGAAAATACAGAAACTGATCAAATATTGCATTTTGTGGTGATTCAGAAATACTCTTATTTTTCTATGGATTTTCACCTTTATCATATCAGTAATCAAGTATTAATAATGAGAATATTTTATTGAATAACAACAGTCTTTGAAATAATTTAATATCCTCCTTCATTTGTTATAATCTTGTTGAAGAACATGTTAAACATATCTTAAGTTTTGAAAGCATCTTAAACTTGAGTAAAATCAGAGAACTGCTTTCTCCCCCACCTTAACTCAGGGCTGTATATTTTATCCTCTCTCTCAAAATTTATTAAATTTAAATGTTGCATCTAAGATCAGGGAAAATCAGAAACGGTTAAATGACAATGCCAAATAGTCTTTGGAAGTTTTTTTACTAGTAAAGATATTTGTAAATTTTAAACTTTTTTTAACAGGTAAAATATTGACAAAACTATTAATGTGCTCCTGTGATGGCCTGTTAATTTTTACCTCAGTAAAAGTGACTTGAAGTCATTGTCAAATATTCTAGTGCTTTCCCTCCTCCCTTTTTGTCTCATTTGCATATAAGCTTGAAAAGAGAATTTCTTTGCTAAAAAGTGTTTTAAAATAGATTTTATATCCTTTATTGAGTACTAGTGGAGGACTATTTCTTAAATCAGGTGTAAATGACTTACTTATTTACAGTAGCAAGTGAGAAAAAAAGCTGCAAAGTTTCTGTTAAGGGATTTGGGTTATGCCTCTGAGAACAAAGAGGAAGCAGCCATGTTAGCATTACTGAAGGCAAAGCCAGCCTTGCATTTAACTGCATGGTGGTAGAGGGCAGTGTAATTCCCGGTTATTCTGTAGACTACCTCAAATCCTTTTTGTCTGTTCTCATTTCACTAACAGAATTCAGAAGGAGCTAGCTGAAATAACTCTTGATCCTCCTCCTAACTGCAGGTAAGAAATAAATTTTGTTGTTTTGATTTCAAATTGTGGAAAAATATCAAGAGATTTATGTATTGCTCCTGGATATGTGTACAGCAGAAGAGGCTACATTTGCTTCTTTACAGCTTTGCAACTGCATTAGACAAAAATTGTCTAAGGTGAATTAAATAAAATTGGGAGGAAAAAATACTTTTTAGCATATATTATACATTGTGGATTTATGAATATACTGCTTTCGTGCTTCTTACTGAGATTAGTAGAAATAGGGTTGGTTTTTGTTCTGTTGTATTTCTGTTAGAGCGTGTTTATTCGGAAGTATATTGTAGAAACTTAAAAAATTTTGTTAAGCTTAAAAGTTACTGCTTATGTGCTATCTGAACTGACCTCCCAAATTTAGAAATTGCTGAATGTGGTGTTACAAAATGTAAATGCGGTAAACAAGAGTATAATTGTTTCTCTTTGATTTATTCAGTAACTTGCTGTAAGGACAGATTTTATGTGCTAAACTAATGGTTTCAGTTTTCTAGAGAATACATTGTTGGAATTATTTACATTTTAAGCAAATGTCCTAATTGCTTGGGAAATTTCTCAGTAATTTTAGTAGTTGAAATATGTGTGTGAAAAGCAGTAAATGAATTAGAATTGTGGGAAGAATTCATTTTAGTGGAACTCAGGCAGAATAATTTAAGATTTTTGGTTGGTATAAGATACATTAAAAGTTGCTGGTTTGATAATTTTTTCCCCAGTAATTTTTTTCATTTCATCTGTAGTGTTCTGGTTTTTTTACAAAATTTGACAAACTTAGAAACAATATTATAATTTGCATAAAGAGATGTGCTCAAGAATGAGAGTGGCTGTTAGAAATAAGGCAGTTTTATAGTTTGATAGGACAATGTTTTAATGTCTAACCTATATTTTTGCTACAAGTTGTGTTCACTTGTGATCAGACCCTCTCTCTGAAGTCTACTTGAGATGTAATAGGGTATAATCCAATTGCTTCTTACTGTGTGTGTGAACTGGATCCTCCGATAAGGTGATCTGATCCTGATTTATCCAGTGAATTATCAGTTTTGCTTATACTTGTAATCACAACCATTTCAGTTCAAACAGGGAACATGAATGTAAACTAATTTTAAGGAGATAGTGGTGTGCCAGATCTCAAAGTATTACTTAAGAGCTGTGCTGTCCAATAATGTAGCCACTAGCCACATGTGGCTGTTGACCACTTCGGTTGTGGCTAGTCCAAAATAACATGTGCTGTAATGTAAAATACACATTGCATTTTGAAAACTTAGTACAAAAAAAGAATGTAAAATACTTCATTGATTTTATTTTATATATTTATTACATGTTGAAATGACAGTATTTGGGTATGTTTGGCTATAAAAATGTTATTAAAATTAATTTCATTTTTTTGCCATTTTAATGTGCTTATTAGAAAATTTTAAATTACATATGTGACGTATTTCTATTGAACAGCACTGCTTTAGAGAACAAGTAAATCAAAGTATTTCCTTCCAGCCTTCTAAATGGTGTGTCAAATCTGTAGCCATTTAGGGAGGTCAAGTTAAATTTGTTCTCTGGAAGAATCACTTAACTTGCAGAGTGTATTCTGATATTTCCCATTATGAAAGATGTAAAGACCTGTCAATTCAAAACTGTTAAATGTTTTTAAATTGCATGTAAGGTCAAACAATTTTAAAGGTTTCTGTTGATTTTCTGCAAATGGCACAAACTAGTGTATGTGCATAAATCTAGAGAGCCCAATAGACATGTGTTGAGTGACCTCAGAGCCATAGCCTAGCATTGCAGTTGCTGAAGAAATCTGATTTACGTGTTTAGCCCAGGAATGTTTCCTCAAGGTCACTGAGGATTATGTTAGAGGGAGTAGAATCTTTCTATGACATAGAAAGTTTCTCTTGTCTTATATTTTTTTCTTTGTATGCCAGACTTCATTTAAGTCTTTGAAAAGATGCTTTGCATTTAATGATTAGACTAGTAAAATATCAAAACTCTGGGCTTTCTTGTGAACAATACCATATCTCATCTCTGCTTTCCCTTTTTACAACCTGTGATAACTCAACTATTACAAATGACATAGTTCTCAAATTCTTTTAATATAAGAGTTTAATTGTGACTGTGTAAGTGATTAAAGAAAGAGCAAACAAAATGTAAATCTTAGGGCACTGGGAGAAGTTGCTACTTCTTACTTGGCGACAGTCTTCTTCCATATGCCTTATGTGCAAAATATCCACATACTCTCATATGTCTTCAGATTCTTTTGCGTAGAAGAAGGCCTGCTTCTTGTCCTTGAGTGGGAATTTGGGATACCGAGTTTTTAGTGGAGACATTTTAGGATTTTGACAGAGAAAAAGCTTGAATTTGTATTGTATTTTTCCCTTCATGTCAGATCAGCGATAGATTGTGGTGTTATGTTCTTTTAATTCACAGGTGCATAAATGAGAATTTTAGCTTTATGGTGATTGTATGGTTTAAATTTATTAATTTATGCTATAATTAAAAATGAAATTCTATGTTCATAAATTCTAGAATATGTGAATTCCTATTGCCTGCGATCTGTGAAACCTAATACATTTGACTTTCATATGTAGTTATTTAATCAGAATTCCATTATGATTTTGAATATGATTTTTACAAGCTTGTCAAAGTATGTGACAGATTTAATTCTTCCTCAGGGAAGAAACGTAAAGTATATCTGTGTACATTCAGGAAAAAGTTGAATGAAAGACAAGAAAACTCGGCAAAACCAGAATTATTTAGACTAGGGAGATTTTTCTTAAATCCCTTCCTATGTTTTAGTTCCTTAGTTATTATACTTTTGTGTCTAATATATACCCAGGTGATCTCAGGATAGATTTAATTGTTAAATTAAGTCAGTGGCTTTAAACATGTTTTAATGTATTTTGATAGTATTGGTATTTCTTTTCCTGATAGTATGGTTTGATACTGATGTTATTTCCTGATAGTTTGATATAGATGTTATTTCCAGTAATTTGATGGTATTTCAGGTTTTAGGGTATTGGAGGGTCATGGCCAAAGTGTCTTAAGCATAGGGATATGATATTTATTCGTTTCAATTTATACTATGTACATACTTTGTACTGTGTCTTTTAGATTAGGGTATAAATAATTGATAGATCCACGAGAATGAAGGGAAATTGGGTTATGGACATTTCCCAATCTGTTTTTTAAAAGAATTATTGACTGGAATTGTTCAGTGATGTTTTATTAAGACCTTTACATTCCATTGGTTTCCCAAAAGATGTCTTTGACCTCTCTCAGAGTCACCACATGTGCAAACAACAAAAGTTTAGAAAGGTACTGGGTTTCTAATTTGACCCCTAATTTCTTTTTATATATGAAAAAGTACAAATATCCACTCTTAAATATTCTTTAATATGTTCAGATTAAATCTATTCTGAAGTAGATATTCAAGGCTATGTGTAAATAGTTTTCGGATGTAGAAAAGGCCGTATTGGGGGTAGGTATTACAAGTATGAAGTTAACAGTATTAACAATATGTTGACTGGCAAAACCTGAAATCAGTTACTATAATACTTGCAAACTTTGACAACTTCTTTAAAAAAAATCAGAAAAGGAGTAGTTAAGTTCTAAACTAGAACTTGCTCGTGATCCTAATTGTTTGAGGATGAGCTCTACTTCCTTCTGAGGGTTGCTACCACTTTCCATAATTTTCTAGGGTAGACTAGAACTTTGCTACTTAACAGGTGATCTGCAAACCTACAGCATCTGCATCACAGGTGAGATTGTTACAAATGCAGACTCCTGCCTCCTAAAACCAAAGTACTGAGTCAGAATCTGAATTTAACAAGATTTTTAGGTGAACTGTATGTATATTAAGGTTTGAAAAGTGCTGGTACAGTAGCAAAGATGCTCTGAGTTCAGATCCATGCTCTGCCACTTACTGGCTGTGTTACTTTAGATAAGTTATGAAATATTTCTGTCCTTCAGTTTTCTCAGCTGTCAAATGGGGATTAAAATGATACCTCTTTAGAGGGTTGTTGTGAGGAGTAAATCAATTAATATATTTAAAGTTTTGTAGCAATATAAATTGGGTCAGTTAAGTGGCCACAGCAAGATAAAAGTGGGAGAGACGGTGTAGCAGCATGCCCTCACTCTTGCTGTCATTTTCTCCAGTGCGTCCACATCTTACTGTGGAAATAATTTCATCTTAACTCACCACCTTATTGAGTATGTATCAAGCAGTTTGTGTTTTAATGTTAGTAAAAGCAGTTTTCTGGAACTTGAGTAAAAAAGAAAATTAGCCTAAAAACATTGGGTAAAGATGAACAAATACTGTATCCCTTTTAAAGGAGTATGCATGAAGTCATTGATAGTTAATTTAATAGAGAATGCTATGATTATGATTGTCTAGTAAAGTATGAACAATTTTTAGAAAGCAGTGATGATTCTGTTTTCCACCTTTTAAGTATCCCATTATAAGAATTTGTGGTTTTGTTGAGAATAGGACTATATCAGTATTTGTAAAATTCGGATTCTGGATTCATACAATTTACCGGTTACCTAAACATAGCGTTCCTTCCTTGTTTGTGATCTAAGGTGCGATTTTGAAAGCTTTTTCTAGTTGGTGTATGAAGACAGGTAATAATTGAAATAACATACCTACATAGCTTTGTGGACTGCTTATACAGTATTGATTTTAAATCCTCCCATAGATATAGATAGGTTGCTTTTTATTTTTTACTTATACATTTGATTATTTTTATTGTTTTAGTTATATTAGTGTGTGCTATGTGAAGGTACCCTATTATATAGAACAAAATTGTGTCTCATTAATTATCTAGTCCTTTTATTTTCACCTCTACCAAAAAAAATCCTGGAACTCCTTTTTATAAAAATTAAATCTTAATTGGAAGCTTGCTTTATAAGATAGGTAAAATGCAGAACTGCTCTGACTGTAGGTATTTTTCATTCCACTGTACAGTGGTCATCTACAGATGGATAGTTTTTATTATTAGTTTTAGTATTAATTTAATTTTGGCAATCAGCAGAGACCTTAAAAATCATGAGGATTTTTCCAGGGACTCAGGCATTACTGATTATTTTAAATGGTTTATGATCGAAGTGAGTTGATGTTTTATTTTTCAATAAGCCAATAGTTGCTTCAATACAGCTGTAATACAATTCTTTGGTAATGCTGTATTATAATTATTTACTTCTTTATCTACCTTCTGCAAGGGTTAATGTTCCTTGAAGGGAGAGATTGTCTTACTCATGTCTGTATCTCTTCACGTGATGCTTTGCATATGAAGCTTTGCATATGAAGTCTCTTAAATTGACATAGAAATTTCAAGCAAGGCGGGGCACGGTGGCTCACGCCTGTAATCCTAGCTCTCTGGGAGGCCCAGGCGGGCGGATTGTTTGAGCTCAGGAGTTCGAAACCAGCCTGAGCAAGAGCGAGACCCCGTCTCTACTAAAAATAGAAAAATTAGTTTGGTGTGGTGGGGCGTGCCTGTAGTCCCAGCTACTCGGGAGGCTGAGGCAGGAGGATCGCTTGAGCCCAGGAGTTTGAGGTTACTGTGAGCTAGGCTGACGCCACGGCACTCTAGCCCGGGCAACACAGTGAGACTCTGTCTCAAAAAAAAGAAATTCGAAGCAAAACAATGACTTTGGATTGGAGAAAATTTATTATATTATTCCATATACTCTTTACTTTTTTCATAATTGTGATATTTAATATGATTATTCAAAGGTTATTTAGCAATCATTTTTATTTGCTTATAAAAGGAAATTGATAATCACAGTAAACCTAATTTCCTCTATATATACCAGTGCAGCAGAAGGACTAAATACTGTTGTGTGACTAAAAACATTTTCCAAAGGAATAACTGAAAACAATATTCTTCTCATCAAAAAGATCACATTTTTATTACAGTTCTGTTAAGTTCAATGCAGATAATGTAATTAGAAGGTGGGTAAAAATTGTGCTTTTGAGAAAGTTATGTGGTTACTTTGCAGCTACATGCTGCAAATTGTGTTCCTTTCTTAGGTAACTAATTGGTACTTTATTTCATCCTTGAATGAGTTGCTGTAACAACAGATGAATATGTTTAGTTATCAGGAAAATCAACAAGTCTTGCTTAGAGTGCAAGGGCTTTCAGATTGAAAAAGGAGAACTTGATCTTTTGTTCCCTACAAATATGAGGTAAAAGCATATAGTAAAACCACTTGTCGATCTAGAGAAATAGAAAGTAGTTTTTTCTTCCCATGCTGCTTTTGACAGGTAAGTATTAATATATTTGGACATTTTGTTAGAATCTAGACGCTGAAACATCTTTAAACTTTTAATCTTTCTTTTGCCTCTGGATTATTGGTTCTCAACTAGGGTAGTTTTTACTCTCACTAGGATAGAGGACAACTGGCAATGGCTGGAGACATTTTCAATTTTCATAACTGGGGGAGAATGGGGCTACCTCTGACATTTAGTGTGTAGAAGTCGGGGATACTGCTAAATACTTTGCATAGGACAAAGGACTTTGCATAGTGCATAGGACAACCCCCCACAATAAAGAATTATCTGGAGCAAAACGTCAGTAGTAATGAGGTTGAGAAACTGTGCCTCGGATAATTTGTTCCTATACTTTGCCTCTTGACTTTTTGGATAGTTTGCCTTTGATGTTTTTCCTCACTTACCAGTGATGCCTGCTTGATACCTTGACCTACAGCTTTCTCAGAGCTCGTATCGCCACGTCCTGCAACTTCCATGCTATAGTTTACATATATCTTACATCATCTGACATATGTGCAGATTATTTTTTATGCAAAACCACAGGAATGACTACCTTGAGAACCTGCTAAATTATGGTCTTTTGAGGCCAGAAATACTTACAGCAGTATTTTTATTTATTTTTTTTTTAGGTCTTTTACCAGTTAATTATACCGCTGTATGATGTAGCTTTAGGCTGGTTCTATCTATTATGTTCTACTAGGAATACTGAATTAATATCACAGAGAAATACCATTGGAAAATCATCAAAATTCAGTTTTACGTTGAATTACACACAGGCTAGAAAGCCATGCATTTGAGTTTTATTTTCATCATTAAGATAATACAGAGGTTGCTTCTGTTGTCACAAGTCCACAATCCTTTATTTCAGATGTGTTTCAGAATGCTGAAATTTTCAGATTTTAAAAAGATATATGATGTATTTGTTGTATTTTATGAAATACCCCCACAGCACTCCATAATCAAACACATTATTATTTCTACAACAGATATGTATGAATATTCATACTAAGTAGGATAAGTAGAAACTACGGATAGGTTTAGGTCAGTTCAGATTTGGTGTTGCTAGCAAATTATTTTGCATGAATCTTACCAAAAACTCTTTGATTTTTAGCACTTTTGGGATTCCAGAATTGTGGATAAGCATTTATGGTGCTATCCAGTAGTTCCCTCCTTATCCGTGGGCATATGTTTCTCAAGACCCCCCAGCGGAGGCTTGAAACTGAACTACATATACTGTTTTTTCCTATACGTGCATGCCTGTGATGAAGTTTAATTTATAAATTAGGTACAGTGAGATGTTAACTTCCCTTTGTCATATATTTGACTTCCCTTTGGCATATCCATATTGCCAGCATCACTGTTCTTGGGCTTTGGAGCCATCGTTAAGTAAAATAAGGGTTACTTAAACACAAGCGCTGCCAAGATGACTACTAAGTGACTAAGGGCAGGTAGCATATACACCTTGGATAAGCTGGATGAAGGTGTGATTCAAGTCTTGGGCAGGGTGGAGCAGGGTGTGAGCTTTCATCATTCTGTTCTACTCAGAACAGGGCACAGTTTAAAACTTTGAATTGTTTACTTCTGAAATTTTACGTTTAATATTTTCAGACAGCTTTTGACTGCAAGGTAACTAAAACCACAGCGTAACTGCAGATAAGGGGCCACTACTGTACTACTTCTATTGCATGACAATGACTGCAGCTACTACTTACCGTGAAAGGGGTGTTTTTATAGTATTGGTTTGCTTTCCTTTTTACCTGTTTCCTATTAGTTGATTTCAGCTTCTCAGTTGTTATTTTTGGATCGTTTTTTTTTGTTTTATCACTTGTATGCTTAAATAGAAAAAAATTTTAGACTCTTGATTTTAGCGTTCTTTCCTCTTAAGGTGAAACTATAAATTATATATCAGGGTTTTTTTTAAGTTCTGTGTATATTGGATTAGTTTTTCACTTTGCTTTTGAATATTTTAATCATTCTATTCATTTTGGAATATACTGAATTACACAGAAAGGAAGATGTTCTTTACTACTTAAGCATGAAACTTGCCATTTTTATGTGTGTATTTTGTCTTGCAGCATTTAAGTGCAATTAGGTTATAAAAGGAGACATTAAATTTTCCTAGCTGTGTTGTGATTACAGACAAACCTAGAAGTCTTAGTAGCTTAATATATTAAGGTTTATTTCTTGTTCATATGCAGTCACTGTAGGTCCAGGGACTCTGGGTAGCTCTTTAGTGTGTTGACTTGAATCTGTGCTGCTTGTGTCTTGGAGGTCTGCCATTGGAACATGTGTCTAGGCAAGAAACTTGGAGGGTCATGTGGCAACTTTTAAGTGCTTTGGTCTGGAAATAAAGGCCTGAACTAGTCACAGGGTCTTGACTAATTGCAAGGTGACTGAAAAATGTGGGAAAGTATGTGGGTATTCAGTGAGACACCAGTTTCTCAGCCACAAAGGAGATACATGGATAGATAGATAACTCACACACTCAAGACCTTCCATGAATAGTAACTTTCACTCTCACTTCAAAAGAGTAAAGAGGAAGTAATTGAATATCAGCCTGGTGCTGTACTGGGTTTCACAGTACAGTAACCTGTTAATACAATATTTTGGTTAATTTTCAAAACAACTCTGTGAAGTAAATATTTAGATTTCAAAACTTGAAGGTGAGAGTTGTTGAGAACCTTGCCAAGTGTCACATATGTAACATGTATACGTAATAGATCCTGGGCAAAAATCTAGGTTTACTTTTGACAGGAGAGCATTTTTTGTACAGCTGTTTGAGAAATCTGGTAAAAGCAGTCAGAGTTGATTATAGGTCTATAGTTGCATGCTTAGTGTAAGTATATCTCATGCGTTTGCTTATCTCTCAGGTGATCCGGAACTGTTCTTATAAGCAAGTAGGGTCCAAATGATGAGGTGGGAAAAGAAGAGAGTTTCCTTCTTTGTCTTGGGTGTGCCAGGCCCTTTTTACATTTTTCTTTTTTTGATTATCATTCAGAAGCATTTTCTTTTCAGGGAGCATTCCCCAAGTGGCCAGCTCCCTCTTGTCTTACTCTTTTTTCTTGTGAGGAAGGAGGTCAGGGATTGAATGTGATCAGAATGGAAAAGGTCAATCTTTGTTTTTCTGCCTTGTAGTTCTTTGTATATGGCTGTCTTGTGGGCAAAGGAATAACTTTTAAATCTACCTCTGTTTTTTTCTCTGGCGTATTGTGAAGCAATCATGTTTATGAATTGCCTTAAAGTTGGAAAAAACTCTCTGCAGATAAAAATTTCTATGCTTTATGGGGAAAAGCTCCAGTCACATAGGATTTTAAGGGAATTTTAAAAGCTGATATCAGCAACATGTGCGTGTGTTATCTTTTAATACTGCTACTAGATCAGACTTTTTGCAGAAATTTGGCTTTATATTAGGTCCTGAACTGGTCACAGCGTTTAGTATTGTTTTATTAATATATAGTTTCATAGTTTATTTAAATTGTTTTTTCCTAAACTTGTGAATTTATACAAATATCACTCCCAGATATTAGTATGGGGATTTGCTTTTTTCTAGTAAGTTTCTTTGGAAAAGAAGCTGGTCTGCTTAGCAAAACAGACCTAATGTTCTCAGGGTGACCTGCCATGTTTATATGGTTTTGATGAAACTAATGAGTTTTATGAATCAAATCTGTACCTTGTATCTTGTCTAAATGCAGTATTAAAGTTAAATTCTAGAGCTTTTAGGTTATGTTTGTTGATACTTCATTGGTTTTATAGGGATGTATAGGTAAATAGCATAAGCTTGTTTATTACACCTATTTTGGATATGATGGTCAGTGGGAAGTGATAGAGTTATATCAAAGTAAGTGTCAGATTTCTAGGGTCATTAAATTTTTAAAAACCCAGTCCCTTCTCTTTGGTCTTTGGTGTATATAAGAATTGTTTTAATTTTATGGTTATTTGCAACAAAGAACACTTTGAAAGGAATTGCAGTATTGCAGTGCTTATTCATTGTCTAAGGCTTAGTCTGCCTGTTTTGGAGGGATTTGGACCAGTTATGCCATTCCAAAGTTTCTTTGCTGCTTCAGTGTGCCAGAGCAAATATACTTTGTCATTCTGTTTAACTTCCAGCTTGTCTGGGGAGAAATAAAGACATCTCTAGTCTTAAATTGCTTTGGGGAGTATAGCTCCACATCCTTTGGACTGAATGAAAGGCCTAGGGAAACATGAATTTTGTTACCTTTTTATTTTATTTTTCTTTACTTATAAATCATCAGTATGATCTTCCTTTTGTATCTGTGTGTCTCACTTTTTATAAACACTGTTCATGCCTTTTCTGAGGGTGGTTAGTTATAGTTAGTTTTGCCATTTACAATTTTATAGGTCCTTTACAAATGGATCATTTTTTCACATTAAATTTTAGTAGGTCAAGATTCCATTTATTTAGGGTCCCCAAGAGAATCGATCTCAGAAGATTGTGGCTACATATTTTTTATGGCTCCCTATTGCTTTCTGTAGTCTTCTCAATTTAAACAGTAACAAACAACAAAATGCAGAGGGTGCCATGAGGCATTGGCTTTATGATTTATTCTTGCTTCACACTTATTTCTAAGGGTATTGGTGTTATTTGTTGGATTTGTGATATATATGCTTGTACTAAATTTTCCTGGTATCACAACGAGGAAAAATCTGATATTTGAAGGCTTTGAACACAACTTAGAGATCAATATGGAATTCAGTGGCAGTTTTAACTAGTGTGCCTTTAATTTTCGTTTATTTTACATTTACACTAGTGCTTTCTTTTTTTAAATTTCAGAATATTACAGAAGTATACATGTTTTGAGTACATAATTTGCTTTTGTACAGTTTGAGTCAAAGTTATAAGTGTGCCCTTCACCCACATAGTATGCATTATACCTGTTAGGTGTGAATTTACCCATCCCCTCCCTGCTAAATGTTGATAGATTAGTTCCAATTTAGTATTGAGTACATGTGATGTTTGTTTTTCCATTCTTGTGATACTTCACTTAGAAGAATGGTCTCCAGTGCCATCCGGGTTGTTACAAAAGATACTAGATCACTATTTTCCTCTGGCTGAGTAGTACTCCATGGTATACATATACCACATTTTATTAATCCACTCATGTATTGATGGGCACTTGGGTTTCCACATCTTTGGGATTGTGAATTGTGCTGCTATAAACATTTGAGTACAAGTGTCTTTTTTATGAAATGTCTTTTTTCCTTTGGGTAAATACCTGGTAGTGGGATTGCTGGATCAAATGGTAGGTCTATTTTTAGTTCTTTGAGGTATCTCCATACTACTTTCCATCGTTGGTGGGACTGCAAACTAGTACACCAGTGATTTTTTTTAAATTTTAGAAGACATTTTTGTTTTATCCTCCCAGATGCTTAATTTCTCCATTTCCATTAGAGGATTTTGCCAAATATTCATTTTGTTCTTTTTTAAGCCCTCAAATAAGCATGTTGCAAATGATCACTTTTCCCTCCTACTGAGATGTCTTAATTTTCTTCTATTAACTTTTTATTGTGGAGAACTTGAAACATATACAGAAGTAAACAGACTACTATGATGAGGATCCATGTATCCTTCATCCAGTTTCAGTAGTTATCAATTTATGGCAGATCTTGTTTCATTTATACCCCCATCCATTTTACTCTCCCATATTATGTTAAAACAAATATCAGATATCTTAATCTGTATTTTTAAAGATGCAGATATTTCAGTATATATTTTCAAAAGATAAAGACTTTTTTTAACTTAACCACAATGTCATTAATACACCTAAAAATTTTACAGTATTTCCGTAATCAACCATTATTCAAATTTACAATTGTCTCATGGGTATTGTCCTCCCCTTCTCCAAACTTACTTGAATGAGAATCTAAATGAATGAGAATCTAAATCTAAATGGTTGACCCTTGCACAACACAAGTTTGAACTGTGTAGGTCCCCTTACACATGAATTTTTTCCAACAAATGTGTTGAAAAAATTTTTGGAGACTTTCAAAAATTTCAAAAAACTCACGGTTGAACCATGTAGCCTAGAAGCATTGAAAAAAATAGGAAAAAGTCAAGTATGTCATGAATGCATAAAATTATTTACATACTAACTAGTCTATTTTATCATTTACTACCATAAAATACAAATCTGTTATAAAGTTAAAATTTATCCAAACTTGTACACATTTACAGACTGTACATGGCGTCATTTGCAGTAGAGAGAAATGTAAACAAACATAAAGATTCAGTATTAAATCATAACTGCATAAAATTAACTGTAGGGCATACAGTACTACTATAGTAGTTTCATACCCATCTCCTGTTGCTGTTGCTCAGGTATTGCGAGTATCTACTTAAAACGTGTGTGACACTGATCATCTCTGTGTGAGCAGTTCACCTCTCCAGTAAATTTTGTATTGCTATAAAAAGTAATCTCTCGTGGATCTTGTGTATTTTTCATCGTGTTTAGTGCAATACCGTAAACCTTGGATAACACCGTGGGACCCATATGAAGTGCCACTAGTGATGCTGGAATCACTCCCAAGAAGCAAAGAAAAGTCATGACATTACAAGAATAAGTTGAATTGCTTGATGTGTTACTGTAGATTGAGGTCTGCAGCTGCAGTTGCCTGCTATTTCAGACAAACGATTCATTTTATAAACACGATGTAAACTTACAGTATCAAATACAGTATAGTTCTGTAAATGTATTTTTCTTATTTTCTTAGCTTATTGTAAGAATAGGTATATAATACATATAACATACAAAATATTTGTTAACTGACTTTTTGTTACTGGTTAGGCTTCTGTTTAACAGTAGGCTATTAATAGTTAAGTTTTTGGGAAGTCAAAAGTTATACTCAAATTTTCAGCTGCATGGAGGTCGCCTTCCCAACCCACGTATTGTTTAAAGGTCAACTGTAGATACATTGCGATCGGTTGATATGTCTTTTATATTTTCCAATCTATAAAGTTCTCATTTTTTTTCATTTTTGCACTTTATTTATTGAAGAAACTGGGCTGAGTTCTTAGAGTCTGTATTTTGCTTACTGGATTCCTATGGCATAGTTTAATATCTTTCTTTGTCCTCAATATTTCTTGTAAATTTGGGAGTTAGGTCAAGAGGCTTGATCAAATTAAGGATGAATTTTTTTTTGTTTGTTTACCAAAACTGGTGGTGGTGTGCTTTTCTACCAAGAGACACCTAAAATCTGGTTGTCTTTTTGGAACGTTAGCAGCCTCATAAGGTCATGTCAGTTACATTGTAAAGGCAGGATAAATGCTTACTTTTTTTCCCTTGTTTACCAGTTTTTTCTTCTTTTTCAAAATAATGAATTTGTTTCCTAGTATCCTTTACAGAATTATTGTTAACTCATATTTGCTCTGTTTCCATTGCAGTACTTCATTATATTTTCATTATATTGCCATTATTATCCTTATATAACTTCTTAATTTTAAATAAACCTCAAATTGCTTTGCCTTAGGAAACCTTAGATGTATAAAAATTGCATGGACCTATTTGGTGGTAAAACAGTGCAAATGCATGCATTCAACCATTGCTCTAGGTATTATTTTGAAAACTGAATAGTTATTAAAGCTATTGTTTTAAACATATGACATTCTTTTGGCCACTTCTTTGTCAGTTGTTAGAGATAATTAAGTCTTGGCATTAGAATACTGAAATATCTTTATTAGAACTATAGGTCTGTTTTAAGTCTTGAATTAAACTGAGGCAATAGATTAAAGTGGAAGGCAAACCTTTATCAGAATCAAATTAATTTATCACAATAATTGAATTTAAAAAATTAACCCTCCTGTCTGTATATAAAAGAAGCAACTTCCTTCCTCTGCTTAGTGTTTCTCAACAGGAACCCCTTAGACATTTTGGGATGGATTGTGCTTTGCCTTGGAAAATATTGAACATCCTTGGACTCTCCTGACTAAATGCCAGTAGGGCTTCTCCCTGTGCTGTGGCCACCAAGAACCACCTTCTCCCCCCATTTCCAAATATCTTGGCAGAGAAGGGGTTATCACTTCCACTTGTAAATTACTGTTCTGGATTCCACATTGCAGTGATAGCAGATCGTAAGGCTGTAATAAACTAATTTTGTATAGCATTGTTTTGAGTAATGCATAATAATTTGTAATAGTCATATTTCTTACGTAAAATCTATTATGACCAAATGTTTGTGATTTTTTACCGCATATGAAATTGTCTAATATGCAAAAAATATTTTCTTCCTCCAGCATTTTAGTTTTTATACCTCCTTCAGCTTTGAAATCTCATAGTAAATTTGAACTTTGTGCATGAGCTTAATGTGTATATATGCACACACTTGCAAATATGTGACTTTATGTATCCCTTTGGTCTTTTCATTATTAGTGAATTTTATTTACAGGAAAACCTGTGTTCTTAACAGGATTTTTCTCTTTACTCATTGCCTCAGACTACTCTTTTTCTTTTTTTTGAGACAGTCTCGCTCTATTGCCTGGGCTAGAGTGTCGTGATGTCAGCCTTGCTCACAGCAACCTCAGATTCCTGTGCTCAAGCGATCCTCCTGCCTCAGCCTCCCGAGTAGCTGGGACTACAGGCATGCGCCACCATGCCTGGCTAATTTTTTTTTTTTTAGTAGAGATGGAGTCTCGCTCCTGCTCAGGCTGGTCTCGAACTCCTGAGCTCAAACAATCCACCCGCCTCGGCCTCCCAGAGTGCTAGGATTACAGGCGTGAGCCACCGTGCCCGGCCTACACTTTTTCTTTTCTCTTACTTTTAATCTTTTCCCAATTATCAACCCCTTTCTAAGAGGGTTTTTTTTTTTTTTTAAATCCATTTAATTCTGTCATCATTTCCTGTCTTATTATCTACTACTCAGCTTCCCATTTATGTTTATTTTATTGAGCCATATATATAAATCTATATTCTCCACTTTTCTGTCTTGTTTTCTTTCATCTTTTTATAATCTGATTTTTCCTCTTCAAATTTATTTCAGAAAAATAATTTGGTAATCTTAGCTGTCAGTATTTTTTTCGTATGACTTACTCTTAATTCTTTTTTGTTTTATGTGCCCATCTTTTTAGTTTCAATTTTTCTGATGTATCTGAAATGTCTCTTTCTTCTAATTACTCTTGTTTCGTATTTACATTTATGTGTGATATCTATTCTCTTTTCACTCTTACATCTTTTATCTCTTCTCATCTCCCCTGGGCACTCATGCCACATTGTATTTCAGCTGCTTTTTGATTATGGAATGCCTTCAGAATCTCAATGGTTGTCCATCACAATTTTCTGCATCTGTCTCATAACTTACCTTTATTTTTATTTTAGCTTTATTTTATTTTCCATTATGTATAGAAGCCTCTCTATACTCTAGCAAAAGTGGTGTGTTTCCCACCACCTAGGTAAACCTTGAGTTTTCTAGGTCCTGCATCTTTGTTTACTTTCTTTCATTGCCTCGGGTGGCTTTCATCTTTCAAATGGTAGTGATCCTTTAAGGCCCATTTCAAACTCTACATCTTCATGAATCCTTTCCTGCACATCTCTCTTTTGAGAGACTGATGTGTTATTTAATTCACTGGTGCTTACTGCCTCTTGTCATGTGCCCTTTCTTCCCAACTGAAGTGGGCACTAGGAGTGGGTACAGATCTTATGTTTCTTTATATTTTTAGTTCTTAATATACTGCACTTGCACTAAATATGAGAATAATTTTAATTAACTTAGTTAAAAGTAGTTCTGAAACTAGCCAGATTCTCAAAGTGTGGCGCACCACAGCAACCTTGCTTTGAGCATACACCTTGATTTGCATCTGTTGTCTTGGTGTAAATATTAATAGCATTTCCTTTCACTTTCAGAGATACCCCTGTTTGATAAATTATAGGGTTGCCCTTACCCTGTCCCTATAAATGGGAGGTATTCTGGTTGGGCTTTGTGAATCAAGAGTCTTAAAATCAACAGTTACCCAAAGTAGAGATTCTGATTTAGTGGGCCAAAAGTGGCCTGAGAAGATGTATTTTTAGGAAGCCCGTCTAAGGATTCAGAGAGTAGTGGCTCTCTAACCATTCTTTGAGAAATGGTCTTAGTTGGGATAGGGAGAGTGGGGAAGGGGCAGGGAAAGATAAGTACCATTATCCTCTGTGAAGCTAGAGAGAAACAGTTAAAATTATATTTCATATTTGATTTTAATGGCTAGCCATTTCTTAACCTAAGTACCCCTATACTTTGCCTGTGTCATAATGCAAAAAACTGTTGGTAATAGTGTGTGGGGGAGGAGTCTGTACTAGAACATTAGGGCTATGTGTACACATGTATAGTTTTGTAGACTTTATGAGAGGCCAGGTGCAATGGCTCGCACCCGTAATCCCAACACTTTGGGAGGCTAAAGCAGGAGGATCCTTTGAGGCCAGGAGTTGGAGACCAGCCTGGGCAACATAATGAGAACTCATCTCTAAGAAAAATTAGCCGAGCATGGTGGCGTGTGCCTGTAGTCCTAGCTACTTAGCAGGCTGAGGCAGGAAGATCAACTGAGCCCAAGAGTTTAGGATTGCAGTGAGCTATGATTGCACCGCCACTGCGCTCCAGCCCGTGGGACAGAGTGAGATGCTGTCTCTTAAAAAAAAAAAAAAAAAAAAGAGAGAGACTTTATGACAGCATGAAATTTTAGTGCAAACAGCTAAAAATAGAGTAAATCAGAACTTAATAAGATACAACTTTGGGGGAAGATGGAGTGAGTGTAAAGCAACAGTGATATCCCTAAATTTCACTAGTATGTGTTTTCATTCAAAAAGGAGTAAAACAAAAAATCTTTAACAGCAGTCCCTTCAAATAACAGAGGATGATTCATTTGAAAACATGGATTATCTACCATTTGATTATTTGTAAAACAATTTTTTTCAATTTATACTTTGTATTTTCATTAAATTTTTTTTTCTGTAGAATTGCAGAAAAGATATTTTAAATGTCTAAGTGGTAGATATTTCCTATATTATCTTCTGTTCTAGAGCATAAGAAAAGATGGAAAACTACCTTAACCATCTTTTGAGGCAAATGTGAACTAAATCCGTAAGCATAATACCAGTACAACTAATTGACAATTATCTAATCTCAATGAACAAGAATATTAAAATTATTTAAAAAGTAGAATTTATTAATTATAAGAGTGGTACCCCTCCACAAAGGAAGTTTGTTAGAAGACTGCAAAGAATGGCAGTTGCTAGTACTCTGACATAAGCACAACAATAGGCTAAAAAAGAAAAATTGAACGTTTCAAGAAATACCACAATATAGAAAAAAGCATTTGGCATATTTTATTCATTCATCAGTTGTGAACATTTAGGTTGCTTCTACCTTTTTGCTACTGTGAATAGTGCTGCTTTGAACATTTGTGTAAAAGCATTTGTTAGAATACTTGTTTTCAGCTCTTTGGGGTATATTCCTGGGAGTGGAATTGCCGTTGTCATGTGGTAATTTCTCTGTCTGACTTTGTGAGGAACTCCAGAACTACTTTTTACAAAAGCTGCACCATTTTACTTACTCAACAGTGAGTATACCAGGGTTTCAGTTTCTCCACATCCTTGCCATACTTATTTTCTGTTTTGTTTTTTTTTTCATAGCCATCCTGGTGGGTGTGAAGTGGCATCTCATTGTGGTTTTGATTTACATTGCCCGAATGACTAGTGATGTTGAGTATCATTAGACATATTTGAACTGACTCACAATTTAAATTAGAAATAAGAGAATTCTTTCTTAAAATAACAAAATATGCTTCCCTTTAATATAAAACCAATTTCTATTGAAAATATTTTTGTGAACAGTTCTCTTAAATTTTGGGGGGAAAAAGCCAGGATGCCCCATTATAATTATGTGTTAACTATGACTATAATACAAAGTTTGAAAAAGAAAAGTAATAAATATTGGGACGACAGAGACAGATTGAAAACCCCACCACCTCAAAAAAAAAAAAAAGAAAAAACTGTCCTTATTATACATCCAGAAAATCCTGATGACTCAGATAAAAGGCTTTGGAGTTAGGCACATAGGAGGACAAGTCCCTGCTTCACAATTGAGTAACGGAAAGGTTGAGCAAGTTGTTTATCTCCTCTCACTCTCATAAATGTGGATGATAATCCTATTTCTGGAGTATATCAGATATTACATATCTGGTGTATGTTATATGTAAATAGTATTTGTTATATGGAAAAATAAACAGGCAAATTTATGAAAGTAAGTTTTGAAGACTGATGTATTAGAACTGATTGTAACGTAAAGATATATTTTAAAAAGTGGTTCTGGCCTACAAATAGCAAGGATCCCCAGTGGGACAGAATGAAAAATATTGTACTATGATAATTGCTTTGTTTCTCTGGTAATACTAAGACCTTTGTGTTTGGCAGCTGCCTTTTGCATTTTGTTCTCAGCATTTAACCCAGTTTCTAGCACATAGTAGATGGATATATATTGTTTTAAAATTTTTTCACTAGATGTTCAGATTGAGACTCAGTATATTATTAAATAACACCCTTCAAAAATATCTGTTTCAAATAGCTTTCCAAAACATGGGGTTAAGATGATTTATTAAGTAAAATTGGGATAAGTAAATAATGATTTTAAAAATTATTAATTACAACTTTTACAATATAAGCTCCAAATGGATTAAAATCTTATATATTATAAAAGGTCAGGCTATCGGAAAACTTTGGAAA
>NW_012149174.1:7884119-7907792 GCF_000956105.1 Propithecus coquereli
GCTATTCATCTATTTTCAAGCTTCACAATGGCTATTGTATTGGGCAACATAGGTTTACAATGTTTACCCTGTGTTCTTCCACCTATCATGGATTATCTTTTCTTCCCTCTTCCCTCTTTTTGTAGTGCATAGATTTCAAGAACTGGGGCACACCCCAATTTGTAAAAGGAAGATTAACAGCCCTTTCTTGGCTAGAGGTAATTAGATGTGAAAGATCTGAAAGAAAACTCAACACCCATTGCAAAAATACAGGTTGTGCTTTCCAAAGGATTTTGTCCTAAAAACCGTCTCTCTGCCCACAAGTCTTTGTTGTTGGTATCTTATATAGTATAAGCACACTTTTTGTTTTAAGAGAGTCTCCCTGTTCCTTTTAGGAATGGAGAATATATCCTAAATGTCACTTTTATGACAGGAAATATATTTATTTGGCTTAATAAGTATTCTTAGATGGAGGAGTTTATTTAGTAAAGAGCTTATATTAGACTTAAATATATTTTCATTGTTGTTCTAAGCTGAAATGTCATTTGTTATCAGTTTAATTTTTTTATATTAACATCTTTTAAGCAAACATGAACTAATAATGTGTTTGTAACTGTTTATCATGTTACAGATAATCTTGCCATTAGCAATTCTTATGTTTCATACTACCTCTGATGAGCAAATGTGATACTCTCCAAACATGTTTAGAAGTACTTTGTAAATAACTTTAAGTCAAATTATTTGTGTCTTACTAAGCACTTGCTTCCAAGAGGGATGATACTGTATCAAGATGTAAAATTGACAATCTAATTACAATGGACTTTATTGGATATTAACTTTAAATATGATGTGGTCAGTTTCTGGATTTCTGGATTATGATTTTATTCACTATAATGTCATATGTCAGTTTTCTGTTTTCAAACACTAAATTTGAGTATTATAAAACTTAATAAAACAAAATTTATTTATTTGCACATAGTACCCAATAGAACCAGACTATATTTTCCAAGTCTTCTAGTCATGGACATTTTTATTGCCATCTACTTTTTTCTTACATGATGAATTATGACAAGCATCACTTAATTTCAGCTATGCATACCCATTTGAATATAATTTCAAGTGCATTACTTGTTGAGTATGCTATGTACTATTCTAGGTAATTTACATGTATTATCATATTTCTTCATTCTCCCAAGAAGATATTATTATCTTTTTTTTAGAAATGAGAAGAATAAGTCCTTCAGAAATTATATAACAAAAGTCATACTAATAAATGATGGAAGCAAGATTCAGACTCAGATCTGACTGCAAAGATTATGCTCCTCCTTGTACTGCCTGAGATGTTCTGATAGCATCAGGTATAAAAGTGTATGCATGGGAATGTGTATGTGAGGTTGAGGTGGAGAGTTAAGGAAAATCTGATACAATTGGCAGGGCGCGGTGGCTCACGCCTGTAATCCTGGCACTCTGGGAAGCTGAGGTGGGTGGATCGCTCAAGGTCAGGAGTTTGAGACCAGCCTGAGCAAGAGTAAGACCCCATCTCTACTAAAAATAGAAAGAAATTATCTGGACAACTAAAAAAATATATATAGAAAAAATTAGCCGGGCATGGTGGCGCATGCCTGTAGTCCCAGTTGCTTGGGAGGCTGAGGTAGGAGGATCGCTTGAGCCCAGGAGTTTGAGGTTGCTGTGAGCTAGGTTGACCCCACAGCACTCTAGCCTGGGCAACAGAGAAGACTGTCTCCAAAAAAAAAAAAAAATCTGATACAATGAAATTAATCAGTTTAGCACAATACTTTGCTTTTCCCTTCGTTTTCCTTTGTATTATACAGAGTTTGAAATTGACTTACTACAATTTTCAAGAACTCCTAATTTTTAAAGTTAGAATTGAAACCAGTGTGTATAATAGTTTTAGTTGTAAAACTTGGTAATATAATGTTAGTATTTTAAATCTCTCATTTGTACACACAAAAAATTAACTACATAGTTAGCTATAGCTTAAGAAACAATACAATTGTGTTAAGTAACTTTTGACTTGGGGCTTAATATGTTTAATATGAAGAATACTAGTCAATTTGTGCACGTGTTTGCATGTGCTTAGGGCTTGTTTCTTTTTAAAGAGGCTAAGGCATTATAGTCTGCTGTATTATGAAAAAAGTAATATATATATTATATAGTAAACAACAGCCAAGACCATTGTTGCTTCATTGCCTTTTGCCAAATGTAGTTTTGAGGGCTAGCGTTTGTTGGTATGTTAAATCTTAAGGCAAACTGTCTTTCAAAGAAAACATTTTGAAAGGATTTGAAGTAAAATCAAGACTTTATATTTGCATATAGTTGCATACTGGCTCCCTATAAGACAAACTCAGCACTGTGTGTCTGTGTGCGTTATTTTTAAAGATTAACTTTAAATGCGTGTATCAGAACTCATTTGGTTACAGTGGCAGAATTCACAAACCAAATTGGCTTAAGCAAAATGTGAATTTGTTAGCTCGTGTAACTGAAAAGTTCAGGGTAGATTTACCCTTCGGCATGCTATCAGCATCTGACTTACCTTTCCATCTGCTAGCTCTCCTTCCTTTTAGTTCACCCAATTATTAGAAAGACTTTCTCCTTGCAGTCACAAGATGACTGGTAGTACCATCCAGCTATTTTCTTCAGATTGAGATGCAGTGTGAAATAGTGTGAGTCCTGGCCACAGTTTTTCCATCAGAAGTCTAATCGCATTTCATTTGCTCTAGTTGGGTTAGTCATTAAACCAGTCACAATGGAGTGAAGGTTATGGAGGCGAAAGGTTATGTACGTATGGTTCCTGCCTAAGCCACTGCTCTATTGCTGAGGTAGGGGTGGCATTAACTCCACTGAAAGCATACAGGCTCTGAGAAGTGTTGCAAATGTGAAATGGGTTGCTGTAGTTAATGAAGCTGAGTAGCAAACTCAATGTATGTCTTTTGAAGTGGCAGACATTCTCTATTTTACCATGGTTCTCCTCTCTCCCTATTATACATTACCTGTGTGGCACCTTAGAGACATTTGGGTTTGATTCCCCTGGATATAGCTTCCTATTACCAGATGTATTGAAGTATTTGTTAAGGTTATATATATATATTTTTCTCTATTTAACACAGCAGTCCCCAGCCTTTTTGGTACCAGGGACTGGTTTCATGGAAGACAATTATTCGAGGGGGTGGGGGTGGGGGGTGTGGTGGAGCTCTGTGGCCTGGTCCGTAATAGGCCATGGACTGGACTGGTACTGGTCCATGGCCCATGGGTTGGGGACCCCAGATTTAACAGATCTACTTTTATAGTTTTATTCTTTTGGATATCTGTGTCTTAAGCATTACATGAATATAGAATTACATTTGCGTGAGTTGTGAAGTGGCAAGATGTTTATAAAGGGTTAGATTAATTAGTTTTTTCAAATGACTTTACCAAAACAAGTTTACTTATTGGTTAAACCTCAGCTGAAAGTCTTCAACTGCTTCTGGCAATTTCTTAGAAGTGCCTGTAGCCACGATTTTGGTTCCTGTTTATAGTTACAGCTAAGCCAAGAGCTACTGATCTAGGAACCAGTGGATGTGCTGAGGGCTAGGAGATTGGCATACCTGGAATGGAGGGGGTCCAAGCCTAGTCCTTCTACAGGAGCAGCATTGGGAGGCATTTCCAGAGTTCTTTACTCTGATAGCAAGACAGAATTAGAGGGAGCGAGGAAGCAAAACTCTGTGGATTTGGAATTTATGCGAACAAGATAAAATTAACAAAAAGTGAGAGCTAAAATTGAGAATAACTAGTGTGGAAAAAATTCTTCCATCAAGATTCTTTTGCCACTGACATTAGATTGAAATGCATAGAGTTCGCTTACATAGGCATGGCTTCACTTGTTGTAAAGGTGTACATTTATTCTATCCATATTGTTTATGATTTCAGATTTTGTTGCCTTCTACCCTTTGCCTTTCCAGATTCTATTCAAACTAATTGAATTTTAGATAAATAGTGAATAATTTATATAAATGTGCCCCAAATATACATGGGGCATATATGCATGTTAAATATTAGAGGTGCATACTAAATATTTCTTATTTAACTGCAATTGAAATTTAACTGGATGTTCTGTTTTTCTTTAATTAAACTTTTTTATTTCAAGATAATTAGAGATTCATATACAGTTGTAAGAAATAATTCAAAGATTTGCCTGTGTTTTTATTTGCTAAATTTGGCAATCCTTTCTGGATCTTTTTACCAGAAGACAACCTAACCCCCACACATTTGTGTTTTGCAAATAATAAATATTAGTTAGAAACCTTTTGGGGTCCTCTAATACTTCAGAGAATAATGATTTTTGAAAGACTAATCTTTAAGGTCAGATACTACTGAAATTATTTCAATGTTTTCAAAATTTCAGAATAAAATTACTTTAAAAGCCATGCCGAATTTGTAATATCTAATAATCTTTCTAGCAAGATACTGCGTTGGAAATGTTAGGAAACCGTGATCAAATTTATAGTTTGAGGCATCTCTGAGCAGGTAATACTTTGAGCCAGGTAGTCACCAGTCTCTTTTATCCCCCAGTACTTCAAAGTTTTTCCAACTCCTTGACCCAGATTTGGCAAGAGGGTTATAATCCTGATCTTTTCCAGTAGGCTGTGGTGATTTTATTAGTGACTTTATAACTGTGGAATCGTAATTTGGATAAGTCAGGTCCTAATGCTCACCACCCCTTTGAATTAGGTGAGAAAAAGAAATGAAGTGATGCTTGAGATTTTCAGAGTTTTTGAGCCTGATGGGAATAGCTTGCATCATCATCCTTTTCCCTCTTCCGTCAGTAGGTGGTATTGCACAGGGAGACCCATGGCCAGTTTGTTTCCCACACAACTACTTAGTCAACCCTGGCTGTTGCTTCCCATTGATAATCAGACTTCCTCGTTAGTACTTTTATTGTTTTATAAAGGGAATAGACTGCATTGGGGGAAAGGAGAGGAAGTGGAACTAAGTAAAACTGAATGAAGTAAAATTGGTTATCCATTTTTTCTTTCTTTATGCTTGAAAATACCTGGGCAAATACCCATAGAACATTGTTCTCTAATGAGATGCAAATTGGAGCTGGAATTAATCAGTCCATTTGACCTTCCAGTGGATGAACTTTGGTCTCCAGTTTTACCACCCCTGGAGGAGCACTGCATTGACCTATTCTTTCTGCCACCACTCTCTAGGATGCAAGACGTGAATGGAGACCAGTAGAACAGAAGGTGCTGCTGCAGGGTTCTATACACCAGTGTTGTCCAAGAGAACTTCCTACAATAGTAAAAGTGTTTGTGTCTGCCACATGTGGGAATTCAGCACTTCAGATATGGCTAGTGTGAATGAGGAACTGAATTTATAATTCAATTTTAAGTATTTTAAATTTAAGTAGCCACATATGGCTAGTAGCTAACGTAGTGAATAGAGTCCTGAACCTTTATCAAGGCTTCTAGAGGAAGGGGAAATTCCATTTTTCCTTGTTGCCCACGCATCCACTGAAACTAAAACCAACAGATAGTATATTTTGTATTCTGAATCGCCTATTCATTCAATCTGGCTTTTTAAAGTAGGACTTGAGAAGTGCTGAGATTTAATCTGTTTGAACTTTGGCCTTGCTGATAAAATAACCAATTGTAACATTAGGGAGTCTTTGTAGTATAGACAAATGTGATTGGTATGCCAGTCAGGTGGTTATTTTGCATATAGTGTTTCTTCTATATAAGGTTTGGCTAGTAGCTTTGCAAATAATTCTGCTAATATTTATTGAGTGATTACTATGTTCCAGGCAGTATTCTCAGTCTCAAAGTAGACTTACAAGTGTTATCCTTACTTTGAGATAAGAAAGTTGAGATACAGAGAGATGAAGTACTTTCCTAGGATCATACAGTTCGAACCAAGATTCAAAATCAGACATTCTGCCTCTAGAGGTCATGCTCTTAACTGTTAGACTGCACTAGTCTCTTAAGTTGTTTTTAAAGTGGTCATAGACATTTTGTTTGTATGTGCAGAAACTGACTACGAGGGGAAATGCATTCCTAGTTCTAGCGGAGGTCCAGCTTGATCATATACTACAGCCCTGATAGTATAAGGGAAGGTTTCCAGTTGCAAACCACTGAGGGCAGTGCTGGAGGCAGCTCCAGGTTCCAGCAGAGGGAGGGATTAGGCCTGGCTGTGGTAGAGTCTCTCTAGTGGTGAGGACGACGGAGGGAGGAATTCTTAGTGGCTTTGGGTTGGGAAAAGGGAATGTCATTTGGCATGTTTAAAGCATATCAAAGAGCAGTGGGTTTGCTTAAGTCAGTTCTGCTTCCTACAAGCGAATGTTAAACAGTTACTGAGTTATGATGGTTTAATTTCTTGAGAGCTAACTTGAAATAATTTCATATATTATGACCATGTTTCTCCCTTGCAGTCTTTGACAGAGTCATTCAGTCTTGCAGTCTGTACTTTTTCCTCATCATACTGGGCTATAATTTGTTTTGTTTTTCATGGGAATATACAATTAGTTGAATGAAACATTGTTGGATCTTGATGCATTAAATATTATAACAATGCTAAGGATGGTTATTCTAAAACAAATAAACAGATACTATTTATATAAAGTAGTTGAAAGGGAAATAGTGATTTCTTTTTAGTCAACTCTTCCACCGTTTATCATTTGCTCTCTTTGGAATGTCTGGTCTAGTCCTTGGTTTTCCTCCTTAGTAATTGTTAATATAATGTTAGTGTGATGTTTTTCCTAGGCGTGTAATATTTTTGACGTTAAGAGATTGGGCACATTACAAAACAAGTAACTGAAAAGTAAGTGACCCTTTTCACTATTTATCTATATAACCAACTTTGAATTATTAAATTATCTTAATGCTTTTGTTTATTTTAGTGTATATAGCTCTTTGAAGTCAATAAACAAAAATGGTTTTCTTCCTTTTAGTATTTATTTTTCTAACTTCTACTAAAGTGTTCATTGTGAAAATTTCTTCTAACAGCTGTGCTGTAAAGTACACACTAAGACTAATTCCTTTAGGAGATGTAAAAGGTACTGTTTTAAGGATTTGTTGATATCTAGCATTGCAAGTTGATATTAATAAAGCATATTGGCACTTAGCTACTTTATAAATGCTTATTTATCATTAATATATAACCTGGTTTTCTTTCTAAGCTAACTTTTCCAGTTTTTTAATACATTTTTTACCCTTCATTGATTCTCTGCAAATGTATTTGTATTTGATATTATAAATATTGTTTCTATTTTCTGTTTTATTTTAGCCAGATATGTGGTTGCAAGTGTTATCAGATTCTCGTCACATCCAGTTTTTACCCATTCTGGATTACAGTAATGTTTTACCAACTAGAAACAGAGTAAAATGAAAATCTGCCACATATTATTTCTCCTACTATACTGGTGTAATAATTGGAAAATACATATTTGTAGTAGGCTCTATTTTTTGCTATTATTCTCTATAGTTCTTGTTTTCATTCAGAGAAATCAGTAGAAAGCTTACTTTCAGGTGTGCCAGAGCTTGTTACAGGGTTAAATAACATGTTACTATAATTATATCTTGTTTGTCATATCTTATGTTGAGGGATTATTTTTTGAGGTGGTCACTTTCAGGTTTTCTTTTGAAAACAAGAGTAGTGGTTGATATTTTTAGCTATAGAAGTCAAAGGGATATTTGCGTATTTCAAGGTTTTACCTGTCTGCCCTAATCCCTTTGTGTGCTCTTCAGTAAGGGAAGTGATCTGTAGGAACTACATGCAGGTTTTTATACTTAAGATTGAAAATTCTCCTTGCCATGATGTAAAAATTCTAGTTAGGATTGGTACTGTTTTAGTTAGATTTTGGTAATTGTTTTGTAGCTGCCAAAAATGGATTCAAAAGTTACATATGAACTGGGTTTCACAGTTAAATATAAAAGGAAATCAGTAGAATTTTTCTAAATATCCTCAATACTTTTCCTTTTTCTGTATTTGTATAAACAGTGCTTTCTAGTGGGACCTTAGAATAACTAAAACAGCCTGTGACTGGTAAAAACCAATTTAGGAAAAAAATCTTTTTTGCTAAGAAAGAGGTATAATGTTGTAAGTATTGAATATATTTACCTCCTGCTGGTTATTTTTGTTATATGCTCTTCTTTTTTGCATTTTACACTTGCATAGATATCTTCATTGGCAATATTCAAATCTGCCTTGGACTTTTATGTGTGCTTTGAGTACCTCTTTGCAGAAATGAACCCACTGATTTCTTATACGTGAGTGCCTTGAGTTAAAACTTCTACTGAAGACTTGTAAACTTCAACTTCACATCATACAACAGGCAGGGCCTTTACAGACTTACCTAATATTAAACCCCTCACTTAGTAAGATTAAGGAGAAATTTTATAAGTTGGGCACAAGGTCATTGCCTTATTTTTTTAATTTTATTTTATTATTTTATTTTTAATTAGAGCCAGAAAAAAAATTCAGATCTCTAGGCTTTAGTTTTCTCTCAGTCCGTTTTGTGTTACTATTACAGAATACCTGAAACTGGGTAATTTATAAGGAATAGAATTTATTGGCTCAAGTTCTAGGGGCTGGGAAATCGAATATCCAGGTGCCAGATATGGTGAGGACCTTCTTGCATGGATGCTGTTCATTCCATGGTATAAGACAAGAGAGAGAGGTGCAGTGCAGACAGAGGGAGAGGGAGGAGAAATGAGGGAGGAAGTAAGGGGAAGGAGAAAAGGACGGCAGGGGAGAGGTAGAAATAGTGCCCCAAAAGAGCGAAAGGGGCTAAACTTATCCTTTTATAACCTACTCCTGAGATAATGTTATCCGTTCATGAGAGTAGAGCCCTCGCAGCCCAATTACCTTTCAGAGGTTCCATCTCTTAATAGTGTTACAATGGCAATCAAATCTCAACATGAGTTTTGAATGGGGACAAACTTTCAAACCATAGCAAGTCCCGTGCTCTTTCTAAGGTACCTCAATCAAAAATAAGCAAAATTTTCTTTTCGAAAATAACCTAGTGGCTGCAGAGGAACCATGATATAGAAGTGTCATTTAGTTATAATATTAGTTGCTAGGCATCGTCTTTCCATTCTTCAACTTTCATCTTAACACCAGCCTTGTGTGAGCTATAACAATTTAATCGCTGAGATCCTCTGGCAAGTAGTATTATAAAAATTGGATCATACCATTATTTATTGCTATTATTTTGGCTTTTAAAAATGAATGAACCATGTGTCCTCTTTTTAACTGCTTTTAGGAAGAGCAAATGATAAAGATTGACTGTAACATTTTTTCCAGTTATTTAATTTCACTTTATGAACAGTGATTTTTATTTACTTGTTTTTAAATTCCCTGAGTGAGGTTTATTAGGCAAAATGGACTCTATAGAATGCATCATATTTTCCTGTCACTTCAGTATTCTCAGGATTAAACTATCATTTTATGTGGAAGATGTCATCTTTTGAGAGAAAGCAATGTGATGGGCCACTAACTCCAGATTTTTGTCCCTTGCAAAGGGCACCTGTTCCTTTTCTTGCAGCAACACTTACTAGATTAGCAACATTGATTTGATTAAACAAATCTATTACATATATTAGTATATACTATAAATTTTCGTATATAATGCGAGTTATATTTCATTTTGTCTTATTCAGTTGATAGTCAAGGTATTTGTCAGTTACAGTTGTCATTTGAGTTGGTTTTGTCTTATTATTTATATTACTTCCTAGATAGTTTGCTGTATATTTTAGGTACTTTAGTCCTTCTTTAAATAAAAAACAAACATGGCCAAGTGATACATATGGGTGAGTGGGTGGGTGTACACATAACACACTCACATGTACATGTGCTCTCATGGATTCGGATTTGTGTGTGTAATTGATTTTAAGTCATTTATCTGACAGCCACACATTGTTAGATAAGTGCACAAGAGATTTAACATGTAATGGCCATGAAATAATCTCTTTGTTATGCCTGAAGCCAGTTTGGAAGGTCTGACTAGTAAAACGAGTGCAGTATATTCTACATATATAAATAGCTTGAAATACACACACACACACACACACACACACACACACACACACCCATGCCTATTTGTGGTTTCATATATATGTATAAGTATTTGTAATTACAATTTAGGTTTTGATAAGGTATTAAATCATTTGATAGCATCACACATTAAAGTTTTATT
This sequence comes from Propithecus coquereli, assembly GCF_000956105.1. Classification (NCBI taxonomy): domain Eukaryota; kingdom Metazoa; phylum Chordata; class Mammalia; order Primates; family Indriidae; genus Propithecus; species Propithecus coquereli. The sequence goes on from NW_012149174.1 coordinate 7,894,291, forward strand.
ATCTAACACACTTAGAGGCATGAATTTAGAGAGATTGACAAGTATTGATATTTTTCATATGGAATACTTATGGAGTCCCTCCTATGTGTTAGATGTTATGTGGCGTCTAGAATATAGCAGTGAACAAGTCAAGCTTTGTCTATGCCCATATACTTCTTTAAAAGGGAATCAGGAAGACATCATATACATTAGTTTTTTTTTTTTTTTTTTTTTGAGAGGAAGTCTCACTATATTGCCCAGCTGGCCTTGAACTCCTGGGCTCAAGTGATTCTCCTGCCCTAGCCTCCCGAGTAGCTGGGACTGCTTGGCATGTGCCACTCCCAAGGCATGTGCCACTACACCCAGCTACATTAATTTCTTTAAATTGCAAATATGTTAAGTGCAATGAAGGAAAAATACTAGGTGATATGATAGTGTACCGTAGGAGTTGTGTTATCTATTGCTGTTTAACAAATTACTCCACAGTTTAGTGGCTTAAAATAACATTATCATCATACTTTCTGTGAGTCAAGGATTTGGGAGAAGAGTAGCTGAGTGGTTCTGGTTCAGGGTCCTCCATGAAGTTACAGTCAAGGTATCAGCAGGCTGTAGTTACCTGAAGACTTGATGAGACTGGAAGATCATATTCAAGGTGGCTAACTCACATAGCTGTTGACTGGAGGTTTCAATTCCTCCCTGTTGTTATCAGGAGGCCTTAGTTTCTTGAAATGTGGGCCTACCCACAGGCTACTTAAATGTCTTCATAACATGGTAGCTAACTTCCTCTAGAATAAGTGATCTGATGGAAGGAGAGATGACATCTCCATGTGGCTTGGGCTTCCCTAAACCTGATGGCTAGGTTTCAAGGGAAAGTATTCTGAAAGAGAGAGAGAGAGAGAGAGAGAAAGAAAGAGAAAAAGAAAAAGAAGCAGTAAGGGAGCACACCTGTATGGGTGTACCAGATGAAAGCTTCATTGTCTTTTTTGACCTTGGCTTGGAAGTCATACAGCATCACTTCTTCTACATTCTGTTGATTAAGGATGTCACAAAATCCCACACAAATTCAAAAGGAGGAGAAATAGACCATTCTTCTTAATTGGGGAAACGGCAAGTTTCTGGAAGAGCATTTGGACCAGTAGTATTGATGTGGTCATTTTTGAAAAATACAATCTGCTGCAGAAGGGAGAGCAGGAAGGGATGCTGGGAGATCAGTTAACATATCTCTAGTAGTCTAGCAAGGAGATGATGGTGGTGGAAGGGGGTATACAAAGAAGTAGATAAATGCAAGAGATATGCCAGGGGATGGACAGCCTCCATTCAATGAAAAGATGTGGATGGTGAAGGAAATGAAGATGTTAGGGATGACTCCCAGGTTTCTGACATGAGCAATTAAGTGGATATGATACCATACTCTGGAATAGGAAATCCCAGAGGATGTGAGGGTAGAAGTTTTTGGTTTTGTTTTTAGTGATGTTATGGTTGTGGTGGGTGGGGGAAGATTCTAAGTTCATTTCTCAAAAAAATGAGTTTAGTTATTTGAGGAACAACATTCAGTGGAAATGGAATGTTGATGGTCTAGCTCAGAGAAGCAGTCTGGGTTAGAAATAATTATTTGAAAATTTTAGGTGTATATGGCAGTAGGTATGAAAAAGGTACACCCATGTGAATGGACACTGAGAAGATAAAAAGGGGGAAAAAAAAAAAACTTTGAGGAATGTCAACATTTAATGATCGGTTAGAGAAGGCTACATTATCAAACAAGGCTAAGAAGGACTGGCCCGAGAGGTTAGAAGAAGGCAAGGAGGTTATATGTTGTGGAAACTTTAGGTAGAAAGTGTTTCATGGGTGTGTTAAAGTCAAGTAAGTTGAGGACTGAATAATGTTTATTGGATTTGGCCTCTTGGAGGTGACTTCAGCAAAGTTGTTTTTTGTTTCTTGTTTTGTTATTTCATTTTTTTATTGATATGAAATAGTTGTACATATTTTTGGGGTATATGTGATATTTTGAGGCCTGCATACAGCATGTGATGATTAAATGAATGTAATTAGGGTATCCATCACCTCACCCATTTATTTTTATTTATGTTGGGAACATTACAATTCTTGTCTTCTAGCTATTTTGAAATATACAGTAAATTATTAACTATAATTTCCCTACTGTACCGCAGAGGTGAAGACAAATTGTAGTGTTGTGAAAAGTGAATGGGAAGGAAGACAATGGAGTTGCCTGGTGAAGCAACTCTTAAGGTGTTTTTGGTCAAGGAGAAGAGAGAGACTGAAGCCAGTAGCTACAGAGGAAAATGTTAGTAAAGAGGGTTTTGCTTCTTTGTTGAAGTTAACATTTTTTCCCTTTTAAAATGGAGAAGGTGCAACACTTTTAAATGTTTATGTAAGGATCAAGAGAGAGAGCAGTAAATTCAGAACTCTATACATGTTGTCAATTTCGTATAAAAGTCAGGACATGAAAAAGCATTTAAAAATTGAAATAGGGCATTTGTGGCCCAATATATTAAGCCACATCTACATATAGTCGTATTAGGCCATTTCAAAATGCAAACTTTATCATATAATTTATGTGTGTTTTTCATGAACAAAATTGGTGACTTGAATTTTTTCAGTTTCAATAACTCTAGAACATTTGTCAATAACAGTATTTATTGAGACAAAGCAGGGATAGATGCTAGTATTTCATGTATTTCTGCAATAAAGATGAACAAAAACAAAGGATTTTACTTTTTAAAAAGAGCAAGTGGTAAGATTTCAGGACAAGGTTGCTGACCAGAGACACCAGCTGCCAGATCATGTCAGAAAGAAGGAAAAGTTTTAAATGAAAAAACAAACATATATCAGGTGTAATTTGGAGGGAAAAGTGCCAGAACCTACCAGAGATTACACGAGAAGTAGTGGCGGAGCAGAACAAGAAGGAGCAAGATACTGGCAGAGACCAACCCCCCACCCAGAGGCTTGGAGTCCAGCAAAAAGTGTGAGTGGAGTGGTTTGTTTTTCTCTTCTTCACATCTCTGGCAGTCAGCAGGCTCCTGAGCTGCTGGAGAGCTTTTCTACCCTCAAGTGTCCAAAAGCTGCTGTTGCTGAACTGGGAGCTTTTTGAGGACTAAGCACCATTCTGCCAGCCACCTTGGGGCACTTCCCGTCACCACAGACCCGAATCAAGATGGCAGACGCCATATTCCTTCTCCGCGCATCATGTATCTTTGTCCTCCGCAGGGGGCTTCAGCCCCTCAGTTTTTGTCTTGCTAGTTCCCACTCAAATATTTCCCAACTGCAGCCCAGACTGCAGGAGCCACAAGGGGTCAGCAGGTGCTAGGGGATTTGCGTGATCCCAAAGCCGGGACATTGTAGGCAGGCTGCTTTCTGGAGAGAGGGACAGAGATGACCAGAGTGCTAGCTTTCCTCCATTCAGACCCTTTTCCTTTCTTTCCCTTGCCCTGCCCGCAGCTGTTGAGCGAGATGATTGAGCCAGGACTCTGAGGAGAAGTTGCTTCCCCTCTGTTGGTGCATCCACCACACCGAGGCTTCTGCAGAGAGTGGGGTTCAGACCTTTCCTCTTAATGACCTGAAGTGGACTGAGGGGTGCTCAGACTGTGAGCTCCCTGCTCACCAGCCCTCCCTGGTGCTGCTTGCCCGGCTGTTCTATCAGAACAGGGTGCTCCCCGAAGTGGAGGGATATCACACCTGCTTGAGTGCCCCATAGACAAATGAGGAACAGCATGCTTCTCCCTGGCACAGTCAGAGATAGATCTTTGGGGACCTGGAGACAGGCCCACAGGCCAGATCCTGTACCCCCAGGACTCAAATCATGTTGCTCAGGGGCACGGAGGGGAGATTTGTGAACTAATTTTGGGAGGCGAGGGAGAACTGAAAAGAGTGCAGCATGGGTTTAGCTGCAGCACGCTCATGGAGCACCTCTCTTCCCAGAGGAAGGCTGCCTTCTCAGCCCAGGGTGGGATCCTGGACAGGGAAGCTCCCAGCCTACAGCGCTATTGTGGGGGAGCTCAGCTAGTTTGAGCTCTTGCCTGCTGACAGGCATTGGAGGGAGACTGCAGGACAGGGGAGTGGGGAGAAGAGTGAAAACCCGGTCATGACAGCCAGATTGTGAATCTAAGACAGCCCCACCTCCACAAGCAGACTTTCAGACTGGTTTCGTCCATTTTAGCCCCTCCCTGGCAGCTTTCCCAGAAGCCTGGAGCATATCAGCTTTTGTGGAGCCTGAAGGCAGGCTTAACCAACCCAGCTCCATCCCGTCCCACTCTGCCACCTGTCTGCGCTGTAGTGGCGAGTAAGGACTCACGTGGAAGTTCCAGGGCCTCACCAAGCACTGGGGCATTCAGGTGCTTCTCCCGAGGTTCTAGAGCTGATCACAGGTCCCCGAAACAACACTGCAGCTTGTTCCTTCCAGCAAGTGCCACCTACTGAAAGGGAGGTCAGTTTGCACAGCGTTTTACATTGACTGATGCAGTCATGTCACACAGGGTGTGGTTGGTTCTTACCCACAAACACCACCTACTGCCTGAGAGGTTAAACTGGGCATGCCAGTGCAATTCACACTGTTGGGAAGACCACAGGGCTAGGGAAAGAGAAAGGATTTCAAAGACCTCCATCTTCTCTCATCAGCCAGAGATAGGGAATATGCCCACACACATATAGCTCACTGCTGCTACAGCCCACAAACAACTAGCAACCGAGAAAACCGCCACACTAAGGATATCTATAACCAAGACATCCATCCAGAACCTAGACCACCATCAAAGCACCCAGAAACAAAGCCAAAGGTTCTTACCCAACGTATGCTGCAGATACTCCCGTACAAGTGAAGGGGAATATAAAAATCCCCATCTAAACAAAAGAAAATCCAAAAATAAGAAGTAACAGCTGCTCCTGATGAGAAGGAATTTCTGAAAGAACTCTGGAGTATGAAAAATAAGAGCGAAAAGACACCCCCAGAAGGGAACACCAGCTCTCTAGCAGTGGATACCAATGAAGATGAAAATAGTGAATTTGACAGATAAAGAATTCCAAATATGGATTGTAAGGAAGCTCAATGAAATCCAAGAGAAAATGAAAAACAAACTCAAACCAGAAAAACATTTCAGGAAATGAATGAAAAATTCATAGGGTTAGGATTAGGGTTGATATATTAAAGAGATCAACATAATTTTTAAAAACCAAATAGAACTACTGGAAATTCCACAAGGACTGCAAAACCTATTTGAGGGAATAATTGAGGAAAATTTTCCTGGTCTTGCTGGAGATTTAGACACCCAGGTATAAGAAGCTTAATGAACACCTGGGAGATTCATTGCAAAAAGGCAATCATCAAGACACTTAGTCATCAGACTGGCCAAATTAAACAAGAAGGAGGAACTCCCGTAAGTTGTGAGGCAAAAACATCAAGTAACTTACAAAGGGAAATCCATCAGGCTAACTGCAGACTTCTCAATGGAGACCTTAAAAGCCAGAAGGGATTGGGACACCATCTTCAGCCTCCTTAAACAGAAGGAATGCCAGCCTAGAATTTTGTATCCTGCAAAACTAAGTTTCCTATATGAAGGAGAAATAAAGACTTTTCCCAACAATCAAACACTGAGGGAATTTGTCAAGACCAGACTTGCCCTGCAGGAAATACTAAGAACTGCATTATACATGGATCAGCACAATTGAAACCAACCGGTGTAAAACCACCCAAAAGCTAAAGCTCAGAGCTCATATAAAACAATAGCACAAGAGATAAAGCAATAAGGTATTAACCAACAGAATGAACACAACTGCACCACACATATCAATTCTATCAATCAACATGAACAGTCTGAGTGCCCCACTGAAGAGACTTAGGCTGGCTGAATGGATGAAAAAATATAACCCAAGTATCTGCTGTTTCCAGGAAACACATCTAATCCACAAGAACTCATACAAACTCAAGTTGATGGGATGGGAAAAAATATTTCCTGCAAACGGAAACCAACCAAGAAAGCAGGTGTAGCCATTCTCGTATCAGATAAAATTGACTTTAAATCAACAATAATAAGGAAGGACAAAGATGGTCTTTATGTAACAGTAAAGGAAGCAATTCAACAAGAAAACATAATAATCCTAAATATTTTTATACCTAATACAGGAATGCCCAGGTTCATAAGGCAGATTATACTCGATCTAAGCAGAGAGACAAACAGCAGCATTGTAATTGCCAGGGACTTCAATACCACACTGACAGAACTCGACAGATCATCAAAGCACAAAGTAAATAAACACTGGATTTCAACGGGACTACAGAACAAATGGTCCTGAGAGACATTTACAGAACATTTTACCCCTAAATTACTGAATATACATTCTTCTTATCAGCACATGGAACATTCTCCAAGATTGATCATAGGCCACAAAACAGATCTCAACAAATAAAAAAAATCAAAATCATACTGTGTATCTTCTCAGACCATAGTGGAATAAAAGAAGAAATCAACTCCAAGAGAAATACTCGAACCTACACAAACTCATGGAAATTAAACAACCTGATGCTGAACAATTATTGGGTCAGTAATGAAATTATGATTCCTCGAACTGAACGGCAAAGCGGGGGGCACAAGCTACCAAAATCTATATGTTTCAGCAGAAGCCATCCTAAGTGGAAAATTCATAGCCTTAAATGCTTACATCAAAAAGACAGAAAGATCACAAATTAATGATCTAATAGTAACAAATCTCAAGGAACTAGACAAGGAAGAGCAAGCCAAACCCAAAGTCAGCAGAAGAAAAGAAATAACTAAGGTCAAAGAAGAACTAAATGAAATGGAAAACAAAAAAACAATACAAAGGATCAATGAAACAAAAAGCTGGTTCTTCGAAAAGATGAACAAAATTAATAGACCTCTTGCTAGATGAACGGGAATGGAAGAGAAAAGACCCAAATAACCCCAATCAGAAATTAAAAAGGAGATATTATAGCTGATACCACAGAATCACAAGTATCATCAGTCAAAACTGTGAAAATCTCTGTGCACATAAATTTGAAAATGTAGAGGAAGTGGACATATTCCTAGAAACATACAACCTCCCAAGACTCAATCAGGAAGAAATAAAACTCCTGAACAGACTGATAATGAGCAGCAAAATTGAAGCAGTAACAAAAATCTTGCAACAACAAAGAGCCCTGGACCAGATGGATTAACAGATGAATTTTACCAGACCTACAAAGAAGAGCTGGTACCTGTACTGTAGAAATTATTCCATAATAAAGGAGGGCATCCTCCCCAACTCGTGCTATGAAGCCACCATCACCTTGATACCAAAGCCAGGAAATGACACAACCAAAAAAGAAAACTAGAGACCAATATCTCCTATGAAGGTAGATGCAGAAATCCTCAATAAAATACTATCAAACCGAATTTAGTAGCACATTAAAAAAAAATAATCCACTATGACCAAGTAGGCTTCATCCTAAGGATGCAAGGATGGTTCAACATAATGTAAATCACCACATAACCAGAAGAATGAATAGACCATATGATCATATCAATAGATACAGACAAAGCATTTTATAAAATTCAACACCCTTTCATGATTAAAAAAAAAAAAACCCTTCAACAACCTAGGTGTAGAAGGAACATATCTTAAGGTTGTAAAAAACCATATATGACAAACCCACAACCAACATCATACTTAATGGGAAAAAATTGAAAGCATTCCCACTAAGAACTAGAACAAGACAAGTGTGCCCACTGTCACTATTTCTATTCAGCAAAGAGCTAGAAGTACTAGCCAGAGAAATCAGGCAGGAGAAAGAAATAAAGGGTATCCAAATGGGGAAAGAAGAGGTCAAACTATTACTTTTTCCTGAAAATATGATCTTATATCTAGAAAACCCCAAAGTCTCCACCAAGAGACTTCTGGAATTGATAAATAAATTCAGCAAAGTCTCACGTTACAAAATCAGTGTACACAAATTAGTAACATTTGTATGCACCAATAGCAGTCAAGGTGAGTGTCCAATCAAAGACTCACTACCATTCACAACAGTTACAAAGAAAATAAAATACCTAATACTATACTTAACTAAAGAGATGGGGAAAGATTTCTATAAAGAGAACTACGAAACACTGAGGAAAGAAATCACAGATGATACAAATAAATGGTAAAATATATCATGCTCATGGATCCACAGAAACAACATTGTTAAAATAGTAATACTACCCAAAGTCCTTTACAAAGTTAATGCAGGCTCCATCAAAATACCAATGTCATATTTCACAGATCTAGAAAAAATAATTCTGTGCTTCATTTGGAACCAGAAAAGAGCCTGACTAGGCAAAGCAATCTTAAGCAAAAAAGAGCGAAAGTGGAGGCATCATATTACCAGACTTCAAACTATATTACAATGCTATATTAACCAAAACAGCATGGTATTGGCACAAAAATAGAGACATAGACCAATGGAACAGAACAGAGAACCTAGATACAAAACCATTCACATATAGCTAACTGATCTTTTACAAAGCAGACAACAATATACACTGGGGAAAAGAAGTCCTGTTTAATAAATGGTGCTGGGGAAATTGGAAAGCCACATGCAGAAGATTAAAACAGAATCAATATCTCGCACCATTCACGAAAATTAATTCAAGATGGACAAAAGACTTAAATGTAAGGCATGAAACCATAAGAATTCTAGAAGAAAATGTAGGAAAAAACTATTCTAGATATTGGCCAAGGTAAAGAATTTATATAAAAGACCCCAGTGGCAATCACAACAACAACAAAAATAGATTAATGGGACTCGATTAAATGAAAAAGCTTCTACACAGCTAAGGAAATAACAGAACAAATAGACAACCTAGAGAATGGGAGAATATATTTGCCAGCTATACATCCAATAATGGACTAATAACTAGAATCTACAAAGATCTAAAGTAAATTAGCAAGAAAAACAAAAACCATTGAAAAGTGGGCAAAAGACATAGACAGAAGCCTTTAAAGGAAGATAGAAAAATGGCCAATAAACACACGAATAAATGCTCAACGTCGTGTCACTAGTCATCAGGAAAATGCAAATTGAAACCACAGTGAGATATCACCTTACCCCAATGAGAATGGCTTTATTAAAAAGTCAAAAAACATTAGATGCTTGCATGGATGCAGAGAGAAAGGAATGCTTATATAACTTTGTTGGTGGGGCAGGAAATTAGTACAACCTCTATGAAAACAGTATGGAGATTCCTCAGAGAACTTCAAGTAGTCCTACCATTCGATCTAGCAATCTCACTACTGGGTATTTACCCAGAGGAAACGAAGTCATTTTATCAAAAAGATAGGTGCACTTGAATGTTTATTGCAACACAATTCATAATTGCCACAATGTGGAATTAACCCAGGTGCCCATCATCAGTTCATTTAGTGGATTAATAAAATGTGGTATATGTACACCATGGAATACTATTAAGCCATAAAAAAGGATGAATTAATGCCTTTTGTAACAATTTCTTTGGAACTGGAGACCATTATTCTAAGTGAAGGATCCAAAGAATGGGAAAACAAACAGCATGGGTATTGATACTAGCTATTACATTAGAACTAACTGATTAGCGTACATGTGCACAAAGGGAAGAAAAAAACAGTGGAAATCAAGTGGGGCGAGGGAGTGTGGGGAGGAGGGATGGGTGAAAACCTACCTAACAGGTACAGTGAACACTATTTTGATGATGGACACACAGCCCTGATTTTAGTGTTACCAAAGCGATCCATGTAATTAAAAACATTTGTACCCCTTTAGTATTTTGAAATTAAAAAAAAAGTCCAAGTGTTGAAATAAATGATAAAGCATATTCTTAAGGAAATAATGCAAAAAGTTTCTTAAAATAGTGGCCATATTAAAAGACAATGTTAGAATTCTTTGAAGAATGAACAATTTTTATTATGTGATAAAGGCAACAGTATTTATTACTTTGAACTTATCATATCTACAGATAGGAATGGAATAAAAGGAAATTAATTGGTTTAGGAAGTTATCAAGAAATGATAGACATATAAAAGTAAATGCCACAAATTATGTCAAAGCAAAGTGGTAACAAAAATTGGGATGTACTGAAAAGAATGCATAGAAATCTGAATAGAGTATAGTCACTCACTCACTAATATATGGTCCTTGTCCCATATACTAGACATGAAACCCACAAAGGTAAGTCTGTAGCTCAGTTATTTACAAATAACTATACTGGAGGAGCCCAAAGTAGAAATTGGGTAGTCTTCTCACTAGCCAATGTTGTTTCTGTTATATAGTACCATGGAGCTTGTTAGAGTTGTGAGAATGAGACCAGAGTAATTACCAGTGAACATTAAATTTGTTGTACTAAAATAGCTTTGTGAAGTTATAGGAAATTTTAGAAATTTAAAATAACCACATGCTACTTATGGCATTCATATGGCAGACCTTGAAATAAATGGTATTGAGCAATGTAGTGGGCTTGGTGTTAGGGGAACTGAATTTTAATCCTAAATCTGCCATTAGTTTAGCTTTGTGAATCCAGACAATACATGTAACCTGTACCTTCTTTATACCTTTTTGTCTGTCTCAGTAATGATGGGTTTGAAGTTGGGGCTATGAAAAAACTCAGATTTATTGAGCACTAACTATGTGACAGGCAGTGTCACTTCCTTAATATTTTCTATTTAATCTGTAACCACCCTTGGAGGCTGCCCATGTTAGGCCCAGTTTACAGTTTAGCCTAGGTAATTTGACAGTATTACCTGGCCAGTAAGTGATGGAGGTAGAATTGCAGCTCAAGCCTGTCGGCCCCCAAACTAATGCTTATTACACAGCATCAGTGTGTCCTAAACTTTATTCATTTTTGTACAACTTTAATGACTGTTGCCCTATCAATGTGTCACTACTGCTGTTACATATGGGATATTTTTCTTTAAATCTGTATTGATATATTTAAATTTATTTCGGAAGGAAACTGCATGATAAAACAAAACTAAACAAAAAACTGCTATGAAAGCCTGAAAAGATAAGGAATTCTCAGAGAGAAAGGAGTCTCTAGGTTAGAGGCCAGAGCCTGGAGATGCCGTAACACAGTGGTCCCCAATGGCACCAGGGGCCGGTTTCATGGAGGACAATTTTTCCAGGGACTGGGGATGCGGGAGTTGGGTGTCATGGGTGTATGTGTGTGGTGCGGAGCTCAAGTGGTAATGTGCAGCCTGTTTCCTAACAGGTCACAGACCAGTAATGGGCTGTGGCCTGAGGGTTGGGGACCGCAGCCATAACAGTTCAAAGAAGTGGCCTTAGGACTGGCAATTTGATCTCATCTGACTGAGAACTTATAAACTGTATCACAGACAAGAAAATAGGGAGAGTGAGGAGCAGCTGGATCTGATTTAAAAGAGAAAGATGGGGGTGGGAGACAGAATTGGACTAAGAGTAGAACCTGGGTTGTAGAAGGGTCTGGGATAAGGATGGAATACTTGTTGGGAGTGGGAGGAGGGTAGAACCTGAAGCAGGTGCATAGGAATTAGGAAGTCTGGAAGAATATAGGACTGTGGGAGCTCAGATTAAATTAGGACAGTGGCCAGGACTCTACAGAGATTGAAGGAGCATGCAGATGAAGGCTGAGGCCCAAGAGGGACTATGGGACTACTGGGACAAGTAAGGGTAGAACCAGTTTGTGGGGGTTGGTGCTCAGAAATGAAAATTTAGAGGTGGATGCATCTGAGGTTGGGATGGTAAATTTTGAGTTGAGGGCATAAGAAGGAGAACAAGCATGACTCCCTCCTATATTAAGTCAACAGTTTTTCTTCTAAGAATGGACCCACGAGTGCAGCAATTCTGAACAGTTTTCTCCAAGGGAAGACAGCTTGTATGTATACTATCTAAAGTCATCTCGTGTACATGCAATAGTATGGCATACCATCCTTTCTGGAAATTTGGCTTCTTCTAGACTGGATACTGTGCCTTCTAGCTGTGGGCTCTCCCTTGATCCATTTTGTGTAGAAGTGTCATGTTGCTCATTTACTCTTGTATCAATATATTGCTTATTTAACAATAGTGTTAAAGTTTTTAAAAAATTTTCTTAATAATTACATCTAGAGTACTCTTTTAGCTTGCCTTGTCTTTCACCTCTCAACTAAAACGGGGCTTTGAAAACTACCAGATAGAGGATTTGGGCTACTTTTTAAAAGAGAATGATTGACTTAGAGCCCTCTTGCCGCAGGTTTTTTGGGTAAAGGAATCTCATCTTCATGTCATCCATTATCTTCCAGCCCTGTCTTCTGAGATTGGCTCACTTTTGTCTCTATTTCTTTTTGCAGTATTTTTACTTTTCTGCTTTCTCTTTCTACTCATACCACCCTACTTAATTTATTTGTTTTGGTTTTTACCTCTCTCCAAACTAGGAGACTGCCACAGTGATTGTGCTTTGGCTTCATTTATGCCTGTTGGACTTGCGTTTTCTTTTTTCTTCTTGTGCTTTGTTGACCATCTCTTCTAAAATGAATACTCTTGAATAATAAAAAGGGTTATAGTATGGTGGAAATATATGCCAGTAAAATCTAAAGAACACTACTTATATTTAGAGATTCTGCTTATCTTGGGGGAATACATTCTGGTGCTGTACATGCATACATAAATCCATGTTTATGCATATGGTTAATATTTTTATCTGTATGTGCACAAATAGATTTGATAACAGGAAGATACCATGTGTATATTATATAGTGTATCTGTCTAGGTGTCGTGTATGTACATACATATATACACAAACATACCTTTCAGTGCAGATAATCCATATCCATTCTTGATTGGCTTTTGTGCCAGAGAACTCAAGGAAGTGTAGGATAATTTGCGGATACCTCTGCATTTGTTTCAATTTCTAATGTATGTTCTTTTACTAGACCTTCTTAATAACTAGGTTCTGAAGAGCTGGAAGCAGGACGTGATTTTAATTACAGGAGTTAGGGCTTCTGCATTAGGGTTTTCCAGTCTTTGGGGACTCTTCATCTTTATATGATACAGTTGGTCACATCTTAATGAATGGCCATAGTGTAATAGTAAACATATATGTTGTTTACCTCCGGTGTCTAAAGGGTCTAGAAAAGCTCTATGCCTTCTGTGTAGGGGACAGTTACTTTCCTGATAAACACTTGTCTGGCCTGGGAGTCAAGAGAGATCTGGTTTCAGGTTTTTCATTGTAAAATAAGGAAGTTGAAAATACTGAGACTCTTTTAAGCTAGAAAGTTTCTTTCTAGCTTTAAGATTTATGAGATTATGGGTGCATGAAATTCTTAGTTGATAGACATTAAATCATTGGAACATGTTCAGCCAGTGCTCAAAATTTGCTATCCATAAATGCCATTCAGAAGCATACTAACTTTGCATTAGTGTATTTTTCCCCCTATAACATAAACTTTTAAACTTTCAAAATACAGTGTTCAGTGGCATTTTTAACTTGCTATTGTTTCAGGTTGTTACTTTGGAAAGCAAGCATGGATTTTATTTTCATTTTGCATTTCAAAGGAAT
>NW_012149174.1:7919052-7920144 GCF_000956105.1 Propithecus coquereli
TGTTTAAACATAAAGCAAAACTGAAAATTTGAAGTACAATGACTACTTGTATATCCACCACCTAGATTCTATCATTGAGCAATCTGTTTTTATAAAGGTAATTTGATATAGCCATTTTATAAGTGAAAAACTATATACTCTAAAAAACAAATAGGTGATCTCCAGAGTCCTTCACAGAATGCAGTAAGAATTTTGTTTTTTTTACTTAGTTAATATTGCTGGAATTGTAGTAATTCAACTATAGTAATTTCAAAAATAGCTTTTTTCCTGATGTATTATTATCATATGACTTAAAATCAGCCCTATTAATAAAGGTAGACCAATAATAAAATAATTTTCATGATTTCATTGGCAGGGCAATCAATTAAAAACAAATTGTTAATAAAGGTTTTTTAGAATCCAGAATAAGCTGTTGGTTGTGACTTTAGTCAGGCATATGGGGGTGGGAAATGGGACTAAAATTGGAAGTATTCTCAGGGAGTTAAAAATATCAAATCATTTCTAGGAGCACCAATGTTTTGGCATATAGTTAGGATTTAAGGTGAGTGTTGGCATTTGTCCACAACCCAGACCACTTTGTCCAATATACTTGAATTCCTAAACATATTCACCAGCCTAGACACTCCTTTAAATAGACCAGAAACCCTGCTCTTAATAACATGTAGGACAGTGAAGTGGGCTTGCTTTCTGGAAATGCTTTTATTTTTTTACCAGTATGCAAATAAATGTAATTTTCACGATGTCGTACGTTGAGTTTGTCATTGAAGATATTACCTATTTTTTTCCTTGACAGTTGATGTTAAAATATATTTAGCCTTGTTAGGGCAAAATAACTTTGATATTTCCTTCGATATCTATTGCAAAAACAGATATAATTGCCTGGTATATATGCTGTTTAAGGATATTCTGTTAGAACAGTTGTCTAAGGTACCTTTAGTTATAGTTGTTAAATAACACATGCCACTTTTTTCATTTAAGTGACCGCCATCTTGTGTTATTGAACTTGTCTCAGAAGTAGGGGAAATATGAGGTCATTATGTTAAATTAATTCTGAGTTTGAATCATATTATTGGCTGTTAATTTTCCACAGTC
>NW_012149174.1:7920194-7921785 GCF_000956105.1 Propithecus coquereli
GGTAGAAACTGCCCTGCCTCACTCACAACTTTTGTCAAGGTAAAATAATTATGTAACATTTTAGACACTGTAAAACGCAGTATAGATGTAATAACATACCATAAACGTAATATCAGAACTTAAATGGAACTTTAAACTTAGATGTCCTCTGATTAATAATTGTTTTGGTAAATACACCGTAAGTCTAAATCATGGACCACCATTTTTCTATGAATGTTTAGTAGTTATTCGATAGTTAAAAAAACCTTTTCAGTAAGACCATCTTGAAAATAAGATTAATATTCCTCTATCAATTTCAGGAGGATTTATCAGAAGATTGGAAGAAAAAATACAGTTGATTCTCGTTATTCTTGGTGGTTATGTTCAATAAATTTGCCATGAACACTGAATTAGTGAATCCTGAACCATGAAATAAATGGTTAGGTTCCTTCGAGCCCCTAGTTGGCAACATTTTTGTCAACAGATCAGCACATAGCTTTTTTTATGTTTCTGTTTAAAGGTGCCTTATTTATTTAATATATATCGTTGATTCATTAACATTTAGCTCCTGTTCAGCAGCACTGTAACTGATGCCTGAATGAAGCTTATCTAACATGTTATTTTCTCAGTAAGGGACATCATGGCTGCCTTGTGCTTAGAATAAGCTAGCACTTAAGCACTACATTTGGGGACCATTTCAAACAGTGAAATTGCCAACAAAAAGCACAAAAATGCAAAAACATGGTATGAAATAGATTGCAAAAGGGACACTTGTTTATAATATGTGAACTGAAATAGGAAGGCAGAGTGCTTCCTTGTTCAACCTCAGCTGTGATTCAAGTTTTTCTCCACTCTGCACATGTCCCCAAATAACTACAAAAGCCCCTATAGTACTGATTTTTAGTTTACAAATGCCAGATGCTCCTTGACTTACAGTTGGGCTACATCCTGATAAACACATCATTAGTTGAAAATACCATAAGTCAAAAATGCATTTAGTAGTGCTGGCAATACGTTAGACAGTCTTCGACTCCTTGACTTATGGGAATTAGGTAGGTCGCAGTAAACCCATTGTACAGTCAAAGTATCATAAGTAGAAACATTATTGGACTGTCTATTTTAGGAAGTAGGTGAATTCACAAATATAAGATCCACAAATAATGAGGATTGACTGTACAATTGACTGTACAATCCCGAATAATGAGAAAATGAATTGGGTTATTAAATTGTTAAAATTAGATTCAGATACTTTTTGTCTTGTTTTCTTAATGTTTCACATTAAATAGTACATCTTCTACCTTTGTCTTCTGATTTCTCAAACAATACTTATGGCCACAAAATCTCCATTATTAACGATATTTGTTACAAATAGTTAATTTAATGCTTTACCCTTTCATTTGTTGGTAAGGAGTCTGCTACTTAAAGGAATCACTAATGGCTTTGTGGCACTAAAAGACAGAGGACTTTGCCAGTGTCAAGCATCCCTTACCTTCCATTACAGAGCTGTCCGACTCAACAATAGCCATGCTCTTTAAGTGACTCTACTCTGACAACCTCCAGGTATTTTTGGGCATAAAAATTAGGAACCTCCAATATAGCAAAGGGGTTGAGA
>NW_012149174.1:7932955-7934076 GCF_000956105.1 Propithecus coquereli
TTTTTGGATGTGGTTTGTTGTTAAGCGTTTTATATGTATGTGCATTAGCTGAGGTTAGCCTCTAACTTTTTCTTTGTACTTCGCCTATTTTTAATATTGACTTCAGAGAAATATTTTTGGTTTTTTTCCTGAAGAATTTTAAGATTGGAGTGACTTTTACTTGAATTTGATAGAATTCTCCTGTAAAACTGTTTAGGCCTGGTGGTTTTGTTTAAAATGGTGTGGGGAAAAAGTAGAAATTAACTACCAGTCCATTTCTTAATTATATAATCAATATTCACTTAATATATTCCTTCTGGTAAGTTATATTTTTCTAGAAATTATTAGGCCATTTAAATTTTTTTTCATGTCTATTGTTTATGCCTTCTCTCAGTCTTTTCAGAGGTTTGTGTGTTTTATTAGTCTCGACCCCAAAATTTAAAAAAACTGTTGATTCTCTATTTTATGTTTGTGTTCTGTTTCACTAATTTGTACTCTTCCCTTTGTTATCTCCTTTGTTACTTGTTTGAGTTTATGTTGTTGTTCTTTTTGTAATTTTTAGGTTAGGTGCTTAACTTAATCTTTAGCTTTTCTTCTTTAAGCATTACAACTGTAAATTTACCTGTAAATACTGCTTTTGAGGTCCCTCTGATACTAATTTTTTAAAAATTTGTTGAAACTTGCTTTTTGACCTAGTATATTGTTAGTTTTGTAAATATTTCCAATGTGCTTGAGAAAAATACATTCTCTCTAATTGTTAGGTACAGAGTCCGATATGTCTCCATTAAGTCAAGTTTATCGTGTGGTTCAAATGTTCTATATTTATTTTTTCTCTTTATCAAAAATAAAACAGGAAGTGTGGAAATGCGTGCATTTGTCTAATTTTTGCTGTAGTGGTATACCCTTGAGGCTATTTTATTACATAAAGCAAATTTAAAATGTTTCAGTAAATGGAAGCATTTATATTTACAGCTTTTGTTTTTTGTCAGTGTAAAATACCATATTACTCTGTGTGTGTACGTTTATGTTTATTTAGTCTGACAATCTTTGAAGAGTTTTTGGTCCCTTTGTATTCATTGCCATAGTGATTTGTTTCTGCCATTTACTTGGTACTTACTGCTTCTCTCTCTCTCTCTTTTTTT
>NW_012149174.1:7934126-7936209 GCF_000956105.1 Propithecus coquereli
TTCTACAGAAAAAGTATATTCTTTCATTATATAAGTATACTCTTCTTATTCAATATCCATGTGCTACATAATGCATAGAGAAGAATAGATGTGTTATGAAGCATAACAACATAAATGCTGATGACATCTCATCTAGTTTAAATACTAGAACATGTCATTAAATCTCTCTATATTGTCTATTGAGTCACCCTACTTTCCCTCACCCAGATGTAATCATTATCCTAAAATTTTTTCAGTCATTCCATTACTTCTTGTAAAAAATAGTTTCTGTATGTATTCCTAGATAGTATATATCTATTTTTGATCATTATGACACACACATGTGAATTAATGTAATTATAATGTAATTAAACTTCTTTTTTCTCTTAAATCTTTTTGCAAGATTTATTTGAGTCTTGGGATGTAGCCATAGTTAATTAAATTTCATTTCTGTGTACTATTTTATTATGTGAATATACCTGGATTTATTCTGTAGTAGGGAATATTGGATATTCCTTTTTTTTTTTTTTTTTTGTCATTGGGAACAGTTTTACTGTGAGGATTATTGAGCATGTGATCTGGCATGTGTGACTAAATTCTTTAATTGTAGATCATAGAGTGGAATAGGTGGCTCCCACAGAGTATGTGCATATTTAACCATGCAAGATAATGGCAAATTGGTAATGCACTGATGTACAGTCCCACCAGCAGAGTGCAGTAGTTCTCTTTGCTCTACATATCTGTCAACTCTGACAATTTTTCAATTTCTTGATTTTTGCTAATATGTGGGTATAAAAGTGGTATCTCATCATGATTTAAGTACCCTTTCCTGACTAATAATGAGGGTGAACTTTCTTTATGTTTATCTTCTATTCCCATTTTTGTGAAATGCCTGTTTTTGTTATTTCCCCCGGCCCCCTTGATTTCGTTTTATTAGGAGCTC
Source organism: Propithecus coquereli (assembly GCF_000956105.1). Lineage (NCBI taxonomy): Eukaryota > Metazoa > Chordata > Mammalia > Primates > Indriidae > Propithecus > Propithecus coquereli. The sequence continues at coordinate 7,935,049 of NW_012149174.1, forward strand.
TTACATATTCTGGATACAGATGCTTTTTTTATTATATGTGTTGAAAATATCTACTGTTAATGGCTTGGTTCTTTATGGTATCTTAGAAGAACTGAATTTTAATACAGTTAAATTTATCAGTCTCTTTTATGGTTAGCACTTGTGTCATGGTTAAGAACTCTTTCCCTGCCCCCCAAGGTCTTCAAGATAATATCTATGAATTTTATTTTTAAAGGCTTGCCCTTCATATTTATTTTAAATTCTTTTGGAATTGAGTGTAAGGTAGTAATCCAATCACATTTTTCTCCATATGGATAACTGTTTGTTTTAGTACCATTTATTGAGTAGTTCCTCTAGTGGCTGGAGTGCCACCTCTGTCATTTCATGGTTCTGTTTTGCCTGGTTTTGTGTTAGGCTCCTTCCCTTCCCTTCCCTTCCCTTCCCTTCCCTTCCCTTCCCTTCCCTTTTTCCCTTTTTTCTCTTTTTTCCCTTTTTTCCCTTTTCCCCTTTTTCCCTTTTTCCTTTTTTCCCTTTCCTTTCCCTGTTGTTCTGTCACCCTAGGTAGAGTGCCATGACATCAGCCTAGCTCACAGCAACCTCAAACTCCTGGGCTCAAGTGATCCTCCTGCCTCAGCCTCCTGAGTAGCTGAGACTACAGGCATGAACCACCATGCTTGGCTAATTTTCTATTTTTAGTAGAGACGGGGGTCTTGCTCTTGCTCAGGCTGGTCTCTAACCTCTGAGCTCAAGTGATCCTCCTGCCTCAGCCTCCTAGAGTGCTAGGATTACAGACGTGAGCCACGGCGCCCTGCAGGCTCTTCTGTTCTGTCAATAAAATTGTCTATCTCTGCACAAATACTATATGATATTATTTTGATTACTATAATTCTAATGAGTCTTGATATTTGTTAGTATAAGTACCTATATTTTCATCAGGAGCTGTTTGACTCATTCATATAAAATGAGAATTAGCCTGTCAAATTTTTGGAAAAGTATTCTTGTGGTTTTAGTTGGAATTTTATTGTTTGTCAAAGTAGGGAGAAATAAAATTCTTTAAAATGTTGAATCTTCTTATCCATGAACATAGTACATCACCCCCATTTATTTAGGATTTAATTTCATTTGTGTTTTATAATTTTCTCTATACAAGTATTGCACACCTTTTATTAGATGTATTTCTAG
>NW_012149174.1:7936259-7938145 GCF_000956105.1 Propithecus coquereli
CTTTATATGGAAATAATTTTTTGAAGAGCAGAAAATGGATTTATGGAAATTTGTACATAAACATGTAATTACATTTTATCTAAAATGCAAAAAATTATTAATGTTCAAAAAATATGTTAAATGTTGAATAATACCAAGAAGCAGTTTGATTTCATTTACAGGGTCAATAGAGCAGTTTATATGATGACAGAACTGGGGAGCCTTTTGTTATAGTACCAAATGTGTTGGGATAATGAATACTTAAATAGTTTTAATTAAAACAGCAAGAAAAATTGGGGGAAAAAAAAACCCTGAAAAACCCTTCCAGAGATCTAATCAAATTTTGAAAAGTGATTGAGACTTATACTTTTGATGTTCTCATAGAAACAGAAAAACAGGTTTTTTAATATAGTAAATGTAGATTACATATTCTGTATATTGTCACATTTTCTTGTAATCTGAAATTTTCTTTTTATTTAATCTGAAATTTTTTTTAATTTACCTTCAGTTACCCTTCAGTTTGATTCCCATATAATTGGGAGTCTCTCATAGAGTGTTTTGATTGTGCTGGTTTCTCTGTCTTGTTTGTGTCAAGGCAGAGCTGAGGCACCTCTTTGTGTCCTGTGTATTGTCTGTCAGCCAGTTATTAGATCTTTCAACCATCTTTTGATAATCCTGGGGATATGCTTTCCAAAGGTTGGGAAAAAGGGGGGAAAGCTGTACATAATAGGGATTAAATGGGGATTAGTTAATGTTCTTCAAGTTGCAATAATGCCATCAATTTAAATATTTGACTCTAGCCCTTTTGTATATGAGATTTGTTCCACTAATACTTCAGGTAGATTGCGTTACCTTGACTGGGCTGCCTGAATACATCTTTTGTGTCAGTTAATATGGTTTTATTTAATTAGACATGCAGCATTGATAGTATTAGATCTATCGTACATTTATTGTCAGTAAACTTGTGTAAGTTTGATTCTGATTGAAATTCATGTCTGACTGGGTCTGTTGACCACATTATATTTTGTGTAATTTCTGTAGTAACTGTAAAGATACAATTGATAACCAGTTACTCAGGCAATTTGCATTTTAAATTTTTTTATTTGGACTTTACTAATCAGTCAGAAATACATCTCCATGAAGCTAATTATTTATTAGTAAAAAGATTTGTGTGGAGAATTGTGCAGAATATCTATCTTAACTTCATTCTTCCTAATTTACACTGTAGTTAAGAATGTTCTTAGTATGTTTATTAAAAATTTACTCAGAATTTAAGTAATGTATACTTATGTTAAAAAGTTCTGCAGCTTTTTAATAAAAGGGTCATATTTTATAACTTATGCAAATTCCAAATTTGTAACAAATATGTATGTATATTTGTGTGCACACATATGTGCATAAACTAAATCTTAGAATAAAAGATGGACTGCGACAGAAAGTGTGGGAAAGTTTTATAGTCACGATATCCTGTTTTTTTGCTTTTCTGTATCAAATGCTAGTAGCTGCATCATGCCCAGCCTTTACCTTCTGTTCGAAATGAGAGACATGATTAACCATAATGAAAAATACCAAATAAACTTGAAATAGAAAGTATTTGACCCATTAAATAAAAAGTTCTTACCAGAAATTCCTAGATGTGAAATATTCTTGAGATTTAACTTAAAAATACAATAATTCGTTATGGGTAGACTTTTAAAACATTTTGTCTTTCAGGCATTATGGAGGCTAGAAATTTTATTTTTTTATTTGAAAGTCTTAAAAAAACAGTACATAATTATGAGAAGCAATATGACTTGAGCATACTGTATGTTTTAAAGGTCTTTTATAGTGACAGAAAAACTCAAATTCTCTCCTAGCATCATTTTTTAAAATCAAGTATTGAAATTGCATGCAGTCCAGCTAAGTTT
>NW_012149174.1:7952938-7954961 GCF_000956105.1 Propithecus coquereli
AAAACCAAAAAAAGCTTATAGAATAAGGATATAAAGAAAAGGTAATTTTGTACATACAGTTGTACAGTGTGTTTGTGTTTTAAGCTAAATGTTATTACGAGAGTCAAAAAGTTAAGAAAAGTTTATAAAGTAAAAATGTTACAGTAAGCTAATTTATTATCGAAGAAAGGATATTTTTGATAAACTTAGTGTAGCCTAAGTATACACTTCATCATGTGTACAGCAATGTCCTAGGTCTTCACATTCACTTACCACTCACACACTAACTCACCCAGCGCAACTTCCAGTCCTGCAAGTTCCATTTGCAGTAAGTGCGCTATACAAGTGGAGCATTTTTTTTAATCTTCTGTGTGGTATTTCTACTGTAACTTTTCTATGTTTAGATATACAAATACTTAACATTGTGTTACGGTTGCCTACTTATTCAGTACAGTGACATGCCGTACAGGTTTGTAGCCTAGGAGTAATAGGGTGTACCATCTAGGTTAGTATAAGCACACCTGCACTATGATGTTAACACAATGTCACCTAAGGGATGCATTTCTCATAACATATCTCCATTGTTATGCATTAAATGGCACATGACTGTGCAAACATTAACTCAAAACGGGTCATAGACCTAAATGTAAGAGCTACAGCTATAAAAACTTACAGAAAAAAACAGCAAATTTTTATGCCCTTGGATTAAGTAAAGATTTCTTAGGACACAAGAAACATGAAATAAAAGAAGAAAATTGGTAAGTTGAACTTCCTCAAATAGAAGACACTTGAGAAAATGAAAGGACAAGCCACAGAAAGGGAGAATCTATTTGCAAAACCTACATCAGATAAAAGACTAGTGTCTGGCACAAACAGAGAATTCTTACATCTTAATAGTGAGAAAAACAATCCAAAATGGGCATGTTACCAATGGAGCTATATGAATGGCAGTGATGCTTAACATCATTAGTCATTAGGGAAATGCAAATTAAAACCGCAATGAGCTACAGCTATGTACTGACTGACTAGGATGGTTAGAATAACAAAAATAACAGACCATACTAAGTATTAGGGAGGATATGGAGCATTTGAAACTATCACACATTGCTTTTTGAGAAGGCAAAATGGTATATCCACTTTGGATAGCAGTTTGTTATTATAAACATACACTTAGCATGTGACTCAGTGTTACGGGTTGAATTATGTCCTCCAAAAAGGTATATTTAAGTCCTAACCTCCAGTACCTCAAAATGTGACCTTATTTGGAAATGGGATTATTGCAATGTAATTAGTTTAAGATGTGGTCATACTGGAGTAGGGAGTTCTCAATCCAGCATGATTTATGTTCTTATAAGAGGAGAGAGACACAGAGGGGAGATAGCCTTGTGAAGATAGAGGTTTATAGGGAGAATGACACCCAGTGATCAAAGAAGAGATTGGTGTTGTACAGCTGCAAATCAAGGGCTGTCTAGGATTCCTGGCAACACCAGATGCTAAGAAAAAGACATGGAATGTATTCTTTTCTAGAGGTTCTCCTAGAGACTTTAAGAGAGTATGGTCCTGATTTCATACTTCCAGCCCTCAGAACTCTTGAGAAAATAAATTTGTATTGATTTAAGCCATGTAGTTGGTGATTCTTTGTTATGACAGTTTTAGGAAACTAATACACCTGGGAATACCACGTTAGGCATTTACTCAAGAGGAATGAAAACATGTTCACACAAAGATGTACTCAAAATGTTTATAGCAGTTGTAGTCATAATAGTGAAAAACTGAAAACAACCCAGTGTTTATAAACTGGGTAAATAGGTAAACAATGGATTGCTATATACATATAATAAAATAAACTATTTATGCACACACTTACCCCCCAACATGGATAAGTCTAAAAGCATTATGCTAAATGAATGAATCCAGTCTCAAAAGTCTACACACTTTATCCTTCCACTGATAGGACATTCTGGAAACGATGAAACTTTGGTGACAGAAAGTAGATTCCTGGTTGTGTGGAGTAGGGGGTAGGGAGAGGAGATTGACCTCAAAG
>NW_012149174.1:7955961-7958067 GCF_000956105.1 Propithecus coquereli
AATATTTTCAGTCTGTGGTTGGTTGAATCTGCGGATATGGAACCCATAGGTAGTATGTACAACTTATTTTATTGGGTGATTTTAAATACCTATAGCTAAACTATTAAGTATTTTAAGTGGCCATTAGACTGTTTCATTGACATTCTTAAAAATTTATGTACTTAAATTTGGAAGGAAAAAAGTTTATCCTCTTAGTGGGAAAATGGAGGATTGTATTGTAGTCAGGCATTTATAGAACTTTCTGGTATACCTAGTTAAACAATGTTGATGTATCTTCCTTCACTGCTGCGGTCCCCAACCCCTGGGCCACAGCCTGGTATTGGTCTATGGCCTATTAGGAAACAGGCCACACATCACCTTCTGAGCTCTGTACCACCAGCACCCCAATTCGCAACATCGCATCCCCCGACCCCTGGTCCATGGAAAAATTGCCTTCCATGAATCTGGTCCCTGGTGCCAAAAAAGGGTTGGGACCGCTGTGGGACATTGAACTGTCTCTAATTCTGCATGTTACACTGTACTGCATTTAGCCATTTTCATATCTGTAAATTCAGTTAGGTGGTATCTTATTTATTCCTTTTGTCTCTACTACAGTCTACAATGCCTGGCTTATGATGTACGTACAATAAATAATAGTGGATAGGAAATATTTTTATAAAGAGTCAATTTTGTGTCAGTGCATTTTATCACGTTTGACATTTATTCAAGCATTTACTGAGTAATTGTTATATGGAAAGCATTGTACTAGCTGCTTTGTGATATATGAAAGTGCTATGACATCTAAACTTTCAAGGTTAGAATAAAATGTATCTCTGTTTAGTGTAAGGTCTAATACAAAGGATGAGGATGGGTAATCACTAGAGATTTCAGGTGGATCATAGGTTAAAAATACTGGAAAAACTGTTTAGTCTGATGACAAAGGAAATCACTTTTCACTAACTATGATGTTCAGAATAATCAGTTTAAAATGTCATTTAATGAAACAGTTTCTGGGATTTTTATAAAGTCATTCTCCTTACTTCATATTGTTAGGTTGATCAAGAGTTTGTGCAGTAAATGAACTACAGGGTGTCCCAGAAGTCTCCATACAAAGGAAAAATTTTGTAAAATTGTGTAATGAATATTTTGTAAATAAAAGTGCATTTAGTTACAATTTCCCATTTTCCCTGTGTATGGCGACTTTTGGGACACCCTGTATTCTTTACCCTAGAAGAGCCTAAGACTTCAATTTTTCATAAGTAGGCTATTGGAGTTTCCTTCTGATGCTTTAGCACATTTCCTTTTCTCTAAAGAAGTACAATGGAGAGTAGTGCTTTGGAGATTCAGTCCTTTTTTTTTTCTTTTTAAAGCAGATTTTTGTCCTTATATAAAATGTCAAATAGCACTTGAACCAAAGCCTTTTACCTCTCCTCCTAGGAGCATTGAACAGTAATAGAAGCTTAGAGCATAATACTTTTTATATAGATGATCAGTATAGCTCTGTACTAATTGTTAAAATGGATGTCAGGGTTTTCTATGAGCACTGTGCAACATAAGGATTCTTAATACTAGAAATTAAAATAAGGTTTTGTCAAACAGAATTACATGTACAGCCAGTGCTTTTACTAGGAGAATTGAATGACAACCAAGCCACTGGCAAGGGCAGTGTGGTCTGGAAGAGCAGTGGAGTATGAGCCAGAAGATCTCATTCGACCTCATTCTCACCATCACAAAGTGTGGAGGGTCATCTGGGCAGACCTTAGCACTGTTGACTATAAATATTATTGTGGTGCCTACCCATTAGACAGTAGAAAGCAAATGTAAATGAGGAAACAGTTGTGGAACCTTCTGCTACATTTGTCAAAACTAAGATTTTAATGTTGGTAAATTACTACTAACTAAACTCTAGGCTTTATTCAGATTTTACCAGTTTTTTCACTAATGTTCTTTTTATTCCAGGATCCATTCCAGGATACCATTGTATTAAATTGTTACCTCTCTTTAGTCTTCCACATCAATTTTCAATCATTTTCTAAGCTTTCCAGAAGTTTGAAAATTAATGTGTTTGCCTGTGTTAGAAATCAAAGAATATGTACTGAACATTGCTCAGTTTTGTCAGCTCAAGGC
>NW_012149174.1:7958117-7959027 GCF_000956105.1 Propithecus coquereli
TAGTATTGGCATAAGAACGGACATATAGATCAGAATAAAGAGCCCAGAAATAGATCCACACATAATGGTCAGTTGTTATTGTACAGAAATGCTAAGGTAATTCAGTAGGGAAAGGATTTCAACAGCCGGTGGTAGAATAACTGAATATCCATATGTAAAATACAACAGTCATCAAATACTGTTCTGTTCAACATTGTTTAGTTAAAATGTCACTGAGGAAAAGAAATCGATTCCTGGCAGGGCCGTTGCGTGGAGTTTACACATTCTCCATGTGTCTGTGTGGGTTTTTTCTGGGTATTCCGGTTTCCTCCCACATCCCGAAGATGTACCTTTTAGGTGAATTGTCTTGTCTAAATGGTCCCAGTCTAAGTGACTGTGGGTGGGTGTGTGAGAGAGCACCCAGCAGTGGAACAGCATCTTGTCTACGGTTGGTTCCCACCTTGCGCCTTAAGCTACCAGGATAGGCTCTGGCCACCCATGACCCTGAATAACTGGGTAAACAATTATCTTAACTTGTTTTTATTAATCTTTCTTAAATGTATATGTAGCTCACATTTATTTCAATGTTTAGTATTAGAAATGTTTTGGTCTTTTAGTAAAGTTTGGTGATGTTTTTGTGACTAGAAATATTCTGTAGGAACTTAACTCTTGTTTATATCAATTAGCCTATGATAAAATTGGTTTCATTATACGTCATTTCATATAAAGTCTCAGTTTCCAAGGACCTATTGATGAAAATTAAGTGAGGACTTACTGTATTGAACCTTGATTTGTTCCCTCACATCATAAGTGGTCGTGTACTGCATAACAATGTTTGGATCAACAACAGACTGCAGTATATACAGTGGTGGTCCCATAAGATTGTAATGGAGCAGAAAAATTATTATCACTTAGTGATGTTGTAGCCATC
>NW_012149174.1:7959365-7970105 GCF_000956105.1 Propithecus coquereli
GGGTCATGCCCTCAGGCTGGAGTGCAATGGCTTAGTCATAGCTCACTGCAGCCTAGAACTCCTGGGTTCAAGCGATCCTCCTGCATCAACCTCCTGAGTAGCTGGGACTACAGGCATGTGCTACCAGGCCTGGCTTAATTTTCTTTTTCTCTGTAGAGACAGAGGTCTCACTGTGTTGCCCAGGGTGGTCTTGAACTCCTGGCCTCAAGCAGTCCTTCCACCTTGGCCTCCCGAAGTGCAGGTGTGAGCCACCCCACCAGGCCAAGGGATTCAGTAATTTTTAAAACCTTTGAGTGATTACATTTGACAACTGAGGTTGGGACCCATGGGTTCAGATGTAGTAACACCAGCAATTAACTTAGTATCTCTTAAGAAGGTTGCTTAATAATCACCTGGGAGATTTTCTCTACACTGATTCCCTCTCTCCTTCTTCCCTTATTTGAGTAACCAGTATTAGTTAAGTGATGGGAATATAGCCATGCCCATGTGTTGGGACCAAAAGAGAAATACAGAATCAGTTTATTAACTACTATTTTTCTTGCACTCTTTTTGGGATATATCCTGCTTATTTAAGTGACTTTGCACTATCTAGTGTTGTTTTATGTTGATAATTTTGTGTTATCAGGTCAGTATTTGTGTGATCTTTAGAGGACAGGGCCTGTGTCTGTTCTCTTCATCAATGTATTTTCATCCAGCAGTGCCCAGCCATAGTGGTTACTCAGAAAATGTTACAAGAATGAATCATTAACATTGAATTTTGGGAATACCTCATTGTTATCTATATGTACTACCTATATTATGAAGCTTTATAATTACGTACACTGGAAGAAAAAGATCTTCCATAAAGCAGATGATAATCAGGAAATAGATTTATTGAATTTTGGAAGTCTTTTTCAGGTCAAGGATTCTGTGTAGGCATTATTAAGTTTTGAACAAAAATATAGCACAAAATACAATTTCTGGTAGAAGATACACTTCCATACCTGGCCCTCCTATATCAAACTCCAAAACAAAACATACAGAAAAAAACAATGGACAAATAAATAGGTGCTTTTACAGTTGTGCGTATTTTAAGCTTCATGATAAACTGGACTGGAGCTTGGCACGTTTATCAGCTGTTAGTTGTACTTTACCCAGTAAATAGCCTATCTTAAAGTAGAAGGTGGAAAATGAAAATGAGATGATCTGTCAAATATGGTTGCCTTGTAATACAGATTTATAATATATTGGCAAAGTGGCTTAAATTTTGGATGAACCCCTAAGGTTTAGCGTGCAAAGAATGGGGGGAAGGAAGTTACCTAAGCAGGGACAAGTAGTCCTAGCTAAGATATCTGAAAGCTTTTATTAATCTGTTATTTCAGAATCAGAGAATCTCTATTGTCAAGGTTATCCCATTTTGGAATTGAGGATAAGAACCATATCATAGAAATTCACTCTACCTATTTAAAATTCTTTATGGTTTAGATTTTCTCTTGTGGTGCCTCCACAGTACTCTTAGTGCTTCAGCCATAACTCTAGTCTTGACTCACTGGGTACTCCCTGATCCCCCCCCCTTCTTAATTGAAAATTATATAGAAACAATTCAGAGTAGGAAGAATACACAGTGAAAAGCAGGTTTCCGTGTCACTCCAGAGCACCAGATCCTTCTTAGGGATAACCACTATTAACATTTCCTTATATATTTTTCCAGAAAGAGTCAGTTCATATTGCCAGTGTTCACATGCAGATAGCTCTTGTAGTTTCTTCCTATAAAGAAATATATATGTCCACTGTCGTGTACCTTCCTTTTTTTTTCTTTCTGTTTAACATATGTCATGGAGATTGTTCCAAATTACCTTTTTGTTTTCCTCATTGTGAGCTGGTATCACCGGATGAAGTCTTCCTTAGTCTCTAGTACCCTTTTCAAACCCAGTTTCTTCTCATATCTCTTCAGGGAATTAATCTCTTATCTGCTTTGTTCCCATTTGCTTTTTTGTCCCTCCATTATTTATCTGTCATAGGTCTGTCATATATTATTATGACTTAGGTTTGGTCCTTTCATCCCAGGCATTGTCTCCCCTTGTTACCAAGATCTCACAAGTTTGTATCTACAGCCCGGACCCCTCTACCTTGTCTTGTCTGTCTGTGTCTTTGACATGCTATCATTTAGATATCTCAAAGATTTCTTAATCTCAGTATGTCCCAAACCAGCTTCTTTTTCACCATCCATATCTTAGTAAATGGCATCTATAATCATCTGTGTTGTGTAGTACAGAAGACAACAAGCTGTTCTTGATAGCCCCTCTCCCTTACCTCCCGTATTTCAAAAATATAAGTCTGGTTGATTTTCTTACCTCCTAAATATCTCTCAAATCCATCCTCTTCTTTTTATCTCTAGTACTACCTTAGTCCAACCTGCCACCACCTTTCACTTGGATTACTGCAGTTGTCCACCCACCAGCCCCTCTGGTCCTCTTCCAGGCCATTCTCCACACAGCAACCTGAGGAACCTTTTCAAAATGTAAATATTAGTGTGACCCCCTTCCTTGCTTAAAATCTTTTGATGGCTTCTTGTTGCTTTTAGGATAATGACAGATATCTTTAGTACAGCCTGACAAGGTCTTGCGTGGACATTTGTTACTACTTTCCTCATCAGATCATCTCTGGTTGTACTTACCTCATGTTCTCTTTGTTTCTGCCATATTGTCCTTATTTCCAGGCCCTGCTACCCATCTTGTTCCTTCCTACCTTAGAACATTTGCATATGCTATTAAGCATTCTTCCCCAGTCCTTTCTTCTCATCTAATTAACTCCTACTGGGTCTTTCGAATATTCTCTGAAGCATTGCTTCCTCTGAATCTTCCCCTATTTCCCTGACATTCACCTGGTGCTCAGCAAGGCATACCTCTCCTTTGTAGCTTTTGTCACATTTTCTGTTTTTTGGTTTTTGTGAGTTTATTTGATTAACATGTATATCCTCAACTAGGCTGTAATCTCCCTGAAGGCATTGTATCTTTAGTTTCTTTCACAGATGTCTAGCACAAAATAAAATAGACACTCAGTAAATCTTTAATGAATGAATGAATTTATTTCCTTCGTCGTTGATTCCAGCAAGTATTGTATTTTGCATATTGTGAACGTTCAGATACTTTTGACTCAGTGAATTAATATGTTCAAAAAGCACAGTATGGATTAATAAGCAATACCATTTCCTGGTTGGTTGTAATAGAGATTGCACCAGAATTCACAGGTTTACCAGAAAGAGGTCATTCTGAGGGCGGGGAATAGGAAGATAAAATAATCGGAACTGCTAGCACATAACTAGGTCTACCTTTTTAGTTAGTGGAATTACTTCTCTGTATTATTTTCCCACCCTTCCCCCTTTCCCCAGTTGCCTATATTATAGCTCTCCCTAGTAAATTATGAACTCCTAATTGCTTTCAGCCTGGAGAAATATGACATTTCTCAAAGCACTCAGGAATAACAACTGATCACTTACAAAACAATTTCTGAAGTTTGGAAAGAGATACAGAGATACGGTTTTCCCTTAGAAAAATGTTACAAAGATTGTTTAAGTTCCCAGCTTAGTTCACACATGTCCGTTTAGCATTCGATGTACTTAATTAATGTTTGTTCTACATGCTGGGGATATTCCAAAGCTGTTAACACCATTGATAACCTTGTTAAAATGAACAACTCATTGATAACTAAGATTACCTTTTTTCCCCTTTTCCCATGTTCCAGTGAAGGTTGAGCTCTGTAGGCTTCAGTTGAGAGAGTAGAGGAAACTAGGAGGAGAAAGGGTGATGGGTGTTTGAATCAGAGATTCCTATAGGCTGAGAGAGTAGAAAAGACTTGAAAGAGAAAAGTATTCTGGAGTTCTCCATTAGTAAGAGAAAAGTCAAAGATCTCCTAGATAATGGCTGGGTGGGGTGGGCCCTTCCTATAATCCCAGCACTTTGGGAAGGTGAAGAGGGAGGATCACTTAAAAAAAAAAAAAAAATTAGCCGGGCATGGTGACTCACGCCTTATAGTCCCAGCTACTAAGGAGGCTGAGGTGGTAGGATCACTTGAGCCAGGAGTTCGAGGTGCAGTGAGCTATGATCATGCCTCTGCGTTCCAGCCTGAGCGAAAGAGACCCTGTCTCTTAAAAAAAAAAAAAATCTCCTGGACCAAGCAGCTTTTTGAGTTTTGTAGATATTTTAGTCAAGTCTGATTTTACACTCCACGGTGAATGTGAATATAAAAAACAAGGGACTTAAATGTGAGATTGTGACCACATTAGTTAAAGACAGTATACTTATAGATGTTGATGTTAATTTTACCATCCTCACAGTTTATCCTTCTAACACCAGTACCTAGTGCATAGTAGTTGTTCATAGTATGTTTTAACTGACTGAACTTGGGTTTGTTTTTTGTTTTTAATTATTTCACTTTGTGTATCATTGTACTTCCAGAAATGTTTTCACCTGTGTTTATACAAGTATACAGTACTTTGCAGTGAAAAATATCTGGACTAGAATTCTTATTCTCTTATAAAGTTTTTCTCATGATTATACAATAGACTTGACTGAATTTGGATGATGCCTGTCATAATAGGACTTAAGACAGACAAAGCACAAGCTTTTTGGTAGTAGCTTTGAAGAAAGACTATATGGTAATGACTGGATCAAGAAAGTATTGCATTGTATGTGCAGATAGAATTCTTCAGGCAAATGCCTTAAATATTTTTTGAGTTCATCACTCTTTTTATTATAAATAGTCATTAATTCTTTCATGAAGATGTTTTTGTAGATTGTGAATTTATCTATGTGTACGTATTTCGCACACATAGTCATTTTAGGAGCGTGTTCAGTCTAATCCCTTTAAACAAAAGACCATGAAAATAAATATTGCTTCTTTCTTTGTAGACCATGTGGTAAGGTTGTCAGGGCTGGGCAGAAGGATAAAATCTATTTATGTGCCACACTCTCAATATATGAAAAGTAGACTAGGTCTCAAAAACCATACTTTCAAGCATCACAGTAATTTACAAAAGGGCCAGGAGGTTAGACAAGCATCTTTTCAGTAATTTGTGTAAAAGATGTTAAGCTGGTATGGGATGGTTCAAAAACTTTTTTAAAAGAATTAGAATCTGGTTAACGCAAATCTTATGAAAAGAATACACTTCTTTATAGGACAGTGCTCTGATCATTGTTTCCTAAACACTTACTGAAGGTGTTTCAGAAAGAGTTACATACCAGCATAGGTTTTTAATGCAAATGAATCATATTCTTTTTGAAGATGATGCCTTATGGATTTTCTTTTGTACTCTTTTCAAAACTTGAATTTTAATATCATTTTACATGTTTTTCCTTCCATCCTCACATCTTAGGTGATAAACATAAAAGATGCTAAAGCTCATCTTGTCACTCGCTGTTTTGTTCAACAAGGTTCTCTTTAGAAATATAACCTCTAAAGTTGGAGAGAGACTACTATATTAAACAAATAAGCAAAATGGATATGGAACAAAAAGGTTAATAACCCAAATTATAAGCATTAGTATGTTATTTTTTTATAGTATGTAGTAATAGAGGCTATTATAGAATCACCTTTAATATATGAGCAGATACCTTTATTTCTCAATCTTTTAACATTTTATTTTCAGCAAGAGCTGGGTAATTTAAAATATTTGTATGCATTTATTGCTTTAAAATTCGCAATGACATTTTAGAAGAGAATCTGAACTGTCTATAACTATAGGCAAGTCACTTACTCTTTCTGACCCTGCATTTTCTCACCTTTGAAATTGTGATAAATATGCTTCACAGATTGATTGCTAAGGATCAAGTTAGATGAGATATAAAGCCCCTGGCATAGAGTAGGTACACCATAAAATGTTCCTTTATTTACTCATCTTAAATAGAGCTCTGGTGTACTTTGAAACTTTCATCTTTTTTTTTTTTTATGTAAAGTACAGAAGTAAATAGGACTTGAGTAGTAATCCAATAATCCTTACATAATTGTAACTTGAACATATTTTTTTAAAGGAAATAAAACTATATGAAATTGAAGCCTCTCTGTACTTCCTTTCCAGTCTCATTCCTCTTCCTTTCTCCCCAGAGGCAGTGATTGTCTTGTATTTTTTGACCATGATTTCTGTATAAGTTTTCTTTGACTTTGTATGTATGTATTCATAAACAATATGTGGGATTTTTTTTTGTTTTAAAAACTTGCATAAATGGCATACTTAATCCTTCAACTTAACGTTTTCATTCAGCATTATTTTGAGATCTATGTCTTGCTAAAAGTATCTAGGTCATTCATTTTAATTGCTTATTTATTTCCGTATGGCGGACACTTACACAGTTTTTCACTATTAAAAACAATGCTAGGTTGACTATCTTTGTATTTTTAATATTTTTCTTAGAACTAGGAGAACCTGTTTATTGAGTCCCACCTTAATCCCCAAAATGTATATTACTGACCTAAAAATTTTTATAATGAACTTTCTCAATTGCTTATTAACTAACTCATTCCAAAGGGCTCCTCTCTCTAATTCCCTCCCCCTCAGTAGTTATGCCAAAGATGCTAAATTGATAGCTTCTTTGTGGGAAAAGCCATCTCCATCAATGTTGGGAACAGTTAGAGTTATTGCTTACTTTAGTGATATTAATGATTGGTTTTAAATTCCAATATTATGTATTTTTAAAGGAAATACACCAATTCTGAAGCATTATTTTTGCAATAAAAGATATGTGGAAATTCTCATTATAATACTTAATGCAACCTAATGGAGTAACCTTTTATATGTAGAAACTTCTTTTTAAATATGTATTTATAGTGAATAGATGAGCTGCCTTGATAAACATTATCCTTTTTTCTAGAGTGCTCCTTTTTTAGGGCAATGGCATTTTATCTAAAATTTTTATATTTCTGTTTTCAAGTTAAAAATATATTTTCCAGGAGCTGGGCATGGTAGGTTCACTCCTATAATCCCAGTGACTCAAGAGATTGAGGTGGGAGAATAGCCAGGAGTTGGAGACCTGCCTGGGCAATATAGGGAGCAATGTGGTGGCCTGCACCTGTAGTCCCAGCTACTTTGGAGGCCGAGGCTGGAACATCGCTTGAACCCAGGAGTTCCAAGCTGCAGTGAGCTACAGTCTTGCCACTGCACTCTAGCAATAAAATCACTTTGTATGGAGTCTGCAGACACTAAATACATTTCTTAATTACTAAAGTATTTCGGTATACTTGTAAAAATTGTACAGTTTTACTTAATTTTGACTCAGTCATGGTGCTTGAATGTCTCTCATTTTATTAGCAATTTTATTAATCTGAATCTTATCTAGCTGTTAAGATTGAAGAAAAGAAAGGTAGCTGACACGGTCATATCCTATAAAAAATGAATGTAATGCTTAAACTATAAAATAATCATTAAGGCAACTAATTCTCAAATTGAAATAACTTGTAGAAGTTTGATTTTTAACATAACACACTGATTGTTAGGATCTTGGTGATGTCAAGAATTAATTAAAACACTTCCGAGTCTGTATGACTTTTAAATATTTTCATTAACCCTGGATATATGCTAATTGCTTTTAAGAAATTTTGAATTTTAAAAATATCTGAAAATGGCTCTAGTGTTAAAAGTCACCAGTGAGAGCAGCTGATTTTCATGCATTATTTTAGCAGCAACAACCTTGGCCAGTCTTTTTTTTGTTTGTTTGTTTGTTTGTTTGCTACAGACACAGAAATTCCCCTTTCTTGTTTACCTCCCAGATTTCTGTTTCGGATCATATGACCTAGTCCTCTTCGCTGTTAGTGAAGAGACTGCCCACTGTTAGGTCCAGGGTAGATTCCTCTCCTTATTTTCTTTGCTCTGCTGCTTCTGTGTCTGCTGTCCCAGGAGAATCCCTTTCTCCGTTTTCATGCCTGCTGAGAAATGCTTGCTGGTCACTTTACTACCTTGCTTCCCTTTTTATCCTTACCTTTCTTCTGTCTGTGGCTGGTTGGTGAGCTGTTTGTTTGCCTCCCTGTGCACAGCGCAACTATCTATCACTTTTGTAATCCTATTCCATGTCCTCCATGTTTCAATCATTTCAACCCCTTAAGTCTCCAGGAATAATCTTTTTCTTTGCCTCTCATTCTTTCCCTGTTCTTACCCCTGTTTTCTCATTGGTTATAAGGGTGTGTTTGAAAGAGTAGGAAGATTAGAGGCCAGAGTTAATACCTGCCAAGTGCATGAACTTGGGGGGCCAGACGGGTCAATCCAGGAGTACCTTTGAAGTATGTATTTTTTAAATGTTTAGCCAGATATCATGATAAATAAAATATAACATTGCTTTTCAGTATTTTTTTACTTCAAATGTACAATACTTCATTTAACATAATGGAGGAAATGATTTAAATAAACTTTTGTGGACCAGCATTTAAACCACCTTATTTACTGTCATCAAAATGTGGTGTTTTACAACAAATTTTTGGAACACATCCATTTGTAAGTTAGAAACTCTTTTTGTAAACTAATACTTAGAGAAACATTGATGACTTTTTGTTTTAATACACAAACATATCCTTGTTCTGAACTTTATTTGTATTCTTTTTATTAATAAGCTCAGAGCAGTTTTTAGGTTCATAGCAAAATTGAGCAGCAAGTACAGAGAGTTGCCATATGTCCCCTGGCCTTATACAACCATCACCAATATCATCATCCCGCACTATAGTTGTTAGAATTAATGAACCTACATTGACACATCATTATCACTCAAAGTCCCTAATTTACATCAGGGTTCACTCCTGGTGTAGTGTACATTTTATGGGTTTTGAAAAATATATAATGACATATATGTACCACATTATACCATACAGAATAGTTTCATTGCCTTAAAGATCCTCTGTGCTCTAACTTTTCATCCCTTCTTTTCTAACCCTTGGCAACCACTTACCTTTTTATTGTTTCCATAGTTGTGCTTCTTTTAGAATGTCATATAAGTGGAATCATAACAGTATGTAGCCTTTTCATATTGGCTTCTTTTACTTAGTAATATGCATTGAAGTTTCCTCCATGTCTTTTCATGGCTTGTAGTTCATTTCTTTTTAGCATTGAATAATATTCCATTGTCTGGATGTTCCAGTTTATTTATACATTCAGCTACCGAAGGACATCTTGGTGGCTTCCAAGTTTTGGTGGTTATGAGTCCAGCTGCTATACACACCTGTGTGCAGGTTTTTGTGTGGACATAAGTTTTCAGTTCATTTGAGTAAATACCAAGGAGTGCTGGGCCATATGGTAAAGATATGTTTAGTTTTGTCAGAAACTGCAAAACTGTCTTTCAAAGTGGACATCTACATCTAAAAAAAATTGAGTCTGGACATCTTGCATTCCCTGTACCATTTAGCATTCCCACCAGCAATGGATGGACAGTTCTGTCACTCCACGTCTTCGCCAGCATCTGGTGGTGTTAGTGTTTTGGACTTTGGCCGTTCTGATAGGTGTGTCATTGTTTTAATTTGCAATTCTTCGATGACATGAGGTTGAACATTTTTTCATATGCTTCCTTGCCATGTGTCGTCTTTGGTGAGGTGTTTTTTTCTTTTGCCCATTTTTTAGTCAGGTTGTTCATTTTCTTATAGTTGAGTTTTAAGAGTTAATTGTATATCTTGGATAATAGTCCTTCATCAAATGTGTCTTTTGCAAACGTTTTCTCCTAGGCTGTGGCTTCTCTTGACATCGTCTTTTGTAGAGCAAAAAAAATCTAGGCTGGAGATACAGATTTGGGAGTTAAGAGCATATTGGTGCTCTTGGAAGCCATAAAATTGCATGAGATAGCCAAAAGAGTATATGTAGGTAGAAAAGACTATAGAGCTATGGTCTTAGCTCTGGAGGACTGGCAATATTTAGAGGTTGGGGAGATAAGGAACAGCAATAGAAAATGAGAAAGAGGGGCCCAGAAATTTAGAAGGAAAACTAATAAAGTATTTTTTTCTAGGAGCAGAACAAAGAAAGTGTATCAAGGAGGAAGTCATCGACTGTGTCAAATGTTGCTAGACCAATTAAATAAGATGAGGAGTGAGAAGTGATCATTGGGTCTAGTAATAAGGCCTTTGGTGACCTTGGATAAGAGCTGTTTAAAGGGAGTGATGAGGAAGAAAGGCCTTTGGGGGAAGGGTTCAAATAAAAACGAAAGGAGAAAAATTGGAGACAGCTGTAATAGGTAATACTTTTGGGGAGTTTTGCTTTACAGGAGAGATAATTGAGATGGAAGGTAGAGGGATAGAGGTGTGTTTTTAAATAAAGGTTGGAAAAATGGCATTGTTGGATTCTTGTTGGAGTGACTTGCCAGAGATGGAGAAATGGACGATCAAAGACAAAATGGGGAATTGCTGGAGTGCTTCCCTTGTAGGGGAGAGAGAGGAACTAGTGAAATGGTGTGTGTAGCACCTGTCTTGAGATTGTCAGTTTATTACCCATTTTCTACTCAGCTGCGGAGCCTCAGTGGCATGTCAGCTGCTGGCCTGTAAAATGTTTTGTTGGAATGAGAGTGCACTCAATCCTGAAGCTGTTTCTATCCCACACTCCTCCCTACCCCTCTCCCACCTCACCCTATGTCATGACTAGAAGATGGTACCTTTGTGAGAATGAAAAGGGGCTCCTTACTCTGGCCAAAAGCAGCCAACACAGGGCTGGATTTTAGCCCTCATTTGCCTTAGGCTAGGTGTGTCATACTCCCATCGCTGTATCTCTGCTCATTCTGCTCCAAGACAAGAAAAATTAAATTT
>NW_012149174.1:7971155-7973389 GCF_000956105.1 Propithecus coquereli
AAAAAAAAAAAAAGATTGGGAATTTGCATCTGGTGAGGATCTCAAGCTGCTTCAACTCACAGTGGAGAGTGGAAAAGAAGCTGTTGTGTGGGAAGAGATCACATAGAGGAAGCCATACTCTTTTAGCGACCCATTCTCTTCTAATCCATTCTCTGGAGAGTGAGAACTCACTCACCCTTGAGGGAGGCCATTAATCTATTCATGAGGGATCCACCACCATGACTCAGAAATCTCCCAACAATGCCACATTGGGGGTCAAATTTCAACATGAGTTTTGGCAGGGACAAACCAAACCATAGCATTTGCAAATAGATGTTGAAACTAGGGGAGAAATTTTGATGAGGAGCTGGATATTTACATGGTCTTAAAATGTCTTCCTAAAGATAGCTTATTGGTTGCAGGGAAAAGGTAATAATTAAGCAGTAGGAAAACTGAACAGCACCTTGTCTGGATGATGAAATTTAACATCACCAATGAGGTGCAGGTGGATACCATGTGCCTCTGAATGTGATATCCTCAGAATAACATTACTTGAATTTAATCATGTGCAAACATCAGACAAACTCAAAGTGAGCATTCTATTTTTTTTTTAAAGACTATATTCTACAAAAATGTTAATGTTACAAAAGTTAAAGGCTGAAAAGACCCATATTAAAGTAGACTAAAGACATAGGACAATACATGATCCTAAGACTAGATCCTGCGTCTGGAGAATAATTAAATTTTTTAAATGGTATTACTGAGTCAGTTGATACTAAAATGCAAATTATAAAGTGTCATATTGATAAATTTACTGAAATTTTAACTGTATTATGGTTTATAGGAGATTATTTTTAGGAAATGAACACTGAAATATTCATGGGGAAAATGTTATGATATATGCAACTTACTCTCAAATGACTCAGAAAAAAACATGCACACACGAGGGGTAGAGAGGGTATTTGGGGGAGAGAAAGAGGGAGGAACAAATGGGACAAAATGCTGACAGAAAGAGATTTTGGGTTACGTTACACAGGTGTTATTTGTACTTTTCTTGCTTTTCTTGTACTTTTTTCTGTAAATTGAAAATATTTCCAGGTGGGTTTATTTACATACTCATGAATACATTGGGTTTATTTCTTTTACGCTTATCTCATTTCTTATTGTTCTAGATTGCTAATTTACCTTTAATACTTCCTTGGTTTTAAAAAGATGTTAACATGCATTGCTTACAAATGTACATATTGATTTTTAATTTCTTTTAAATAGTGCTGGGCCTAAAGGAGATAACATATATGAATGGAGGTCAACTATACTTGGTCCACCAGGTTCTGTATATGAAGGTGGTGTGTTTTTTCTGGATATCACATTTTCATCAGATTATCCATTTAAGCCACCAAAGGTAAGAACCTAGAAATGTATTCTTAAATATTTATCCCTTTCCAAAATCAGTTATTTTGTAACTTAAATGTATATTGTTATAATCATTTTTATTTTATTGTTTTTCATGGATTGATATGGAGACTTGTATGTAACCAAGAATTGTAAAACTGAAAGTAATTGACTCCTGTCTTTCACAGATAACTGTAATCAACAGAAAGAGGGTACCTGTTTGACAGCTTCCAGAAATAAGGGTTTAGTAACATGAACTTTGTGCCAAATACCTTCATAGTAGAAGGGAGAAACTAATGATAATCTAGTAAACTTACTTTGTACCCTCTGTGGGTATGATGTAGTAATAGAAACTGAGGGTGGCCAAGTGACTTCTACCTTTTTGTTGTCTCTGAGTTCATCGGAAGTATGAATTAGATGGATAACAGAAAAGGGGTGAGTGGTGCCATGTTTTGACTGCCAGTTATTTTGCAAAGCTTAAACATAGCAATTATTTGAATAGCTTCCTCCCCTGACTTCTCTTTCTAAAATGGTCAAGCCAACAGGTAAAAACCACCAGAATTAATACAGAGAGGTTGACATACCAAGGGAAAGTGTGTTGTCAAGTCTGTATCCCTTAACTATGATAAAATTTTTTTCTTTAACATAGATCCTTATGTTCTCTATACTATTAAAAATTGATGTAGCCTGCACATGTGTATCTATGTGTGTGTATGCATAAAAATAAATATTTTATTTTATGGGGGAAAAAGATAGGATTATTTCTCAGGAAAGCATTATCTAACAAATTCTACCCTAGTGGTGATTACTTCAAATCACAGATACCAAGGTCCCTTATCACCTGGAGGTATTGACTCTCAATT
>NW_012149174.1:7975129-7988018 GCF_000956105.1 Propithecus coquereli
GTCAACTACTCTGTTTGTTTCTATGCCGGGTAAAAAACAGAAAAATTTCTTTAAACTGAATCAAATAAAACCATTTAATTTTGTTATTGAACCTAATTTAAGATCAGCTCCATTTAAGTGTAGTTTGCTATTTAGTATCACCTATGATGTGTCACCCTTTATTTTTTCTGATGAGTGTTTGAGTTGGTAATAAAACATTGTTTGTTTGTTTGTTTTTAATATGACTGTGCTTAGGTTACTTTCCGCACCAGAATCTATCACTGCAACATCAACAGTCAGGGAGTCATCTGTCTGGACATCCTTAAAGACAACTGGAGTCCCGCTTTGACTATTTCAAAGGTTTTGCTGTCTATTTGTTCCCTTTTGACAGACTGCAACCCTGGTAAGCAAATCTTCAATTTTTTTTCCCCAGCCCTAAACTGGAGACAGAAGCAAATCTTTATTAACACATACAGTAAGGCTACAAAAACCAACACGTTTTTTCAGTTAGATTAAATGTGGATTGAGAAAATGCCATTGGTAGAAAGATCAGTGTAAAACATTTTGTGAGGAAATTACCAAGGACATTTCAAGTAGACCAGGCCGGAAATTTCTGAGTACCTTCATTTAGTTTGTTAATGGCATGCCACTCTGTAATTATTTTATCACAGTCATTGATGGAATCTCTACTTTTTAAATTGTGTAGCTGTACAAACCACTTCTGACAAGAGTAAAGCAATGTCTCTGACACTAGGGCCTCCTTTTCTTGCTCCTTCCATACTGGTATGTGCTTTAAGGCAATCACTTAGTAATGAAGGGCTTTCTTGTTCTCCCTTCCTTTTTAGATTAATTACAGTGAGAGAGCTGGACTATTATGATTATATAAACTCAGAGATAGTCATTAGTGTATAATTCTTACCTTAAAAAAAATGCCTAACTGCCACATGTAAATTTCAACTATGGGTAGCTGACTTGATAAAGTGATGTTTAGACCTAGAGTTTCACATATGTTGTCTTGCTATGTGGTCATTTTTGAAGTTGACTTTTTAAAAAAATTGCTAAGATACTAAATGCTATTACTGTTACCTTAGGCTCTTGAAGTTATACATATGCAACTGATATATATTATATATATCTCTCTCTATATATATAGATAGAGGTAGATATTCATTGTATCATTTATTAAAGCAAAAGATTAGAAACAACCTGAATGCTCATTAATAGAGGATATAGCTAGTAGAATGAGACAACTCTATATTAACTAATAGAGAAAGTTCTTTAAGATATATTAAGTAAAAAAGCAAGATATTGGAAAAATATATATACATAGCAATAATATTCTCAATGCATATAATATCTCTGGAATGAAATGTTGTCATGGTTAACAATTGTTTGCCAGGGAGAGAAACTTCTGCATAGTTGGAGACAGGAAGGAAAAGAGTTTTTACTGACTGTTGTTTGGTACAATTCAAATATTGTACCATATATACGTATTCTATCTTTTTGAAAAATAAATTTGAAATAAAAGTTTACATCTCAGATGCAATTTCTAGTTGGGAATTCTATTTAAAATGAAATGGCAAATAAGTTTTCAAGTGGAGATGTGAATAGTGATTATGAATACCATTGTATTGTAAGATTAGAGTTTTATTTTAAAATCACTATTTTTTAATATCCATAAGAAAGCAGAAATATAACTACCTAGTATACTTCCATTGTTAAATAAAATGCCAAGACAACAAAATAGTTTTTGTATATTAAAGACTTACATCTTTTATTAAAATCAGATCTATTAACTCATTCATTTTCTTAGTGAAAGGGGCTTTCCTGTTTTGAATATTAAAATAGATGATCATGTTACTTTAAACATTTCTCTTTTGAAAATCTAGCTATTGTATATCAAGATGCTACTGAAAAATAAATGTTTCAATTAAATGGAATATTAGAGCTGTCACTTTAAGACACCACATAATATCTTTAATGTTCTTTCCACTTTTCTAGCGGATCCTCTGGTTGGAAGCATAGCCACTCAGTATTTGACCAACAGAGCAGAACATGACAGGATAGCCAGACAGTGGACCAAGAGATACGCAACATAATTCACATAATTTGTATGCAGTGTGAAGGAGCAGAAGGCATCTTCTCACTGTGCTGCAAATCTTTATAGCCTTTACAATACGGACTTCTGTGTATATGTTATACTGATTCTACTCTCTGCTTTTATCCTTTGGAGACTGGGAGACTCCCCAAAAAGGTAAATGCTATCAAGAGTAGAACTTTGTAGCTGTAGATTAGTTATGTTTAAAACGCCTACTTGCAAGTCTTGCTTCTTTGGGATATCAAAATGTATTTTGTGATGTACTAAGGATACTGGTCCTGAAGTCTACCAAATATTATAGTGCATTTTAGCCTAATTCATTATCTGTATGAAGTTATAAAAGTAGCCGTAGATGACTAGAAATTATGTCATTTGTATTAAGCCCAGATCTATTTCTGAGTATGTGGTTCATGCTGTTGTGAAAAATGTTTTACCTTTTACCTTTGTCAGTTTGTAATGAGAGGATTTCCTTTTACCCTTTGTAGCTCAGAGAGCACCTGATGTATCATCTCAAACACAATAAACATGCTCCTGAAGGCATAGTTTCCTGTCGTAATATTTTAAGTCAGTCTTGTTAGAAGGTGTGTCTGAGATGATTGTTGATGAAATAAAAATGTGGATATGAAGATTGACTACTAAGGACTAGTACAAATAAATCAATTATTAAATTGAAAACATTTAAAATCTTGTTAAATGTGTAGAGTTTTTTCCTTTAAGTCTTGAAGTAAGAGAATACAATGAGCTTAAATATACAAAACTGGATTTTAAACCATTGCTCTCAAAAACACATAAAGCTTTACTTTGATAATATGATATTTGAGCCAAGAAAAATATAAAATTTTGGCTCACTCAGGAGTCTAATAATGTCTTATGGAACCATCAGTTTTGTTTCCAAATTGATGATTTCTGTCCAGCATTGAGCAGTATTATCAAATAATAACATTGATCTGGTAGCTAATCCGTGGTGCATTTTTTACTTCTAATCCTGGTCTTGAATTTTCATGGTGTGCTTTACCATTCTTACTATGACATTTGGCCAGCCGATATAGCCAGAGGCAGAGTTGAACACAGAAACTCTTGTCTGCCCTGAAGGTAGACTAGAACTGTATATTATTAGTGTGCAGATGTGGCATTATTTGTCAATTGAAAAAATGCGAAATCATAAGGTTTTTGTAGGTTAAATTCCTTCTTTCTAGTTGTAATTATTATTAGATTTCTTATGGGGGTTAGAATTACTTTGCAGTATTCAGATTTGGTAAACAGTATATTTGTGCTGTATTTTTCCTATCACTAGCATAATTATCCCTGGTCATGTAACCAGGGTTTTGGTATATGGGGCAAGTGTCTTCTCCCAGTCCTAAATATGGAAATGGAATATCATCTTAAAATTTATAGAGTGGAATTACTAAGCATAAAAATGCATTGCTTCAAGATAATAAAGTAAAACATATATAGTTGCGTATATTGTCACTAAGAGTAGTGGGCTCCTACTTATTTGTCAATAATAGTCTTAAATCAGAATAAAAATATAATTACACTTATATATCTATTTTTCACTTAAACTCCCCTCCACCCCAATCCTTATTACAAAGGAACACCATATAAAACCATTTTGAAGAGTTCAGGCTTATGTCTATGAAAACCTAACTAATAATCTGTAATGAAGTTCAAGTCAATGTGACAATGAACTGTGGGTGAGCTATGGAAAGTCATTTTTCTTCTAATTCCAAGATTGTGCATTCTATATCCTAGAGTAATATAATAAACTTTTCTCTTGGTGCTGGAAAAACTTTCATCAGACTGGATATTAGGATGCTTGGGGATGCTATGAATGGACTTCCTTCAGTTACTATGAGCCTAATTACTACCACCAACCTATTTTGCTTACTTGTTGACTGTGTCCCATTCTGGCCTGGGACAAAGTAGGGGGAATTGGTTACTTAAAATATTTGTGGCTTTTCCAAAGCCTTCCAAAGGCTCTTCTCTAACGCCACACAGGTAGTTTGTGGCTTTGAATAAGACAACTTCTTTGGAGCTTTGATTTATTTATATATGAAACAGAAGAGTTGAACCTGATTGTTTCCTTGTTCTCTATTAGCATGCAAACTCTGTAATTCTATTGTAAATTTTTGTTGTTCTTGCTCAGCTTTCTTTTTCAGGGAACAGGCTACACTTTCAAATGGACTAATAGTATCCTGGTGTTCTAGTAAAAAGATCTACCTATGAAATGAGAGCCACTGCATGCCAGGCACTGTTCAGTCACTGATGTGCCCCATCTCATTTAAGACCCTTAAAGAGCTTTAGGAGAGTAGACACTGAAGATCTTCAGTTGACAGTTCAAACTGTGCATAGACAGGTTAAATAGCTCCCTGCAGATTATACAGCCAATACCACATGGAGGTATAGCACGCACACACTCCACTACCCCACCCCCCAAACCACCAGGTAAAGAGTTTTGTTTATAACAAGTTAGTTTTGAATACACACACACATATATACACATATACAAGTTATAACTGTTCCCTGTAAAAGTGGATATTCATAGAGTTCTGTAGCTTTTGAAAAGTATTCGAGTATTGCAGATACAGTTTTGCATTTTAGTAAATCCTTATTTTAATATTCTATTTTAGTCTCAAATGGAACCTTACAGAATAAGACTATTGTTTCCGATGAATATGAGGTAGGTTTATTTATAGTCTCCCCTAAACATGTGTCATAGGAATACTTTTAACATCAATTTCCCTTTTTTTAGTTTGGAAAATGAGATAAATGGTGTTTTTTATTTATTTAACCATATATTTCATAACCATATCAGAAAATTTATATTGATAAATATATCAAGTGTTAAATATTTTTTAAAACAAGGTATTTTAGTTATCTAGACATTGCCCTTTTTTGTTGGTGAACAAGGAAATTTTCCTAATCACCAGGATAAATATTCAGTTGACATTTGCAATTTGACCCATATATATGCTACACTTTCTAATAAGAACTTTGAGGTGCTGTTTCTGATGTATACTTAAAGAACTTGGAGTCAGCCCACTAACTTGTCCAAGTGTGATCTTGTAACAATACAAGAATGACTGTATGATAAAATTTAAGTTAGTTTCAATCCAGTGAAATTACAACCTTCTGTTATAGCCAATGTTAGTGTAGTACATTTTGCATTTTTAGTCGACATTTATATTGTCAGAATATAAATGGACAGAATTATGACATGATCTGAAACATCAATTATCTTTCTCAAACTATTATAAATTATTTTAAGAGGCTGAGATAATGATTCTACAATAACATTACCTACTTATATTTCAGTTAGTGTTCCTTATTTTAGGTAAATTAAATAAATTTATTTGTTTCATATCTGTTTTTTCAAGAAATACCCAAATAATGAAAATTAATTTATAATTGTATTTTAGTAGATACATATTATTTGAAATGAAACATAAATTTTTTCTAACAAGTTTGTCGATCTTTTTTGCAAAGTTCTTCAATGATTTAACTGTGTATCTCTCCAATGTTTAATGGGATATTTCTACTGTGTGGACTGATAGTCCTTTCAAAATGCTTATAAAATTGCTGGGAGTATAACTGCATTGCCAACAGTAGTGGGTGGTGTTAAAACCTTGGTCATTGTCAGAGAGAATAAACCTTGTTGAATTAGAAATGAAGACTGATCCTGTAAGGCGTATGCATGTCTAAACTTACACATATCCTGTCTAAGGCATGTGCACGCCTAGCCTCACTTTCTCCTCTTTTTCTCCCTAACTCTGTTAAACTCATAAACACTTCTATGAAGGGAGTATCTCCCTCGTTTCAGTTTGCCACCTGCTATGCTTTCAACTTCTTGTGATTCCATTATTTCGTGAGGCAGAAAGCCCGAGGTGATTTTTAAATGACAATATCCAATATCTTAATAAGACCAAATATTGAGAACCTAAGTTTTAAAAAGGAAAAATTCTAAGCAATAGATTACCCAGATTCAGGCACAAGTACAGTGTACTTGTCCTTTAATAGTCTTTGTCATTAATTTAATTATACGTGAGAAAGAGTCATTAATATGATTGGGCAGCAGAGCTCCGGAGCCTAGTCCTGGATATGTTCTGAACTAAACAGAACTATGACATAGCAAAAGGAATTTTTTGACAAATCTAAGTATTATCAGTGATGTGAATTTAAATTCATTTAAATCTAAATACATTTTAAATCTGTAGGTTACCTTGTTGAAATCTGACAAGGCTAAAGCCGATCATGCAAGTCTGCCTAATATAAGTCACTAAAAGCAATTTTTTCCCCATGTCCTCCAATCCCTAAAGTTTATCTCAAGCCTAACTGCTTTGATGAAACCTTTCCATTGTACTGCTCTCATGTATCTATCAGTCTTGTCAGTCTGTCTGTCTCTCTGAGATGCCACGTGTACAAACATGAGAAATAATAAGAAATCCAGCATACGCATATTTCCAAATGCCAGCAACAAGCCAGGTGCCACTTTCTCAGCAATGTTGCCCTAAACCAAGAATCTTTTTTCCTTTTCTTTCTTTTTTGGTGGGGGGAGTGGGGAAGGGGATATGGAAGGTAGTTTGCTGTATAACCCCTTAGCTGATTGTCGTGAGTTTATTCTACAAATTTTAAGTGCTTGCTAAATTGGAAGGTTGTTTCAGGCAATGTGATACAGAGATGAACAAGTTTTAACATTGTTAAATAGTCTTCATTTTTCTGTCCAGATAATTTTTTCCCTCTTCATAGCAGGAGCGAATGCATCTTTACTAATGTGTATCCATTTTCATTTAATGAGAAATTGAACATATGTCCTTGCTGATTTAGCAATGAAAATATTAATATAATATTTGATAAGTTTTGCCCAATCTCTATAATATTAAATATGCTTGATATTATTTGATGCTTTTAGAATACTCTCTTTCAAACTGCTCTTAGTACTCCATGTCTCTAGCATGCATTTTGGCATTTTATTACATTCAGCTTAACATCGTGTATTTCTGGATAATGTGCTTTTGGAGGATAATATCTGTACTTGTTTCAGTATCTCAGTACCTAGCCCAATATCTAACATGCTGTATGTTTGCTGAATGAATAACTGTTACATCATGGGTGTAAGTCTTCTCCATAACGTACTTCAGACACCGTGTGAACCATATCAGTCACATCTTTAGTTCCCCTGCAGGCTGATTTCATTCAGTGCTTTGTATATGGGTAGCTGCCGCATATATTTCTGTTAAATTGAAGTATGGGAAGTAGCGATGAATTACTCATATAATCTTTTAATGACTTTAAAATTGGGATTGAGTTAATGTTATAAAAGTCCTTAAATATACCAAAATGCTTGCTGTCCTACAGAATTTACATAATTTTTCATTATCATGACAATCTTCCTAATTGATATATTTCCCTTACCCTCTTTTATTGGTAAAAAGAAAAGTGACACAAAGGAACACATGTATCTGCTTACAATATTCTTTTAAGGAAATCTAACAGGAAAAATGAAAAGTGATGGCCTTTGGAAAAAAATTCTTAAGAAAAATATTTTAGGGAAAGGAAACTATTACACTGTTTGATAATATAGAGGGGGCCGTCCCTGAATGAAAGTTGTTTATTAAAATATTAGCGCAAGGGAAGTGGAATAAGATAAAAAATCCAAGAGTTATATTTTTTCTGTATTGCCCCATGTTATTTCTTTGCCAGTAGATATAATTGAAAGGTGACTGGGTAAAATCTCCCTAATTTCAGAAGTATAATTTCAGCAACTTCTCATTTATCTTACTCATAACATGAATATTTTTAAGTCAGCTGAGCAAACTCAGGTATGTTGACTGCTCCCAAGGCCACTTCAGTCTAAGAGGGGAAAACCAAAACCTGTGGAGAAATGAATTCTTGAGAGGTGTTGGGCACCAAGAGAAATCCCGACAGTTATGGGCCCAAGTGTGTAAGGAAAGTTAACAATTCTCTAGTGATTGATATTGGGATACTTACGTCAAGTCTTTACATGAGCATGTCAAGTTTTCATCTATAAAGTGATGAGTAATTTATGAGGAACACAAAGGGTATCACTGGCATACTCTCATCTGATTCCTTTATCAGTTTTCTAAGGAGCAGTTGAGCCCTCTGCTAAACTCTCGCCTTGGCTACCCAACTCCCAAAGGGTAAAGATCATTTTATATGCATGTGAGACCATGTTTTTTCTTCTATAGTTTTTTTACATGTGACATTTTGTTCGTATATCTTCTCCCTTAATCATGAGCCTCTAGAAATAAGGAAGATAATTCATTTCACTCAGTCAGTGAGTTATTAGTTGTATACTCTGGAATATTATTTAGGTGTTTACGATTAGCAGTGAATAAAGCACATGAAAATCCCTGCCCTTGTGGAGTTTACTTTCAAATACAGGGAAACAGACAAAAACATATATATGTATATATATTTATGTTTGTATGGTATATGTGTTACATAGTAAGTGTTATGTAGAAAACTAAAAAAGGGAAGAGAAATAGTGTGTGCTGGGAGGGAGAAAGAAAGGGGAGGTTACACTGCAGTATAAAAAGTAGCCAGGGAAGACCTCACCAAAAAGCTGAAGATGGTGAGGGATAATAGGGGATGAGTGTTCCAGGCAGAGGGAATAGTAAGTGAAAGAGACCATGGCAAGAACATGCCCAATGTATTAAAAAAACAGCAAGAATCTGGGAGGACAGGAGCAGGGTGAGCAACTAGGAGGGGAGCGTAGGAGGCCAGGTCAAGAAGACGAGGTGTACAGATCACGCAGGGTCTTAACCATCTTACAGCCCATTGGAAGGAGTTTGGCTGGTATTCTAAATAAGATGGAACACCGTCAGAGAGTTTTGTGGCCAAAGAGTGACAGGATGTGATTTGTGTTTTATTGGAATCTCTGATTACTGTTAGGGAAAAGACCTGGGTGGGGAATTAGGAGCAGGGAGACCAGTTAGGAGACTAATGCAGGTAAGAGATACTGGTGACTGCAACCTGGGTGTCAGTGCAGGTCATAAGAAAGGATCATGTGCTGGTTGAAGGTAGAGCTAACAAGATTTGTTGATAGATGAAGTATGTGGTATGGAGGAGTTAAAAGTTTAGGGCCTGAGCAAATTAGGAGGCTGCAGTTGCCATTGCCCAACGTGTGAAACTTAGGGGTGGAACAGAATTGGAAAGATTAAGAGCTTAGTTTTTGACAGTTTAAATTTAAAATGCCTATGGAACATCCAAGTGGAGTTGTCAGGAGAGTGGACATACAAATCTGGAATTCAGGAGTGAATTCTGGGCCAGGGGTGTACATTTGGGACTCAGGAGTGTGTAGATGGTGTTTGTAGCTGTAAGACCTTGAGCTCACCAAGGGAACGAGTGTTGCTAGAGAAGAAAGCAGCCTAGGTAGTGCCAACGTTAAGCTGAGGTGAGGAATCAGTAAAGGAACCCAGAAAGGAACAGTAAAGAAGGAAAACCAGGACAGTGAGAACTGAAAAGGAAGTGAAATGTTTCAAGGAGGTGGGAATGAACTACTGTCAGATGCGACTGATAAGATGAGGACTGAAACGTTCATTTTATTTAGCAACTCAAGGGTGGTAGTCATTGATGACTTTTATAAGCACAGTTTTGTTGGAGTAATAAGGTTGAAGCTTGATTGGAGAAAGTAACAAGGAAGAGAGAAATTGGAGACTCCTGACAATTTTATATTGGTAGTAAACTAGAGAAATGGGGAATAGCTGGAGGTTTTTTTTTAAGATGAGAAAAGTTATGGCATGTTTGTATGTTGATGGGGGTGGAGGATGGCTGATGTAGAGAAGAGGGGCAGTGTTCATGAAAAATTCCTCTTCTGCACCGTCTACTCACGGTGCTTCCAAAGCTCTCTGCACTACTTTGGACATCTGTCTCTCTTCCTGACTAGAGTGGAAGCTTTTTGGGAAACAACTGTGAAACTCAGCATCCAGCACTTAAAGCATTATTGTCATTCACCACATTCTTGAATTCCCCTCGTAGGCAGGAAGGGATAGGACCTAGCACAAGTGAAGTGCTTGGCCTGTGCTAGGAACTTGCAGAGATAAGGACGTAGGTCCAGACTGGAGGGTAGGGTGGTGGGAAGCTCTCTGGTTGCTTCAGTTTCTCCGTGGGACAGATGTCACTGGCTGAAAGTGAGGGTGGTAGTGGTGGTGAGGGGTGGGGGGAGTTCATATGTCTGTGTGACCCCTTCGTATCCAGCAGAGTAGTCCTTGTTGAGTGTGTAAATGAATGAGTTGTCTATCTGGATGAGCCTTTGATTTCTTAGTTACATGTTAATAATGAACGTGCAATTAAAATTCTCACCTATACTGGAGCGGCTCTTCTTTTTCATCAGCTCTGGCTAGCAATTGTTCGTTGCTTTGAATTAAGGGCCTTAATATTTTCTTTCTTTCAAGTGATTTTCCTTAAGTCATTGAACAATCTTACCTTGACACCAAATTTGACTAGAAAACTTAGGTTATTTGCTGAAAGTTAATACTGCTTTAAATGCCGGAAGCAAAAGATGTTCATGCTGTGTTTCCCAAAAAGCTCATCATAGTCTAGTTAGGAAGAGAGATGTCCAGGGTAATTACAGAGAACTTTGAAAACACCGTGGTGGATGATGTGGGAGATGACTTCTCTGAGTTGGCTAGAAGAAATGACTCTAGAAAATTGATTATTCTTTACCCCAGTTCTTTTTTATTGATGTGTTAGTCAGAGAAGGACATAGTAACACCAGTCGCTATTACCCTGCCTTCCACCCGGGTCCTTTGGTAAGACTTTGAGTTCTAGGCCTTCTCTCCCTTTGGGCTGTACCTTATTCAGGAAGTAAGGAATTTGGAGATCAGGTTTCATTTCCAGAAAACCCATGGGGCAGTTCCAGCTTATGACCAAGGCTTATACCTTCTGCAGTACTTACCTTTCCCTGCTGCTGCCCTGACTTCTTCCTTCCCAAGGTTTATAAGTGAGAAGTGGGGCATTTTCCTCGCTTGTTTTCTGTGAAAACATCTGAGACAAAGAGACCCAAATTTTAATTGGCTCAGCTACTTAATTTTGCTTAGGGAGTCAAAAGAGTTAACAAATACTAAGAAGTTAAAATTTCTTTTTTTCTGATTGGATCTTGCAGAACAGTACCTTTGCTGTGGTTATTACGCATTTAAACCCAATCGTACTTTTTGTCTGAAAAATAGGACATGACTCTTTTCATAAGTTAAATTAATCATAACAGTATCCTTTAGAGTATTTCACATGTAGACAGGCTGATAGTTGTTTTCTTCCTTTCTTATTTCAGGACATTATGTCTTGATTCTGTTCTTTCCAGTCCTACTGTCTGTTCAGGCTCTTGCTTATCCCTTATCTACAAGAACCTTTTTTAAAAAGCTACCCTCTTGTACATACTAATGACTCCCATCCATTTCAGTAGTGTGAACACCACTGTCACATTTAATCTTCCTGGGGTAAGCAGGACACTAGGCTAGTAAGACTTCAGTGGTTCCCTGTTGTTTACTGAATGAAGTCCAGACTCCTTAGAAGCCTAGCTGTCTGTCATTACATTAGTGTGCTCCCATGATGAAGCGAAATCTATTTCAACAGCAGCCACACTCATTTTGTAGTGAAATACCAGAGTCACTCTTGTCAATGGCAGCAATTCTATCACTTAAAAATATTTCCTCAGAGATACAGCAATAGTGACTCATTGAGAACACTTCCTTTATCCACTGACTCTTCTTCAAGGCTTTCTGCTCATAGAACTACAACTCTTCAATGCTCTGACATTTTTATAATTTATTTTACTACCAGCAGTGGGAAGTATTGATGCATGTAACCTTGTTGCTTAGCCATGTTAAGTTTCATTCAAGCATTGGAAAATGAATTGCTTAAGATACTTTGCTAGGCACACCAGTATTTTAAATGTGAATTGATATACTTGGTGCTTCAAGACAGATGGTACATTGCTTCTGTGCCTGAGAGCATTTGGCAGTGCTGAAATTGAGCCTTCTGTTCAGTCCAAAATAATTCAGTGATGAGTGGGCAACTTTGTACTTTTTTTTTTTTGCTGTATTTGGAAGTGTTTTAGCTCACATATTAACTATATGCAAGCACCTTCATAAAATGACGCTACAGGCATAGGCAAGTACCTAAGCCCTGGATAAGTACTGTGTATCAGTTTGGAATATGGTGCCACTTATTTTTATTTTCTTTATACTGATATATTTCTAGTAAGATTAAGGACAGTTGACCTTTGAATAATACAGGTTTGACTGCATGGGGCCACTTACACGTAGATAACTTTCAATGGATGTATCAGAAAATTTTTTGTAGATTTGCAACAATTTGAAAAAACTCAAACTGCATAACCTAGAAAGAGTGAAAAAAATAAAAAGGTATGTTATGAATCCATAAAATATATGTAGATACTAGTTTATGTGTTAATGGGCTGTTTATGTTATCCTGTAAGGTTCCAGTGAACAGTAGGCTATTAGTAAGTTAGTTTTTGGAGAGTCGAAAGTTATATGTGGATTTTCAACCGTGTGGGGCTCAGTCCCCCTAACCCCGCATTGTTCAAGGGTCTGCTATATTTGGCCACGTTTAAACGTGTGCTGAAAACTTTCCAGGTTCAAAGTTAACTGTTAGGCTAATGTTAGTTAAGCCAAAAGGGAGGCTTTTCAAATCCTTTTGAAGTAAGTTTAAAGGAGTGGATGCTTTTAGATCTCATGTTTGTCACATTTCCTGTTTCATTTTATTCCCCTGGTTAATACCTCTCCTCAGACACCTTGCTAAAACAGCATTGTCTTTTTTTTTTTTTTTTTTTTT
>NW_012149174.1:7988273-7998847 GCF_000956105.1 Propithecus coquereli
CTCGCTCTTGCTCAGGCTGGTCTCGAACTCCTGAGCTGAAACAATCCGCCCGCCTTGGCCTCCCAGAGAGCTAGGATTACAGGCGTGAGCCACTGCGCCCGGCCAGCATTGTCTTATTTAAGGTCTGGGTAGAAGATTACAATGAATAGTATCTCTAAAGTCTTTATTTAGAGAGTAGCATCTCTAAAGTCCTATATTTTGTTAACTAAAATTAGAAATTGTTTTGTAGTCCTTTGACTTACAGCTTGTTAGAGCCTTCTTAGTCATTAGCTAGAAATATATTTTTTCTCTTCATGGATTTTCAAAGTAGGATTTATGTAACTCTGTGGTTTTCATTTGGGAAACACTGGGTGTTAAATATCACAAAATGCCAAAAGCCCACAAGAAGATAAGAACAGTCCAGTGGGGACTTCGAAGAGAAACAGCAAAAGCACCCCCATCCTGCACTCTGAGTTGTGGGTTATTATGGTGGTAGAGGAGGAGTATGGTTGATTTAGGAGAGGGTACTGTTACATGGAGAAAACATCCAGCTTACTTAAAGTTTGGAAAAGGTTTACTCCTTTGAGCTTGGGTTAAAATATTGTATTGCCTGCTCTCATAATGCTGGAAGGATAAAGAGATCAATAAAGTTTCCTCCAATTCTGTAAGTCAGACTCGTCTCTATTTTCTTAACATTTCCAGGGAAACCAAGATCACAAAAGGGTGATGGATTCCAGTGGTGGGAAAATTGGTATTGATTCTATAATTTTACTGTAAATTCTTTTTCCGAGATTAAATATATTGTGCACAGGTACTCTGAGCACATCTCCACATTCATTTCATATAACACGCCCTTGGCCTGATCTTTTAATAGCCGCCTCTTTCTTAGCATCCACAACTTGGAACATGTCCAGAAAAAGCATTTCCTGTCTACCACATAGCAGCACATCCTGAGAGAATGGAACTAGAAGACAGATTTAGGAGAACACAAGCACACACACACCCCAAAACAACTGGTGACTTCTTGGAAAATCACGGGAATCTGCTAATTCTGCACAGTAGGGACAGTAGTAGCCCTAGTTCCAAAGTTAGGGTCCTGCCTGGGAATCTTTAAAATCACCATCTCTTTATCATTTATAGAATACATCATCCAATAAAATATATATTACACACATATGAAAACTAATTACCAAGGGTTGGAGCCTAACATATTTTGACAGTTTCTCTTGAAAGAAAGAAATACGGAGATCACAACTTTTAATTTTAGAATCACTTAAGAGTAATTAGGGGTCACTGATTTATCACAATAGTTTTCTTTGTCAGTAAAACACTCCCGTAATAATTGATATTTCAATTCTGACTTCTGAGTCTTGAAGATATTGAATTCTAGAGCTAAAATAGTTTAATTAATTTAACCACCAGCCTGTTATAGAATAGCTAAGCTTTCAAATCTCTTTTATTTGCTATCTTGCTGCATAGCTAGGAATTTTTTTTTTCTCTTCGCTTCTCTGGGCCTGAATTTTCTCAATTATGCAGTTGAACTAAAAATGATGATCAACACTGCAGAAATGTAGTGAGAGGAAAATTTACTTACTGGTAAAACAATGGGCAGTGTAAAGTATCTGGAAAGACTTTTTTTAAGCATAAAATATAATACAGTTTTAAATTGGATAATTATACGTTTGAGTGCAGCATGAAGCTTCACTATTAGAACATTGTTTTTGCTTGTGCTAATAGGTTATGTTGCATCTTTTTTTGTTGTTTTTGTTTGTTTGTTTTTGTCTCTGGGCTCTGAAGATTGAAGTTTATTAATTGCCGAAAAGGACATAAGTGAGTATACTTCTTTTTTAAAATTTAACATCAATGGATACACATTTATTTAAGGATGCTTGGTTATAATTAAGCAATGTGGCTGCCTTAAGATTCTTCTAGGACTTTACACTTGAGAACTGGTCTGGTCTAATCATTTCTAGATGATTCTTCTGATTCCCAGACATAATTGAAAGAGTGAAGGAGTTAAAGAATTTAGAAGCATTCTGAGTGTGCCGGGAACAAAGTCATGCACATTCTTCTCAAGAGTAAAAGCACACATTTTCTAGTCCTTGAGGATTACTTTTAGTTCCGTGTTTCCTCCAGACCAACAGTAAGATGTTTTCACTTTTCTTTCTGTCTTTCTTTCTTTTTTTTTTTTCCAGAAGAGGTGTGGTGGAAAGGTCTTCCAGAACCAGAGGCTAAGCACACAGCAGTATAAAAAAAATTCTTTATTCCAGCTTCCAGAGTTCCTTCTCTTCAACTTTTCCTGTTCCCTGGAATAATGAAGCTATTAAACAGTGGTGTAAAGAAGTTCCCTCCAGTGGTCGAAGCCCAATAGAAAACAAGGAAGCAGGCTGGCATAGATAAAATAAACTAGCTGCACTCCAAGTCTTTCCCAGGTTCACTGAAGGGGGGAGGAGAGACACAGTTTTAAATTTAATTTGTACTGTTGCAGATACGATTGTGACAATCTTCCAATGAATATTTGTTAATCTTACCTAATTTAAATAATCATGTTAAATAAAATATGCAGGTGTTAAATTGACTTCCTCCTGGGGCCACTTAGCATTTATTTCTTGTAAGCTGTGGAAGGACCAAAAGGAAATACAGAAGCCACCCTTTTCTTGATGGTGCATTGGGAAAGCTCAGGGTAATAGAAACGTCTTACATTTTTATTCCAAAGTAAATGCAGTACATTAAGTGAACAGGTTTAGATAAATACTTAGTGACATGCCAAAAAGCTTACACATACATTTGCTTAAAGGAGCTTTCCTTCTGGAATTAATAAAATTCTAACCACAAAGAGGTACAAAAATTAATTCAAGGAATGTAGTAGAAGACTTGTTTTTCCCCTTCCCAGCCTTCTGCCTTTCCTTTCTCCACCCTTGCCTGTATTTACTGTAGAAAGAACAGACCAGGTGAGCACACAGTCACCTACTTGCTCTTTTAAATTCTGAATTAGAGGGAGGTTTTTGGGGATCTCTCAGGTCACAACACTGGCTCTTCACCACTCCCACCTCACTCAGCCTTCTCATAATTTTTATGTGTTGTGAATTGGCCAGTGTTTCTAATGGAACAAACGAAAATATATGGGAAGTGTATCCTTCTTTACTTAATCTTTTTGTATCTTTTTCGTGATGCTTTGCATAAAAAACAAAAGGTGCTTTTGCTTTTCTCTGCCCCCATCAGAACTGTGGTAGGAGTTTTGGATATACGGTATCCCATAGTACACCATAAATATCCACTAGATGTCAGTGTGTCACTAAATGAAACTGGTTTAGCATACCTGTTCTTAGAACATATTGGATAGGTGAACTTATTTATAATTTTTAACTGGAATGATAGAGATGTTTTAGTAGTACAGATTAGTAGTAAGTGACATTTGTCCTAAAGAGTACTAATAACAAATGAAACTTTTATTTTAAAAATCCAGTACCTCCAGTATGAGGATTTCAAAATGTTTATATACAGTCTCATTTTTTTTGCCATAATATCCACGAAGAGACAGAATGCAAATATGATCTTCATTTTATAGTAGACTAGCCTCAATTTCATGGAGACAAAGTGATTGGCCCAAGATCAATCATACAGTCAATGTACGGTAGAACCAGACTGGTATTTCTGTAAACTCAGAACCTACCCTTCTTCGGTATCTGTAGTGTATTTAGATGCAGATTCCCTTTGGAGAAGTCTGTCATTTGTATTAACTACCTTCCTTATAAAATAAACTCAACAAGAGTGAAATAATTAAGAACAATGAGAAAATTGGTTAAGTTAATATGGGGATGTTTATACCAGAAAATATAAAAACAAAATTGTGTACAGGAAAAAGTATTAAAATCATTTGTAGAAAGGATATTCGGTAATAATTTTTAACTTTTATTCAGAGTTTAGAAACTACATCAATTCATAATTTTAAGATTTCACAATGATTGCATAAAGAGAGTGCTAAACAACCAAGAAGATAACAATGTTTTACGTGTACTATTTTAGAGATAGCTCAGGCTATGAGAGCCTCATCTAAGTTCATTTACTCAAGCGGAGAAGGAAAGAAAGGAAGTTGTAATTTGGTCTGGAAGGTTGAAATTCCTAGGTATTTGAGGATTATAGTACATATTGCGTATTTTAGGTTTTACACTCTATAGTTTCCTTAAAGAGAAGTCTATACATAATCCTGTATATTAGGATTTAAATAGTAATTTACCCTAAATTGTATGAATACACAGGTTACAACTATGTAAAAGTTATGTTTGTGGATAAAGATGAAAAGAGTACACAGAAAAGAGGTTAGGGTGGCGGGATTGTGGGTAAATTTAATTT
This sequence comes from Propithecus coquereli, assembly GCF_000956105.1. Lineage (NCBI taxonomy): Eukaryota > Metazoa > Chordata > Mammalia > Primates > Indriidae > Propithecus > Propithecus coquereli. The sequence continues at coordinate 7,992,606 of NW_012149174.1, forward strand.
CCACTTTATCTGGAAATATTGTTTTTATAATAAATAGAAAAAATGGTTTCTCCTTTATTGTCTATATTGTAAAAATTTGCCACAATCTCAACCTCAGAAGGGCTATTCATATCAGTGAGGTATAGTGTAAACAATTGTAATACAAGAAGATGGGCTTCATGCTTGGTTTGTTTACCAGTGTTTCAGTTAAATCATAAAAATCAAGGCAGAAATACAGGGTCAGATTTTCAAACTTCAATGTAAATTTTAAGTAAAGATAAATGATTGCCTAAATCTCAGCAGTCTGTTTGCTGTAGCATTTAGTTCATTGTTAGTGTTTAGTAAATATTGATGAAGAAGTGTTTAATAAATGTAGCTATCCTCAATTTGTGTTTTCATTTTCAGTGGTGTAATTTTTAAAAGAGGTACCATCAAAGTCCAAGAAATTGCCAAAATTAAAAATTAAAATACCTATTGATTTTGCATGCTCGAACCTATGTTTAGATTCAGAACTTGTATATAGCAAATCATATATGGATCAAATTGAGGTATAAAATGATAACATTTCATTATGATAAAAGAAAACTTGTATTATATGCCTTATTCAAGTAATAACAGTGTGGACACCATTGAATTATGTATGAAAATTATTATTCTTCTATGGACAATAATAATGCACAACTGAACAGTGATTATCAGTTGAGGAAGTTGGACACTTGTATCAGAATTGGCTAAAAAACTTTAAAACCATATATGTTCCCTTGCCACCATCTGCATCCTGTAATTATTACATTTGGAAACCTGGCTCTCCAGACTTGGGTGTGGGGTGGATGGAGGCGGTAGGAATGTGTGATTCCAGAACTTTTCAGGGTACTGCAAAGTGCTGGTGCATATAGGACCTTCAAAATCACACCCCTCCCACCCAAGTGCATCCTCAATTTGAGTTAATTCTTAGACTCCTGAAATCACTAAAATGGTACTGGCTGTAATACAGGGTACTGGCCTTACACTGGACTGCAGTTATCAGATAGTAGAAGTGAATCTAAGAGACAGGTAAATGGAGGTGAATTCTTGGTTCAATCAATTCTTGTTAAATATAAAGGAAAGGAATCCAGGTATAAGATCAAGACCAAACCAGCCTACCTCATGCCTGATTTGTAGAATATGAAAAACTTGCTGGGCACAGTGGCTCACACCTGTAATCCTAGCACTCTGGGAGTCCAAAATGGGAGGATCGCTTAAGGTCAGGAGTTCAGGACCAGCCTGAGCAAGAGTGAGACCCCGACTGTACTAATGAAAAAATGAGGTGGGTGTGATTGTATGTACCTGTAGTCCCAGCTACTTGGAGGCTGAGGCAGGAGGATCACTTGAGCCCAGGAGTTTGAGGTTACTGAGAGCTAGGCTGATGTCCTGGCACTCTAGCCTGGGTGACAGAAAGAGACTCTGTCAAAGAAGAAGAAGAAAAAAAAACCCAACCTCCACGAACGTTTATTTCCCAGTTTTTCACTGTGACTAGAACCTCACTAGTAGAGAGTCATTCTTTGGCTTAAAGTACAGTCATCTCCCTATTCATCCAACAAGGGATTAAGATCCAGAATATTCAAGGAACTCAAGCAATTCAATAGCAAAAAAGTAATTGATTTAGAAATGGGCAAATGATCAGAATAGACATTCCTCAAAAGAAGACATACAAATGACCAAAAAGTATATGAAAAAATGCTCACTATCACTAATCAGGGAAACGCAAATCAAAACCACAATGAAATATCTCCTCACCCTAGTTAGAATGGCTATTATCAAAAAGACAACAAGGGATGCTGGTGAGGATGCAGAGAAAGGGGAACAAGCACACCATGTATACGTGTGCACTGTTGGTGGGAATGTAAATTAGGACAGTCGTTATGTAAAACAGTATGGATGTTCCTCAAAACACTAAAAGCTGAACTACCTTAGAATGCAGCAATCCCACTACTGGGTGTATATCCAAAGGAATGGAAATCAGTATGTTGAAGCGGTATCTGCACTCCCATGTTTACTGCAGCATTATTCGTAATAACCAAGATATGGATTCAACCTAAGCATCCATCAACAGATGAATGGATAAATAAAATGTGGTATATATAAACAGGGAATGCTACTCAGCCATAAGATAAATACCATATGTTTTCACTCATACGTGGAAGCTAAAATAGTTAATATGAAGTAGGGAGTGTAGTAGTAGTTACTAGAGGCTGGAAAGGGCAGGGAAGGATGAGGAGAGGATGCTTAACATATAAAACTACAGCTAGATAGTAGGAATAAATTCTAGTGCTGTATAGCACTGTAGGGTGAATATAGTGAACCATGATTTATTGTGTATTTTCAAATACCTAGGAAAGAGGATTTTGAATGTTCTCAACACAATGAAATATGATAAATGTTTGAGGTGATGGATATGCTAATTACCCTGATTTAATCATCATGTATTGTATAGATGTTTCAAAATAACATGCTGTACCCCATATAGTACATATAGTGCTGGTGCATATATAGGAACTTCAAAATCACCCCCGCCCCTAGGTGTATACTCAGTTTAAATTAATTCTTGGACTATTGTATAAATTAAAAATTGTATCAATTATTGTATCAATTTTAAAAAGGTAGGAGATCAAAAATAAAGCCTTTTTATAGAAGTGGAAAAAAAATACATAGTCATCTCCCCAAATCATTTCTTTTTAGTGCTGATATTATAGGAATTAGTAACCCATTGGGTTTTATCAGTGACTACACAGTATAGCTTATTGCTCATAAAAATCGCTTCTTCTCCTGCACCTGCCTGAAGCAAGTTGTTGGGTAAACGAGGATTTCAGTAGGGGAAAGCAAAGAGAAGTTCAGAGCACCCTAGCTGAGAGGACAGGCCCTTCAGGGCACTAATTGCCCCATGGCTATACCCTCCCAGAGAACAGAAATCAGCACTCTTCTTGCTTCCAACCTGAATTTGCAAAAGAATCCCATGAGGATCTTCCTGAAATGTAGACTATGATTCTACGGGGCTTGCGCAGGGAAGTGTGCCTTTCTAACAAGCTCCTAGGTAATGTCCGTGTTACAAACTTAATCTTCTTCATCTGTGGCAAGCCTTATAACCCTGCACCCAAGGTCTTTTAACATATTAACTGCCATGTTGTATTTAACTCATACTAGTTTTTAGCCCAGGACCTTGCAAAGCATATGTAACTCACATCTCTTCACCTTGGGAGGCAAGAGAACTATTTTTCAAGTTGCATAGAACTCACGTGCAGAAAACGATAAAAAATAACATTTTTCATTAAATTAGAAAGGATCGTTTTGTTTTTGAAGTTTTTATTCTATTTTCATAATAAAACACTGTGGCCCCAAGGAAAAAAAATTTTTTTTCTAGTGTGGCAGTCAATGTGTTAAAGCAAAAGTTCTATCACTTAAGTGAGAATTAAGATCACCTGGAGAGCTTGCTAAAACAGAGATTCCTGGGCCTCATCTCAGGGATTCTGATTTTCAGCAGGTGAGGGCCACAAGTGTGCATTTCTAACTGCTAATAATACGGGCAGCCTTGGAGGAGCAACGCTTTGGACAATACCTCCCCAAGCCATATGAGCAACTACAGAGCACCTGATGCCCCAACTTATGCTTGAGTTCTAAGTTCTGGGTGTTTCTTCGTGACATGCTGCAAAGGTGAGCCCAGTATTTTCATTTTGTTTTTCCTAAGTTCACATCAGACGGGTACGGTGCCGATGTCGTAACAAGGTTTGAGAGAGGCACATCTCATTCGTGTGTAAACACCCAGCCAATCATGCTTATGAACCACAAAAGAATTGGTAGTGTCTTCATATTGCCAAAAAATATCATCCAGGAGATTGTCTCACTCAAGCTTTCAAGATGTCTTCCTTGTCTTTGTAAGCTTAGCCATACACAGGAAGATCAAGCTTTGTATTGCTTGCTTGTATGTTAAGTTATCAGGAAGATAAAGAAAAGAAATTCAGTAGGTACTGGACCTCAGAATCATTTAGATCATAATTTCCTGGCTGTGATGGGTTGCGTTGTTTAAAATCCACAACTTAAGGACATTCAGCCAGAGTTAGCAATGATACCATTGTAGATGTTGCGGGCTTTTTGTTGGCAAAATCTTTTCAAAACTTTGATAAAAATATTTTAAGAACTTGGAAATATATTGAAAAACATCCATAGGCAACATGGGAAAACTTCTTAAAGTTCTTATCTGCTTAGAGCAATGCTTATTCCATTGTTAAGTTAAAGGATAAAGATGGGGCTAAATATAGATTTGAACTTCAAATAAGTTGGTGAGAATGAAAATTTCAGTTTATTATTGCAACAGCTTAAAATACAAAAACTCAGATTTTTGTTTCCAGCTAGTGGTTACCTTTTTATCACTTCCCTCTTCTTCAGTGTCTTTGAATGTATTATTATCATTATTATGAGAAAATATGGTTACAGTTCCTTGACCTTCACATAGCAGTGTTTGAGAACAATCCCTTCAGTTTCAGGATTACCAAAATTTATTTTGTCTCAAAGATTAAATACATTAACTATTATGTTTAAAAATATTAAAACATGTTAAATATGGAAATTTTTTGCTTTTTTAAAGTCAAGTTTTCTCCTTTCCTTAATATATAGCTATTGTATTTGAGCTCTGTGATTTCTAAAATTTCTCTCAGTGGACATACATTTAACAACATTAGCTTCCTCCTTGGAGATTTGTGAGAAACCTAGTAAAGTATTCCATGCCACCACTCGGCGTTACAACTGGAAATAGCTAAGCCTCCTTGGTTTTATAACAACATAACAACTTGTACTACATAAAAACTACAATAATAGGATTCACCAAATATTGCTTGTTAGAGGCTTATCTACTTAGCAATGTCATTCTGAACAGATCTTACCCAAAGCACATTTCTTTTCCTTCCACATTATAGAAACCTCTAGGTTATCTACTACAGTAGATGAATTTCTTAGATAACTTTCCATGTTAACAGTTCAGTTACGTCACACATTGTGTGTCACGAAGAAAGATTTTTAAATGGGAAACCTCCTCCAACTTATCAACCCGCTGAGGCTGATTTCCTTTGTAATATGTTATAACCAGGCTCTTTGCCTAATAGCAATCACCTCAGTCTGTAATTGGGGCATTTCCTTATGCATGTGATCACTTGATTATATATCTTCCCTGCCTGGACTGCTGAAGCCCAGGAGCACAAGGACCAAGGCTTCTTATTCTTCATTGCATCTCCAAGGCGCAGCATATTGTCTAATTTTTAGTAGCTCGATAAATATTTATTAGTTATTTACTATTAAAGATTCTCTATGCTCATATGTTACATGAATTATTTCCCTAGAGGATGTGTATTAATAGTTATTTTGTGCCTCAGTCTCCCAAATTTCTTCCTCCAGTTCAAATAAAGGAGATGTGATTGCTTGGGAACCTCCAAACTGCCATGTTCCTTCCGTTTAAATGTGGCTGCTTTGACTTTCTCTGACTGACTTCCCAGCATAGCCTAGAGAACCCACAGGCTGCGGCTGGTGCAGCCTGGGAGCTCCCACCTCTGGGCCTGGGGCGCTGTCACTTCACAAAGCTGCCTCCACTAAGGAGATGGGAGCTGTCAAACCCTGGCAACTGTCTCCTCCGTATCATGAAACCGTACTTTTCTGCTTCCATTCCCCGTGAACCCAGCAGCTTCTCTGTAGCTAGGGACTGTTGGAATGTTGTATTTGTCTCATCCTACTCTACAAGTAGGCTCCTGGGAAACAGGATTGTCGTTTTTCTATATTTAGTTTCTAACCTGATGACTGACACATTTTTTATGCCCTTAATAAATTCTTGTTGACAAAGCTTATTTGAGGAATATTTTTCTACTTCTGTGACAGGAACTTGGGGCTTTTAGTTTTGTTTCTTCTCCTGGTAAACTTAAACGTCCCAGGGCCTATCACCAAAGGGCCTGCCTAGACACACTGTATCCACTGTTTCGGAAGTCATTTTGTGAGTTGTTCCTTAGGGTTCTCAACCCAGCCAGGCCTAAGAATTCTCTTTCTTCCTCTTGTGTCCTACCTCCCCATGTTCTGGATCCTCTGCCCAGCTAGCCAGCGTCTCCCACTCCCTGACATAATTTCCTATGGGAGCAGGGAAGGGGATTTTTGACTATAGAAGTGTTAATTCTGTCTTAAAATGTGACGGGTATTTGTATACACAAGGAGTGCAATGCGCACTACCTGAAGGATGGACATATTTGAAACAC
>NW_012149174.1:7999156-8013101 GCF_000956105.1 Propithecus coquereli
TTATAATACCTTCAACCTTTTAGCCAGATTTCGTTGACTTTTTTTCTAGTTTATGAGAAACAGACAAAATTTGATGAGGTAAAACTATTGATAGTAAGACTTGGCATACTAGTGGCACAGTTAACAGCATGGGCCCTCCACTCCATGCTATCTGTTTAACCTTGGGTAAACTGCTTAACTCTCTGTGGTTTACGTTTTTCCTCTACAAATGCAAATAGTACTTATTTCACAGGATTGCTGTAAGGATCAAATGAGATATTGATTGTAAAAAAAAATAAAATCTCAAACAGCTCCTTAAATTCTTTATTTTCAGAAAAGGAACCCAATTTTTTAGACCATCTGACTTTTTTAAAAAATTTCAGAATATTACTGGGGTACAAATGCTTTGGTTACATATATTGCCTTTGCACCACCCAACTTGGAGCTGCAAGTGTACCCAACCCCCAGACATCATGCACTGTACCCATTAGGCGTGAATTTACCCATCCCCTCCTACCCCCTCCCACCTGCCCCATGCCCTATGAATTTTACTTCCATATGTGCACGTAAGTGTTGATCAATTAGTACCAATTTGATGGTGAGTACATGTGCTGCTTGTTTTCTTGTGATACTTCACTTAGAATAATGGGCTCCAGCTCCATCCAGAAAGAACAAGGGGTATTAGTTCATCCTTTTTTATGGCTGAGTAGTACTCTTTGGTATACATATACCACATTTTATTAATCCACTCGTGTATTGATGGGCACTTGGGTTGTTTCCACATCTTTGCAATTGTGAATTGTGCTGCTATGAACATCCGAGTGCAGATGTCTTTTTTATAGAATGTCTTTTTTTCCTTTGGGTAAATACTAAATACTGGGATTGCTGGATCAAATGGTAGGTCTACTTGGAGTTCTTTGAGGTGTCTCCATATTAATTTTCATAGAGATTGTACTAGTTTGCAGTCCCACCAGCAGTGTAAGAATGTTCCTATCTCTCCGCATCCACGCCAACATTTGTTGTTTGGGGACTTTTTAATAAAAGCCATTCTCACTGAAGTTAAGTGATATCTCATTGTGGTTTTGATTTACATGCCCCTGATGATTAGAGATGTTGAGCATGTTTTCATATGTTTGTTGGCCATTAGTCTGTCTTCTTTTGGAAATTTCTGTTCATGTTCTTTGTCTACTTTTTAATGGGGTCATTTGATTTTTTCCTTATTGATTTTCCTAAGATCTATATAGATTCTAGTTATCAGCCCTTTATCAGATGTGTAGCATGCGAATATTTTCTCCCATTCTGTAGGTTGTCTATTTTCTCTCATGATAGTTTCCTTAGCCGTGTAGAAGCTTTTTACTTTGAACAGGTCCTATTTATTTATTTATGTTGTTGCTGCAGTTGCCTTTGGGGTCTTCTTCATAAATTCTTTTCTTAAGCCGATATCTATAAGAATTTTTACAACATTTTCTTCTAGAATTCTTATGGTTTCATGCCTTAGGTTTAAGTCTGTTATCCATTGTAGTTGATTTTTGTGAGAGGTGAGAGGTGCAAATCCTGTTTCAATCTTCTACATGTGTCTATTCAATTTTCCCAGCACCATTTATTGAATAAGGATTCTTTTCCCCAGTGTATATTTTTGTCTGCTTTGCCAAAGATCAGATGGCTATATGAGAATGGTTTTGTATCTGGGTCCTCAGTTCTGTTCCATTGGTCTATGTCTCTGTACTTGTGCCAGTACCATACTGTTTTGGTTACTATAGCCTTGTAGTATAGCTGGAAGACCAGTAAATTGATGCCTCCCAATTTGTTCTTTTTACTTAAGGTTGCTTTTGCTATATGGGGTGTTCTCTGGTTCCATATGAAGAGTTGAATTACTACAGACCATTATCCCTTATAAATATAGATGGAAAAATTCTCAATAAAATCCTAGCAAACTGAATTTAGGTGCTTATCAAAAAAATAATTTGTCATTACCAGGTGGGCTTCATCGCAGAGATGCAGGGATGGTTCAGTGTACATAAATCTATAAATGTAATTCAACACATAAATAGAAGTGAAAACAAAGACCATATGATCCTCTCAATAGATGCAGAAAAAGCATTTGACATAATTCAGCTCCCTTTTATGATAAGAACACTTAACAAAATAGGCATAGACAGGACTTACCTCAAGATAATAAAGGCATAAATGACAAACCCACAGCCAACATCATACTGGAGAGGGAAAAATTGAAAGCATTCCCACTTAGAACTGGAACCAGGCAGGTTGCCCCCTATCACTGCTGAAAGTCCTAGCCCAAGCAATCAGACAAGAGAAGGAAATCAAGGGCATCCAAATGGGGGCAGAAGAGACCAAACTATTGCTCTTTGCTGATGATATGATCTTATATCTAGAAAACACTAAAGATTCTGCCATGAGACTACTGGAATTGATAAATTCAGCAAAGTCTCAGGTTACAAAATCAATGTACAGAAATCAGTAGCATTCCTATATGCCAACAACAGTCAAACCAAGAACCAAATCAAAGACTCTGTACCTTTCACACTAGCAACAAAGGAAATAAAATACCTCGGAATATATTCAACTAAGGAGGTGAAAGACTTCTACAGGGAGAACTATGAAACATTGAGGAAGGAAATAGCAGAGGACATAAACAGGTGGAAAACACGACCATGCTCGTGGATCGGCAGAATCAACATTGTTAAAATGTCTGTACTACCCAAAGTGATCTGCAGATTCAGTGTAATCCTTATTAAAATATCAACATCATTTTTCGCAGATCTAGCCTAGTTCTTTTATTTTCTTTAATCTCATGATTAACTGAAACTATTATACCTTGTCATATCTGGCTTATTTCTTTATTTGGCATAAGCATTTCCAACCAAAGCTCAACTTAAAAAAAAACAAAACTGCAAAAGATGAAAGATTAAAGCAATCAGGTAACTTGTGTCTCCTTGTCATGATGTTGCAGAAGCAGCATGCCTCTGCTTGAACCCTAGAACACATTCTTGTAATGACCTTGTGAAACTGCCTTGTATTTGGCAAATGTTTGAAGAAATCTGTTAATCACTGTTAAATCCTAAATATATGTATTCTTTTGAAGATAGATTTTCTGGACCATATATAATGAACCTATCCCTGGGTCTCAAGCATGCTACTTTTCTTTTTCTACTAGTTCTAAGTTTATCACTGCTGGTTTTATAACTGTGCTCTCAATAGTTGACATCAAGCCTTCAAAACTTAGTTCTTGGTAATAGGCAGCAGGAAGAATAAGGCAACAAAATTCTTCCTGCTTTTTGATCATTACTTTATATTTTACATAATTTTACTCTTTAATATTAGGTTCACCATTTACAACAGATACTTATTTCATAAATGTTTATTAGTTTCCTAATATGTAGTTTTTGGGGTTGAGTTTTCAGAAATCATTTGAATAAACCAAGGTAAGAAAGTAGGGTAGCTACACTTTAAGGTAAATCATTTGAAATGTTTTTCACTCTTAAAATACATCATTCAATTTTTTCTGCTTTTAGAGAAAATTTTTTCTCTGAAAATGTCTCTTGGTTTTTTTTTTTTTTGGTTAGGTATCCACATTTCTAATTAACATAGATATTCTTTGTATCTTGATTCCCTTAATTAAAACACACTCATACAAAACTCCTTTCAATCAAATTGAAACAATTACTTTACTGTATGTGGCCTGTAGTGTCTGTAAAAAGAGGGATTCATTTATTTTTCCTAAGGGGTAAGCTAGTAGTGGGTTTTCTTTTTTCTTTTTTCTTTTTTTTTTTTTTTTTACACAGGCAGTCTTAGGAGCCTCATGAGACATAAGAAAGCAGGGGCAGGTAATGATTATATACATTAAGGATGGGAACCCTCTTCAGGACTTCATTAGGAGCTCTTGTTAAAAGGTCACTCGTTAACTCCTATAGCAGCCAGCCATCCAGATGAAGAAGGAGCGTGACCATAGAGAGTAACCAGGGTGCACCGGGTCACAGTCTTGACTGTAGCAGTGTAGTCACTCAGCTTCCTTGCTAACCTGGGAAAGCCTGTGCAGCACTGAATAATCAAAAGCTTTGTGACATTTTGAGAGCCTGAAACATCGCTTTCTTGCCTGTAGAGAAATAGAGGGGAAGGACATTCCAGTTAAAGGACACATCAAGTATAGAGGCCTGATAGAGTAGGTGGCAGCTAGCGAGATTTTTAGGAACAGAGTTGATACACTTGGTGACTAACTGGATAAGAAATGTGAACAAGGGGGTGGATTTTAAAAAATGACCCTAAATCTTTTGGTTTGGGTGACTCGCTATATCAATCAAGAAAGGAAATATTACTAAGGAGGGCAGTAAGAGCAAGAGACGGAGCGAACTCCCTACTACTGTGACCGGTCATCTCCAAGTGTGATTTCTTTGATTCCTATGGAAACCCCAATACATAAGACTTTACTGAGACTAAGTAATTTGCCCAAGGTTACAAAGCTAAAGTGACAGAACCAGGATTCAAGCTCAGGACCCCTCTCGCTTCCAAGCCAGTGGCCTTTTGTCACAGCCTCATGGTGAATGGGAACATAAGCCACACTTAGCAAGAATGCTGCTAGCACCATGCCCCAATTCTAGAGAACAAATCTGACAACTGAGTAGAACTATACCAAATAAATTAATAATTATTATAAGGACTCAATGTCTGTACCAAGCTTCCCAGTCATACTTTCTCAAGTTGCATCAAATGCTGAATATCTAATTAACAAGAAACTTAGGCACACAATTGAATCACTCCAAATACAGCACTGTGGGGTTTCGCTATTTTGATAATTATAAATTTGACCATAGGCCTTGAAACCAATATCAAACAGTTCCTATACTGAACCAACTGCCATTCACAATCCCTTCCTATATTGAACCTTCCTTACTGGGAACTTTTATGTTCAAAGTCCTTCCAATATTAAGCAGCTCAATGTGCTGCTTCAGGTATGATTAACTGCCCCTGAGAGCACAGATTGGCTCAGGTCCTGAACAATGTTGGGGAGAAACTTATCATTATTTCAATTTCCCAACACAGAGCACATAGAGCCTATGTTGTACAAGATTCAAAGCAGTGTTTCTTGAAGTGTAGTCCAAGAACACATCATTTGAATTGATAGTTAATATACAGGTACCTGGGCCCCACTCCAAATGTATTCTGAAAGAAATTATTGCAAAGTGACCCAGGAATCTTTATTTTACTATATGTCTGATGTGATTTTCATACACGTTAATGGTTGAAACAACTGATCAAAAGGTTGACAGGCCGCTATTGCAATACAGTGGTATTCAACAGCAGAGATATAAGCAAGAACAGGCCCTTAGAAATAGTTTCTCTATAACCACATATTGTTGATTTTTCTTCTATGTATTCTGAGATAGGGACACACAAAGTAGAAAGTCCTCATTTTATTTGCTAACAATCACTGCTGCAGTCAACATATCTGTTATAGTGAGAGCCTCCTAAAAGGATGCCTCTTGCTGGTGAAAAATGTGTGGGCTTTGTGTTAAAAGGGTATTTCATATGCCACAAAACACTGGTGCTCAATTTTTATGGCTTTATTGTTTTTTAATTTCTACAGTTGTTATCATCAATGATTTTTAACAGAGGTAGCCAATAATATTTTTTCCAAGTAGTGCTCTATGATAGTGCTGTGCGACGCCACCCCAGTATAATGTACAATCAATGAAACGGAAGGAAAAATATGTCCCATAGTCAGCATAGCAGGCCATGGTCACTCTGATTTCTTAAACAGTATGAAACAAAAAATGACCAACAAAGAACAGAACAAAGTTGTTACCAAAAGTTCAGTACTTGTCCCCAAGGCCGAATCAATGAGAACGAAGAACGAGGACAAGTGGTTTGAGGAAAAGGAAAGAGTTTATTAATTTGCCACCAAGTGAGGAGGGCATTGGACTGGTGTCTCAAAGACTGCCATCCTCCCTTTACGCAGAAATACAGGGCTTTTTAAAAGGGAGTTTTCAGTGGTTGGGCTCAGGTCAGTATCACATGTCATGGCCTCACGCTATTGTTGTTTAACTATTAATATAATTGGTGGTTTTGGTAGACCTTGTCTCCAGTGATGGTAACAGGTGGTCTCTGGTCTCCTGACCCTTGTCCGGACAATTCTGTCAAGCCACCTCCTATGGTTTAAGATACTAGAAAACAAACAGCAAAGAATATTTTCCTGCCCCTTTGACTACTGGCCTCAAGGAAGTGAGGCAGGTTTTAATTCCCAAAAAGGGTGAAGTTTTAGAGAGACAACTCCTAAAATATTTCCTTGCCCTTTTTCTGACCTTTTTTGCCTCTGTTGCAAAAGGTTTCTGGAGGCAGCTTTATGGCTCCAAAATTCCATTTTTTTATATTTATAGGGAGATCAGTAAAATAATTTGATTCATTCCATGTGGTTAAAGGGGTGAGATGTTGATTGAAGACTCTCAGTCAAAAATCTCTGGTGCCAGGAAACTATACTTAGTGTTAAGAGGGAGTCTTTTAAAGAGACACTTCACTGAGCACTTGACAAATAAGCACGGTAGATATGCTCTACTCACTGGGGGAGCCTGAGTCCTATCCTCACAAAATTAAATGTATTATAGTTTGTGAGTTTGATGAAGATTAATTTGTGAGCATTATCCAAAACATTGTGGCATAAAATTAGTATAAAATCTCAAAGAAATGAGAATTAACCAGATATTATTATCATGAATAATCCTGCTTAAAACATATAGCTGAAAAGTTGAAAAGCTCAGGCAACTTCATTGTCATTTATTTCTACAATATTAAGCAATGAAACTCTCTGATATTTTCAGTTACTTTTACTAAATTTACCAGCCCCTTCCCTGAAGTAGTCTAGAGACTCCTTTGAGAACTATAATATAGTAATATGAAAAAATAAGGATAAGTCATCATATTAATGACACATTTATCCTAAAGACATGGGGTGGAGGAGATAGCACTAAGCTAGAATAATCAAGAGGGCTTCCTGGAAGAAGGGGCCATTGAGCTGAACCTTGTATAGGAATGAGGGAGTAGAAAATGGAAGCAGATAGTGGAAACCAACTCTGATGATAATGAAAAAGTGCATTTGATATATGATGTGCTTAAATATAGTTGTAAGAGAACATGTGCATTGAGAAGGAGTAAGAAATAAAGTTGGTAGGTTCTTTGGGACTTACAGGGATTCGTGCAATACCTACTATCCTGGGGTCTTCAAAATGCATGCTTCTGAGAATAAAAGTACCAACACACAGATGAGAGGCCCTCTTAGCATCCACAAGCTTAGTCACCTGTAACAAGAGTCCAGTGTATAGGGCATCACACTTTTTGGCTACTCTACCACCTGAGAATTCACTTATTCTTCATCTCACCTCCTCCCAGGCTTCTTGTCTGTCTTGCTGGTTTGTCTCCTTCCCTCCTTTTCTTTGACCTTTACTCATTTTTGCCCCTTTTATCCAGAGGGGAAAAGCAAGCTAGCAAACAAGAACTCCCTCCCTCATCTCCTGCAGAGCAGCCTCTGCTTTCTCTGATGTCCTGTTTCCTGCTAACATCCCGGCTCTGCCCCAAGTTGGGCAAGAGTGAACAATCAAGGTATTCCTGAACAAAGCCAGTTCTCTTCCTAAGGAAAATTCTGGTGCCGGCTACTAAAATCCTAATGAAAATTTAACCTCATTACACATACGATGACAAATGACAAATATAACAAATATAGTCCTCCACTTTTGTTCCTACAGCTGAAATTCTCTGCCTCACTAACTTGAACACTCCATCTACATATTCTTTCTAAGTGGCAGTTGTTTTATTTCTGGGTAATCAGTGCTCGTTCCTTCCCCTCACCCTTCTCCTGTCTCCCCACCTCCCTGGTGGTGATGAGAGAGATATTAAACTCTCCCTGTCAGGAAGAATCACTTAAGACCTGGTGTCCTTTAAACTGCTCCCTAGAAGCAACTAATATTCATTACTCTTTAATGACTCCTTGCTCAACATAATGTGGGTTTTACATTCACATACATCCTCTTATTTAATTATCTCCATAACCATATGAGAGAGGTATAATTATCCCATTTTTATAGATGTGGGAACACAAGATTAGAGAAATGAAATAACCTGTCCAAGACAATACAGCAAGTTCAGGGCAGAGTAGGGATTTGAAAGTAAGTTAGTCTGATTCCTTATTACTTTCTATTATTTCAGCTTCTCTCCAAAATTTTTCTTAAATCTTTGGCTTGATTGGAAGAAGAATTGTAGCTGCATTAATGTGACAATAACCACCAGTATGTCATCTCTCAAATTACTACTAAAATTTAAATCTTTCAACAAACGTGCCTCATATTAATGAGAGTTAGGCATTTCTTTGAACTCCAATCTTGGAAAACACCTAACCAGTTGATTTTTTCCATTTTCTAAGGATTTCTTTAAAGCATATCCCATATTACCTAGTTCAGACTCATTCCTCTCAGCCTTCAAGTCCATTCTTGGCATGTCCTAAACACTACTGTATATGGTATCAGTGTCCAGAGAAACAGAACCGATAGGGTTTGGGTATGTGTATATACAAAGAGAGAAAGAGAGAGATTTAAGAAGTTGACTTACATGATATGACTGGCAAGTTTAAAATCTGCTGGTTTTATTGACAGGCTGCAGACCAAGGGAAGATTTGCCTTTGGATTTCAAAAACAGTCTGGAGGTAGAATTCCCTCTTTATTCCAGGCCTTCAATTGATGAGGTTCATCTACATTAGGTAGGATAATCTGCTTTACTCAATGTCTACTGATTTAAATGTTAATCCCATCCAAAAAAAACACCTTTGCAGAAACATCTAGAATAGTGTTTGGCCAAATTTCTAGGTACCATGGTATTCTAGCCAAGATGACACATAAAGTTAACCATTACAACTACTTACCCTTGAGCTGCTGCTTTTACTTAGATGCACATCTGTGAGTGCAGAGAGAAATGTTGGAATAAACACACCACGATCTTTACAACTAGAGAGGATGTGTCACATGGAGAAACTTAATTTTTCATAATACCATTGTGCGTTTCCCAGTTTTTTCAGAGTAAATTGTTATTACTAATTTTCAAATTTTTTATCAAAATAACTTGTGCATATAGTTAAAGTAAAATAGTACTACAAAGGTTGTGAGGAATTGCACAGGCCTCTGTTCTACCACTCCCTATCCTCTGGTCCCTATTCCCTATAGGTATTCACTTTCAACTCTTTAAGCTATTTTTTTTCTGGTTTGTTTTTTGGGTTTTTTTGTTTGTCTGTTTGTTTTGCTTTGTTTTTTGAGACAGAGTCTTGCTCTGTCACCTAGACTAGAGTGCCCTGGCATCAGCCAAGCTGAAAGCAACCTCAAATTCCTGGGCTCAAGCAATCCTCCTGCCTCAGTCTCCCGAGTAGCTAGGACTACAGGTAGGCACGCCTGGCTAATTTTTTTCTATTTTTAGTAGAGACGGGGTCTCGCTCTTGCTCAGGCTGGTCTCAAACTCCTGACCTCAAGTGATCCTCCCACCTTGGCCTCCCAGAGTGCTAGGATTATAGGCGTGAGCCGCCATGCTCAGCCTCTGGTTTTAAACTCTATAACACATTTATACTGCTATTTCTTGGATTTCCAATTTGAGACATTACCTATTGCTGTGACATTCTACCATGGAAGATGGAGTTTTATACTACCCCCATCCATTATACTACCCCCACTTTCCCTCTCTCCATTTCCCTTAAGTATTGTCACATTTGGGTCAAATATATATTCAATGTTACATTATTATAGCAAAGCAATATAGTGTACTATAATTACATTTCCTTTCTCATACAACTTCCCATCAAGAAAATTGTCTAATTTTATTTTGTACTTGGTTTTCTATGTTCTTATTGTTAATATATTTCCCAGCTATCTCCTAGATCTCTAAAACTCCTCTCAATTGAGTTGAACATATAGCAAATCTATGTTTCATTCCCTCCAACTCAGCACTCCTGGACTCTCTGTCTCCAGTTCTAGCATGAATTGCGTGCTATTTATTATTTAATAATGTTTTCCCTGTTCATTTTATCTGCTTTAGCTCTTTATGGAACTCTTATTAATGGATGTTAGAACTCCTGAGATGATTCTCTTATTTTTTAAATATTTTCTTTCCTATCTACATGCCGTTTTTTGTGTTTTGTTTTGCTTTCTGAGAGACATCCTCAACATTACCTCCCAACTCATTATTGAATCTTTTATTTCTGTTATATTTTTAGTTTTCAAGAGCTCTTTCTTATTCTCTGAATTTTGGTATCTTGCTCTTACTTCATGAATTTAATATCCTCTCTCTTTTGACTTTTCTTCACCTTACTGCATTGCCCTTGATTCTTTCAAAACTTTTATTTTTCTGCTTGTTTGCTCTGGTTTCTCTCTTTCACATGAGAGTCTTTCCTTACATGCCAGACAATTTTTGGCTGTTTATTCACATTTCAGAGTCAGTCACTAAAAAGCTATTTGGAAGTTCTGTGTGTGCATGATTGTGCTTATGGACTGTGTGGGTTTTACTTTAAGATAATAAGGATTTCAGTGATTAAAAAAGCCTAAAGGCCAGTATGTTTACAGCTTTTCTTTTAGGCTTAGTTCAGTAACCAAAGGATTCTTCCAGTTTTCAGCCTGGGAATAGAATCTTGTTTGCCAACATCTGGGAGCAGAGTAGAGCATGGGGGTGGGGGGACTTGAATATCACTGTTGGTATGTGGATTCTTATTTAATACCCCTGTTTTCCTTTCTTGTCTCATCCTTCCTTCAGCTATGTCTGTTGTCCCTGAAGTACCCATAATATGAGAAATGATGGCAGGCTATACAAGGTGGGGGTGGAAGTTTGGGTGTCTGATTACCAATGGGACAACCTTAATTAACTTTCAATCAGCGTTCCGTTTTCAGGAGCCCGTGCCCATGCCACGCCCTGCCTTCAGAGGTACCAGATGCTTCCAGTTCTGGAGCCTTTCCATAGGCAAAAAGATAGATAAATAAAATAGAATTTACTTCTCCTTTTAAGTTTTCCAAATTATATTTGACAGTTGATGCAAAAATTGTAACATTGCCTGACGTGGTTCTAAATGTATGTGAAGGAAATATTTGAGACAATTATATTATAAACAGAGGAAGGTAAAGGAAAGGTAAGTTTTCCATAATTCATTTGAACTGATAACAGGCCAACACCAGTTGACTGTGATAAGTTCTGTAAATATAATGCAACACCTAAAGCAACCACTAAAATGGAATACAAAGAGATACCCTAAAAATATACTATAGATGAATCAAAATACAATTCTAAAAAATATTCAAGTAATGTTCACAGGAAGGCAGGGAAAGGAAAACAGAGACAGGAAAAACAAACAAAACAAAAAATAAACTGGCAGACTTATACCTTAACATATTAATAATTACACCAAATGTGTGTTCTAAGTACACCAATTAAAGGACAAAGATTAAAAGAGTGAATTAACAGCAATACCCAACTATTTACTGCCTACAAGATATTTACTTCAAATGTGTCGAAAGAAAGGAATGGAAATATCTATCTATATATAGTGCTAACATTAATTTAAGGAAAGTAGAAATGGCTATTCTAATGTTGGATAAATCAACTCAGAGGAAAGAAATTACCAGAGACAGAGAGGGACATTATATAGTGATGAAAGTGTCAATCCACAAAAAAGACATAATAATCCTGAATGTGTATGTACCAAAAAAAAAAAGATGCCCCAGCAAAAGCTGATAGAACTGAAAGTAGAAATTCACAATTATAGTTGGGGACTTCAATGACCCACCCCCCCCACCTTATCAATTGATATTGTTAGACAGATCATTAAAGATATAGAAGAACTCAACACCACCACCAACCAATAGGATCTAATCAATCTTCATACAGTGCTTCATCCAACAACAGCAGGCTATACATTTTTTTCAAGTGCCCACAGAACATACAAAATATATATCAAGTTAAACCATATCCTGGACCAAAAAAAAAAATTTTAACAAATTTTAAAAAATTGAAATCTCACAGCATGTTTTCTCTGACTACAGTCCTATCAAACTATTAACAAATAACAAAAAGATAACAAGAACCATCTCCAAATACTCAGAAACTAAAACTATACTTCTGAATTATCTATGGGTCAAAGAGGAAGTCTTAGAAGAAATTTTTTAAAATACATTAAACTGAATAGAAACAAACATACAACATATCAAAACTTTTGGGACACAGCCAAAGCAATGCTGAAAGGAAAATCTATAGCACTAAATATTTATATTAAAATATTTTAAAAAAGAAAATTTCAAATTAATTTCAAATCAATCTAAGCTCCCACATCAAGAACCTAGAAAAGAAAGAGCAAAATAAACCCAAAGCAAACAGAAGGAAGGAAATAATAAAATTAAGAGCAGAAAACAATAATGTTGAAACAGAAAACAATAGAGAAAATCAATTTAAAAAATAGCTGGTTCCATGAAAAGTTTAGTAACATTTATAAACCTTTAGCAAGACTGACACAGGGAAAAAGAGAGAATAGAAGTTGTTCATAACAGGAATGGAACAAGAGATGTCACTACAGATGCCAAAGGGACAATAAAAGAACACTATTAACAATATCACATACATAAATGTGGTAACTTAGGTAAAATGGACAAATTTCTCAAAAAACACAAACTGTCACAACTCACCCAATATGAAATAAATAACTTGAATAGCCCTATGACTATGAGGAAAATTAATTTATAACTAAATACTACCGAAAAAGAAATCTTCAGACCTAGATATTAAAAAAAAATCTACCAAAAATGTAAAGAAGAATTAACACCAATTCTACACAATCTCTTCTAGAAAGGAGGAAATGAGGGAATAGTGCCAATTCATTTATATAAAACTAGCAATAACCTGATACCAAAACCAAAAGAGATACAGACCAATATCTCTCATGAATATAGACTCAAAAGTACTTAGCAAAATATTAACAAATAGAATTCAGCAATATGTAAAAGGAATTCATCATGACCAAATGGAGTTTATTCCAGGTATACAAGGCCGCTTTGATATTTGAAAATCATATAGTCCACTATTAGACCAAAGAAGAAAAAAGTCATAAGCTATAGACAAGCTGAAGACCTGGAGAGAGTATTTGCAAACATGTTTGAAAAATCTTATATGTAGAATATATGTTAGCTTGTATGTAGAAGAACACTCAAAAGTCAACATTAAAAAGAATCCAATATGAAAATGGATAGACAATACGGGGAAGCATTTCACTGAAGATGTACTGATAGAAAATAAGAATGTGAAAAGATGTTTAACATTCTAGTTATTTGGGAAAGGCAAATTAAGGCCATAATGAGGTATTACTACACAGCTATTAGAACAGCTATGTGTAAAAGGAAAAGCTTTCTGGAAAAGGCAAAACTTATTCAACTACTACTATATGACCCAGCAACTGAACTCCTGAGAATTTACTCATGAGAAATGAAGATTATGTTAGTTCAAATATGTGTTCACAAATGATTATAGCCACTTTATTAGTAATAACTGAAAACTAGAAGCAATCTAGATATCCCACAACAAATGAAAGGTTAGACAAAATGTGGTACATTCATATGATGGAATACTTCATAATAAAAAGGAAAGAACTATTAGTACAGGCAACAACTGGGATGAGTCTCCAGAGAACTGTGATGAGTGAAAAAAGCCAATCCCAAAGGTTACATACTGCACCATTCCATTTGTATAACATTCTTCAAATGACAACATTATAAAAATGGAGAACAGACTTGTGATTGCTGAGGGTTAAGGAGGGGGTGGGGAGAGAATTGGGTATGGCTATAAACGGGCAACTTGACGATCACTCGGAGCCGTGGGGCTGTTCGCTGGGACCCTCCGCGGCTCGCCATGGGCCCGCGCCACCCGCGGCGCAAGCCCGAGACCCCGACGAGGC
>NW_012149174.1:8014927-8049412 GCF_000956105.1 Propithecus coquereli
AAAAAATCAATTAAAAAGTTTTTAAGTCATATTGAAGATAGTATGTGCATTTAATGCAGAAATAAATTTGTTATGATGTATTCAAGTGTCAGTGCTTATGCTAGTGAGCTTTGGTGCAGTTTTGTCCAAAAGCTATGAGGCTGGACCAACCTCATATGGGTTCTTCCCCATGCCTTTGCCCAAAGAGAACCTACTCACTTCTGATTATTGAATATTCTAAATTATTCAGTAATATTTCTCAATATTTCAAATATCAAATGGTCCATGGCATGTATTAATTAAGGATATCTTTTAACCTCAATGGAATATAGTATTGATTTCATGCAGTTCCCAACAACCATTTGTAGTTTACAACACTAAGTATTTTATATATTTACTTACTTAAAACCTTTTTATAGAATTTAACACCTGGAACAGTGGCATAGCTTATATTGACCTTTGAAACATAGTGAATAATATGAATATCAACAAATGAAGAAAATAGTCATCTCAGTGGTAGAAAGTTTTTATCAGGTTGTGAAACAGAACTCAAGTATTATAATACATTACTCTTTTGTTAGGGAGCCGTAGCCGCACCACCTGGTCTGTGCCTGTCCCACAGGGGGCTGCCTTCCTTTGATGTTCTCATGTGCCTTCTCCAGCCCCCTTGTATCAGTCTCCCCAGGCCTCAGGAGTTGAGTTTCTTTCCTCTCCAAACTTATTTTCCAGCTTCCCCTGAGTACTCAAGGTCTTCTCCAAGACTTCTCGGAGATGTTTATTTTGTGAGGCTCCCACAATAGTAAAAAATAAAGAACAATTAATACTAAATCAAGTGCAAAAATAATAGTATATGTTAAGTGTTTCTGTTTGACAAATGAACATCTTAGCAATAGACCTTAGTCTTCTGCCAGCCTATCTGCCTCTCTCTGTGGCTGTGGTGCAGTCTCCTTGGGAAGGTAATGACTAAAGTCTAGTAAGCACAGTCCTTTGCAAAAGTTGGGTTGGGGTCCAAATTGTCCTGATCCCGTTTCACCTCCATTAAAGACAGCCCTATGCGTTTCCTGCTTCTTTTCGTCTCTTAATAGTACTTGGCTTTTCTACCTTTAGACACCTAGTGCTGTCCCCAAGGCACTTTTCTCACTGCTCTAAGCAGTTCAGCCCAGAGCAGGGCGGGGCTGAACATCCCGACTCTCCTGGTGAGAATATCCCTCAGCCCAGGTCTGCAGAGCTTGTCAAAGTATGAGCATTAAGTGGTTTTAGTATTTTATCACTTTAATTGTATGTCTTTTACAAATAATTTCTTCCCTTTGGACTACTGTATTTTTTATAGAGGAAAAAGCAAAGCTTCCATTTTTGTCATATTTACAATAAATTTACATTCATATTCAATGTGACAAGTGTTTCTTCAAATGGAAAATTTCAGGGGTAGTTTTGTTGATTTTAAAAAGCCACAGGTAACCATTTTTTAAAATTATGTACTATTTTTTAGATTTAAAATTTGTTTAGTTTTAAATAGATAGTACATTCATATGGTTTAAATGACAAAACGTTTCCTTTCCACCTGGGCTTCCAACTCACCTGCTTCCCCTCTGTTGAGGTAATTTTTCCAGCATCTTGTCTGTCCTTCCAGAGATACTGTGCATGTGTAAAAGAAAATGTTTTTATACAAACGGTAGGATACAAAACATGTTATTCCACATCTTATTTTTTTCCCCCACTTAGCCAAGTACCTTACAGATTGTTCCATAGCAAGACATAAAGATTTACTTCATAGATGTAATCTATGTATATTACTTTATAGATGTACCATAATTTATATAAACAGCTCTACCGATCAACAATGAGGTTATTACACATAATGGCATAATCTTGTACTTACATCACTTTGCACACAGGCAATTATATCTGTAGTTCTGTGGTGTAGGATAAATCCCTAGAAATTCAACCACATTTTTTTAAACAGGCAGTTGTGATATCAACTATAGAATTTTCATATACTTGATAAATGCACAGAGCAAAATGGTTTCAAATAATGTTTAATTTTAATTGTTAACATTCTATGAATTTTATGAGGAAGTAGAGCTTAAGATCTGGAAATTATATGGGTACCTGTCATTGCTTTTGTTTTTCAGTTTGTTTTTACTTTCTTTTCCTTCTTTTCTTTGTATTTTCACTCTCTTCTTTTTTTCTTTTCTTCCTACCTTCCTTCTTTTCTTCCTCCCTCCCTTTCTTCCCTTCTATTTTGTTTCTATTAATGGTCAAATTGAGAGCTATGTAACCACTAGGTGGTGGTACAAGAACACAGGGAGAAGTATTTTTGTAAACATACTAGGAATTAGTTTTGATTTCCTGCTCAGTTTTTAAATTGCTATACACTTGGGCCCTTAAATGCCTCCTAAGGGATGCCATTGTGATTGCTGTTTAGTAGTTGAGCCAACATAAAATTGATGTTGAGCTTTACAACAGCTGTTATAGACCACTTTATGTTGATGTTGAGACTTTTTAAAAATGCTCATTGCTTGAAAATGTTAACTCTTCGGTAGGAATCTGTTAAGTTTTCTGAGCGATTTGAAGGGCTTGCTTATATTCCTGAATGATTTACAGATCTTACAATGTTGCGGTTGAGACTCCTTAGAATTTATAATCTTGCTTTAGTTAGCTGACTGAATTTTCAGTAAAGAAATAACAGTTTCCTAGGTACTTCCTATGGAAATGTCAAAAGGCATCTGCTTACTATGGTTTTACCCTACTGGCTGCACTTCAGTGTTTTGTACAAACTTTCAGCTTTGATCTTCATCTAAATAGCTAAAACATATTTTTAAGTGTTTTGAAATTTGATGTAAAAGTATTTTTCTGGGTGTGAATTACCTTAATTAACTTTTGGACGTGTACCTTGTTCTCTTTTAATATTCTGAATCTGTGCTTAAATATTTTGGATTGGCGAATTCTCCTTAAATCACAAAAGAAAGGAACCTAGCATAAATATTGAAGGATCTTTGCTTACATTGGAACTGGATGATTACTTCAATGTTTAAACTCTGCTGAAATTTTGTATAATGCATTCAGTGCAGGAGTGTGGTTGTAGTTGTCCTGTAAAACATTCTGCTCAGAGTTGGCACACACATTCTTATCCTATGTAGTGTCCCTGCTGGATTGTAGAAATGGATATACAATGGCTCTCCTGCTTTGTCAGAATGTTCATGTCAACTGGCAAATCCGTATCTTCCTGGGAAGTAACCTTACTACAAAGTACCTACTGACTTGCTTTGATGGGTCAGTTATTTTTGGACAAGTCTTAAGGTATATCACTTCATTTGCATAGTTATTAATAGTGCTATATACCATTTTTACTAATATTCCCTGGGTTAGAAAAGAAAGAGTGCTAACATTTTAGCTAAATTGTCTTGCGCGATTTAATGATAATAGGGCTTTCTTCCCATTTATCATATGGTCTTACTAATGAAATTCTATGATTCGGTATCCAATAGTGGTCTGTTACAACATCACATCTGAAACCTTCATTTAAGGCATTTGGTGTTTAACTGAAAGGAAAATGGCTTCTTTGTACCTGTTCACACATTATGAAAAAACAAAAAATAATCACAGACTTCAATTCAGTAGGCGAATGCTAAGTTAAAAGAAGCATCCCTTAGACGATAAAAGTGTTACAACACTGTCCCTGCAAACAGAATCAACTGCAGCTGATTCCTTGGGTTTATTAGGAAAGATAGCCCATTTTGTGATCTGCAACGTTTAAATCAATTGAACTATAGTGAAATCTCTCCCCTGAAATGGCTATTACACAGCTTGCAACCTTTTGTTCAAGAGATTAAGTTTGCATCTCCTCACATTATCTCCTTGTAATTGGAAAACTTTCATTTTGACAGAGAAAATGTGCCAGTATCCCTGTGAGCCTTGCCACAAGCCAATGCAGAATGCCATCTGGAGGATGCATGCCCAAGTCATGCAACAGCCTCCTGTCGGGTTGTATCTGGAACTTTGCAACAGAACAACTAATAACATCTTAAGCTCCATTTGTCTAGCTCGCCAGTGCTATTGGCAGAGGTCATAACCAGCAGTGGTTTTGTTGATTTGCTGCATCAAATGTAATTAGGTTAAAGCACTCACTGACAGAGCCTCTGATAATGGCATAAAAGCCTCAGGCTTAAATTTACCCATTGAGTCAAATTTAAGTAGATCAACAAAGACATTCTAATTTCATCCCTAGAACAATAAAACTTAATAATTTTTAAAGGTGCTTATTTGGGACAATAAGATTTTCCTTTTTTTGGATCTCATAATTTTTTTTTCTTCTAATTTAATTTATTTTATTCTACTTTTTAGTCACTGGCTTCTGATGAAGTGGTTGATGTTTCTTGCTAGGAAAGATGGTTTCGCGTACACAAGCCATACCTCGCTTCTAAACCTTACCGTTGAATACATTGTGGAAAATAATGAGACGTTTTTGTTAGGCTACATCCAAATATCTTTGAACTCTACCAGTTGTATACTCATAAGAGTAGAGGTAACATTATCACTGACCTTTTAACCCTTACTTACTGGAAAACTCCAGTAGTACCAGCAGACTTTTTATAAATGAGTCAGTTTCAGGCTGTGAGTAAGATGGAGAAACCATTACTTGGGGTTAATTTTAGGGCAAGGCTAGGCCCAGAACACAAGACAGATTTTAGCTATAATTAAGAGCCACAGAAAACTATGAAAAACATCTCTGCCTTATGCAGAGAAGAAAAAAATCAGCAGAAAGAAGGTTTAACAGTTTCCTGCATAAATATTGTAAAACAAGTCAGCAGGGGTCTGTGCCAGAGTGAGAGAGAGCTTGGAGGTGGTCTCAGCAGGAAGGTTGTGCTTCTCTGGGAGGGCTGTACTGATTATCGGGATGAGGCTTTTTTAGGAACTAACAGAGGAGTTAAGTATGATGTAATATGCAAAATAACAAAGACATGTGAAATGCATTTTTTATTGGTTTCTAAATTTCCTCTCATGTTCACTGGTTTTCAAATATATCCCCAATCCTAGAACCTGCTAAGAAACCTGAAATTTTCAGGGAACAGCAGTGATTTCTGGGGGCTTTGTACCTCACTGTGGAAGTTATGTTAGTTTGAGTGTTCCAGGTATGCTGCTTTTGATAAAAGCAATAGGCATATGTGAGAACGAGGTTAAGTAAGTGTTTATTTGAGGATTTAATATTGTGCACACTCTAGGAGTAAAGCAATTATCGTGCTGTTAATTTCATATTCATGTATGGCTTATTTATTTGTTGTTTACCTCTCTGCATAATGAAAATGCCATGGAAATCTGCTTCTTCTAGCACTCTAATTTTAAACGAAGCTAAATGTTATGTATAATTTTAAGATACTAATTCGATTCTATTTTAAATACTCTATGCATGAGAAGCTCCTACATTATTGCAGAATCCATCTTTAAACAGAATCAAAGCATAATTGTCTAAGTAATTATGGAATAGGTAGTTAATAGACTAAAATATGAATCAGAAGTATCATAGGTATATTTTGAACTATGTAGTTCTCTAAGCCCATGTGTATATGCATATATTCCCTATCTTTCTGAGAATGAACACCTCAATTGCTTTTCTGACAAATATAATGCAGTCATGAGATAATAGCTCATTGCCCCTACTGATAAATTATTTGCATCTGGCTTACTTGTAATCTGGTGGCAAAGTCAATGTTTGGTTACGTGATTCTGAGAGCTTCAGGGGCACCCCAGTTTTAATCTATCTGTATGGTATGACATTCTTAAAGAACCAATGATTGGCAGAATTCTAGGCTAGTTCATCTTCTGGGAATAAAGAAACATATAAAAAAAAGAAAAATAAAGAAAGAAATCCATATCCAATATATGTGGAGTTTCCTTCTCCAGTCTGGGCATCCACTCTAGCTACATGCCTCGAATTCTACTTCCCGGCCCATCCTTGCTCTTCTCTGCTTAATACCAGAAACCAGAGTTGTATGTCACCCAAGTTCTTCTAATATTTTATTTATTCAATGAATATCACTGTGTGCCTACCATGCTCCTGGATAAAGTCCCTATTCCTGGGTGGCTACGGCCTGATTGAGAAGAGAACACATAGATGTGAAATATTGAATTAATAATACTGAAAGTCAGTAGAAATTTAAATATTCTAAAGGCAGAAATTGTTGAGGAAATTCACTTCTGAAAACTCTTAACATAGTCTGCAAAGCTTGGTATGTGCCAGTTGTTCAATTTCCATTGTTATTTACAAAAGTGAAGCTTTGAATTAAGAAAAAAATGTACCATCTGCCTACCCGTGTAATAATGCTTGGTTTTATTCCCAAGCATATCAACCACTGGCTTGGCATTTTAACTAACTGAAGCACTTTTCTCATTAGAGTGTGTCTGTGTCTACAAAATGCCTTTTTTCCTGGTTGCTCATTTTAATATTTCTGCCCTCTAGCTCTGCCTGTGCTGGACTTGAGGCTTTCTCTCTGTTTATATGGCCAGCTTGTTAAATGATTCTTACCTTCCAAGTACCTCATGTGCAGGCTACACCTGATGCCCCTCCTTTTCCAGTTAATTACTCAGTCAATCCAAGGAACCCTTTTATCAATTGACTGCTTAGAAAATATTTATATTGAGTCCCTATTTTCTGTGGACATAAAGGCCATCTACTGCTCTTTGAAGATACAAAGAGGTATAGGGTATGATACCTACCCTCAACTAAATTGCAGTCAAAGAAAAAAGTACATATAAAAATATTCTATCTTAAGTAGAGTTTTCTAAGGACCAGGGTGAATGTCATTTATTCAACAAACGTTTATTGAGCATTGTGATGTGTCAAGCACTCAGTGATTCACTGAATATATAAAGAGAAATAAATCATGCATTTTGCCTGCCCTAGATGAATTCAGAGGACATAGATACCATGGTAGGCCAAAAACTTGTTATTCAAAGTGTATCTGAGAACCAGCAGCATTGGCATCACCTTATAGCTTGTTAGAAATGCATAATTTTAGGCTCCATGAAGATGGACTGAATCAGAATCTGCATTTTATCAAAGTGCTCAAGTGATTTGGAATAAAGTTTGAAAAGCACTGAACTAGAATGAAAATGGAATTCTTCATGGAGGAGCTGAAATAAGTGGAGATCACCAAGTTTTATTAAAAGAGGAAGGAAGGCAAATTGAGGCAGATAAAAAGGGATTGGATAAAATATGAAATCTAAACTTCTGAGATGAAGTTTTGGAAGCTGGTTGGGAGTGATTCTTCCAAAAATGATGGGGAATGACCCAGTAGTTGGTTAATGATCGACTGGGAGGAGTAGTGGCTGATAAAGTATGATAATATGAAATTCAAAGCTGGGAGGAAGGTGAGTGGTCTAGATTCTAGACTCTAGAAGTGGCGATGGAGTGCTAATGATGGTGCCATGTCTGAAGGCAGGACTTCCTTATCCAGAGCACGTGGAGGTAAACAGTAATGTTCTCACAGGTGATCTTGAAATTAATTCTTAATTATTATATTTTTGAATCTTAAAATTATAGTGACAGTCAACACATAGGTACAAATGCATAATATAATGTTTTTATATATACCATTTTTTTCAAAACACATTTAATTATTGGACCTTAGATGTGAGAAAAAAGGAGTTATAGGGTAATCTGCATCAACAGACTTGCTTCAAAATGTTTGGAGAATATTGTGTAGGGGAAAAGAGCTGTTTACATCTTTATAAGGACATAACTCTATGTAGATAATCAGGAGAGATCCCACATAAGATTGTGAGAAAATGAAGGTTATCTGTGGGATCTTTACCTACTTCATTATCTTTTCTGCTATCCCCCTCTCAGTTTGTGCAGTCTAACGCACAAGGAAATGAAGATATCATTGTGGCAGAAGTCAACAAGGGTTACACTGAGGGACTAGTGACCTTCTCAAATATATCTTTTTGAAGCACAAGTGGTTTCTGTCCTTTTGTGAGGTCAGTCCTCTCCACAGAGATACTTCCACTCACAGGTTTGAAAGAACTTAAAGGGCCAATTCTGTGTAACCCAATCTGCCTTATGATAATCATAGAAGATTTACATTTGCTTATTAAGCCCTTAAGACTGCCTTAGCAAATGATTTCACTTCTGAAATGCTTTAAAAATGACTTCCATACCTCATGGTTTTTTGACATCTGTTAGTGTGGCATTCAGTGTGCTTTAAACACGTGACTTATCTGCACACAAACCTGAGCTGACAGGGAGAAGCCCGAAGCTCTCCAGTCAATGACAGACTTAATCAGTAAGACATAGAGCCTAGAGCAGTGTCTTAGATTAAAGCCTACCTTACAAAGCTCAGAGACTTTAGAAAATTTAGACTTAGAAAATTTTCAATGCCAATGTTACAAATATATCAGCACAATGATGAGAAGTTATTCTTTTCTCTGAATAGAGTGTCTTGAAATAACTTGATGGGAAAATCCAGGATTTTATATTCTTAGCCAATAATACTTCCTAAGTATAGAAAGCTGGAGAAGTAAATGGGATTTGGGAGAAGAGTTTGCTAGCTAGGGGTAGATCATAGGCGAAAATTTTATAGCAGACTTAGAAAGTTAATTGACCTAATAAGTTTGAATAGCATTTTCAAAGCTAAATTATTTTATTGTAATTTAGAAAAACCATGTTTTAGGGTGAACTTTTTCTACATAGCCACAGAAATGTCCTCTCATGAACTGGATTAGTAGCTGTATTGAACATTAGTAAATGTACAGTGTTTATGGGATAATACTTTTCATTACTTTGAGTTCGACAGGTAAAGGTGTTACATTACAAAAATGACAGGTGAATTTTTCACTGATGGCAAATCTTCACCATTTAATGGAAGATTTGATATTTTACTTATGAAGGTCATTTGGAGCCATATACTGTGTGATAAATTAGTCAAGTGTTTGATTTCTGGTAATTCTGTTTAAGGTCAAAAGAAAGATGGAAGGAAGGATAGACAGAAGGAAAGAAAAAGAGAAAGGAAGAAAGACCCTGTACCTGTGAATTTTACTCATTTGTATTGAAAATTCTCTCTTTAGTTCCAAACAGCAGCAGCATTGGCTTTATGATTCCTTGTAGAGAGGCTGGGATGGCAGCAAAGGTGAATATTCAGTGTTTGTGCCAAACAGGTTTCATTGTTCTGCAGTCAGTTTCATGCTTATGAGTTACTTAACTTTAACAGTCACTTTCAATAATTATATTCATAATGAAAGCCATGCTATCTATATACGTGAGTATACTATTTCTATCATTATTGGTAATGGAAGCTCTAAGTTTAATTTTTTAATGTATGAAAATGAGAATTTATATAATAACAAATCATATAATTGGAATGTATAGGTCAGATAAGAATATTTTCCTTTATTCCTCAAAGGATAGCTGCATTTTATGAGATAATTTGTTCATTAGGATCAACAAATGTTATTTCTGAAAATATGGTAGAGTCAAAAATTATTTTTCTAACCTTTAAGTTAAGGTCATATTTTTTCCTAAATATATTAGACATCCTTTGACTTAAGTAATATTAGCACTGTATTTTTTATCTTTGCTAATATTTTATTTTCGTTCAACCTTCTTTCCCACCACACTAAAGTACCACCGGTGAGAAGGACTCAAAGTAGGTTTCCCAGTTAAAGGAAAAAAAACCAAAAAAACAAAAAACTGGGAACTGATAGAATGGCTGCTTAGTGACTTGCTATTGGAGTTCAGCCCATGGAAGAGAAGAATGTGGTAGCAAAAGTGGCACCACATAAATGATTATCAGTGGAAAAAATGTCACACATCATGTGGCCTCTGTCTGTTAATTTAATGTGATGCACTTGAGTGTAAAAATAATGGGCTCTGTCAGCCTTATTAATTATCTATGCTTGTTCTAGAAGTCAGGATCATGAAATGCCTCCAAATCACCTGATTTAATGGGTTATTTTAGACCTTTACATACGGGTCTCTGAGTGAACAGTTGGTCACACCAATGGCAAACTCATCTGTAGGTAGGGATGTTGTACCGAGTTGGACTCACATATAGCAGCATTGGCTGCAAGAGATTGGAATCATTGATCTTTCGGTTTCTTTAGGCTGGTAGGACAAATTTCCCAGTTAATGAAACTATTGTAGTGCCTGGGGCACTTCCTTATCTCATGTTGCCTCTGTTCATTATAGTTTAAATATAGTGCATTTAGGTTAATGGTAGAAGCAAATTGGTCTGTTATAACTACTCACATGTACTTCTTTGGTGTAGTCTTTAATGTCGCCCTTAGCAAGCAAGAAGACAAGCTAGACAGTGCTAATGCTGGAAACTATAATATTAATGCCTGAGAATTTACCAACGGAATGTTTTGAGAGGGAGATATTCCTGAATGAGACACTGTGCAGAAAGACCCAGCTGCCGAGGGACATTTTTTCTTTCATTCTTTTAGTAAACCAGTGCATTTGTGTGTGTGTGTGTGTGTGTGTGTGTGTGTGTGTGTGTGTGTGTGTGTGTGTGTTTGCAGTCTTATTTACATTTAGACTATGAACTTTGTAAGGTTCAAAGAACATGTCTCTTTCTTCATAACTTCCCTGGATCTTGGCACTATGTTAAGTATCCTATGACTCTGTAATACATGTTTATGGAGGGTAGATGTTATAGTGAAAACACATGATTGGGATGAGAAGCCTGGGTTTCAGTCTCTTTGATGCTTACTAGCTGTATGACCTTGGGAAAGGCACTTATCCTCTCTGAATTTCAGTTCATCATTTCTAAGAGAATTATAATAATATCTTTTCTACTTGTGCCATTCTAATTTGTTTGAAGATCAAATTAGATTATGAAAATAGTAATAAAATACTCCATAGGTATTAAATGGTTTTTATCCCTTAATTATTGTTATTAACTAAGTAAACTTTAAGATATGATCTAACCCTATAGATTTTTAATATTATGATGATCCTTCTTACAAAGTTTAGGAAAGCATTTTGTATTTAATATTTTCTATGCATTTGCATATGTATGTCATTTCCAAGGAATATAATCTTCTTATATAATTCTACAATGGAATATCATTATTACAAATGAGAACTTGATATTAAATATCTAGGTCCACATACCGTGTGTTATCAAACAATCTAATTAGATGAAGACTATTATTTATATAGATTCTTCCCATTGTAACTAGATTGATAACCAGATTTAGATATGCCATTTCAGTGTATATCTCACCAACATGAAATAATAAGTAAATTAATGTATATCAATGATGCTTTTTCCTTTACTTTTTAACATTGAAAGCTAATTGTTCAGCTAGCTGTAGGACATTAGGTAAGCCACTTAATCTACTCAAACTTCAGTTTTATCATATAAAGTGAGAGAGTAACATTGAATGATCTGTAAGGTCCTTTTTGGCTTTGAAAATATTTGACTCTCTGCTTTTGTGGGCCTTTGAGTATGTCCTAAGTACATGATACTATGCTTTTCACACCAGGAAAAGAATCACCTTCAGCTGTCTAAAAATGGTTCTTCTCCCTCAGTTATTCTTACATCACCTTTTTCGCTTCCTTTATAGCTCTTGTCACAGCCTCTAATTATCTTCTTTATTTGTTTATTTTCCTGTTTAGAGTTCACTTCTCTATGACATCAGAGACCCATCTTGACCACAGATAGGTGGCCAGTGCCTACACCAGTGAGTGCCTGGCATGTAACAGGGGGTCCAATAAATATTTGTTGAATGAATGAATGAAGGAATTCAACTGCGTCTCCAGAGTGCAACATCTTTATTCTTTAAAATAACTTCACTAAGAATTTAGTAGGATGGAGTAGTGGTTGAATCTACCATTATGTGCAAGAATTAACAGAGGAAATGATTAAATGTTTTGTTTCCTATGTATGAGAACCATCTATATTTTATTTATTTATAGCCTTTTTAGTTTTGCTAATCAAGAGTGGGATTTTCATGAGTAAATTGTTTATGTGTTTGGCTTCTTTAACACTAAATTTGATTAGCCATTTTGTTCCTAAAATTTTTGATTGGCTGTCATACTTGAGTACGTTGTAATGTCTAGGTACGTTTTTATATCATGTAAATAAATTTGCCTATTATCAGCTTGTATTTTCATATGAGAGAAGAATGTTTATCACCATTAAATGTGAATTGTAAATTTTAGAATTCATTGTGAAAAGTAATATATCTTGAAATTTTCTACTGAGATATTAGAATATACCTATTCTTTCACACCTCACATATATGGTATCCCATAACATGAAAATGTTTGAAAATCTTGTCATTTATCCTTCGTGAGCTGACTGAATTACTTCTTGCTTCAATATACATTCAAGTTAAGGTCGCCTGGGTGCTACATCTCAGCTTTAAATCTGTTGGAGAGCTAGACCTTTCTCTGTAAGACATAACACAGTGGGCATCACCAACAAACCTTGTCTTCCAGTGAAGTAAACCCTTTCAAATTAGAAAAAAATTCAAATTGATTTGGTATACAGAATCATGAAAGTCAGTGACAATAGAGCCTATTATTCCCTGTTATGGGACTCTCTAATAACATTCTCTTGAAAAATTAAAGGGAGCGTTATCTTTCATTGTCCTCATTGTTTATATACAACATGAAATAGTTTTTCTACCAATGTTAATTTCATCTATGAACTAACAATTTTTCTTCATTGAAAAGCTGTCAAGTTACATATCTATGACAGTTTGTTGGAGGCAAATCTTTGCAGCCTTCTATTATGATTTGTCCTTCAGTGGATCTGGGAACCATTCCTGACAGTAGAGCTAAGCCCACGTGTGTTTCATAATCACACTTTAGACTACAAATTAGCCAGGAGGTAAAAGAAAACCCAGTGAGACACTAAGGAGCACAGGTTTTGGTGACAAGGTAAGGAAAATAGAACAGAAAATAATTTGCTTTTGTTTGCCTGTAAGACATTTGTTGTGCCTTGGCCACTGTGGGCGAAAGCACTCTTCATTATGTCCTTGTCACATAGCAAGGAATGAACACGAGACTTTCATCATGAACTTCTCCTACTAGCATACATGCATGTATACATATTTCTGTGATACTTTTATTCTGACAATTTTTGAAATACAACACATTGCATATTAATGGAGTAAAACTGGTTCGAATTGTCTTTTAAAAAGGTGCAAATTGTGGTTTCAAAGTGACCCGATGGAGGTGCAAATGAATGTTAGCACAACGCTTCTAAAATGAAGTTATTTAAAATATATGCATACAGATACGAATTCAGAATTGGTCTACTTCATTTTTTGGTTGGCAGTTTACTGCCTTAAAATGGGAAATAAATGTGTGAATTCTATCAAGGGTGTGAAATTCTCCATTTGTACGGACTGGAAACTTGGTAATAATTATGAATATAGCAATAGGAGAAATTATACAAAAGTTTAGCAATATTTTAATTTTAATTGCAAGTATTTCAAGAGTTTAGAATCTGCTTGGAGAGATTTTCTTGTAGTCTTTGATATTAAAACGTTAGGGATTTCTGAACAGCCTATAAAAGCCAATTTTCCTGTAATTTTTAAAACAGAAAATTGCATTGACTAATCTTTTCTATTTCTAAAGCTGCTTATTCAAAGCGTGTCTGAATCTGATAAACCCATGAGCCCCAACTTAACCCAACCTAAGCAAAACTTAACCTTTTCTCTCTTATCACATCAGTGGACAATGGGCCTCAGCTGTGGAAAGCATTAGAGAAGCTTGCCCAGTCTCTAGGCCAGCTGGAAGGCCAGTTCCCCTGCTTTTCAGCCAAAGAGACACTTGGCACTGAGTTACCCTAGGGCAGAGGTTTAACATGGTTTGAATGAAGCCTGGATTTTGAAGTGTCTATCTCTTTAGGTTGATGTCACTGGGAGTCCAAGACCCCTCTTTCATTAACTGGCCTCTCGCATAGATGGTAATGATGACAGAAAACAGCCAACCACTAAAACAGTTGGTTCTTTTTTATTATTTGCAATTTTGTCTATTTGCATGAGAGCCTGGCAGCATATGGCCTGATGAATTAAAAAAAAAACAAAACCCTGCAAACTCTCCCCTACTGGCCAGAGCCTCCAGCTCATGGCATTAGCAGGGGCTGGTGCTGCTCCACCTGCCACTTGTCTGCAGGGTGGGGGCATAAACTGATGACCTACTAGGTTTCCACAGCCAAATAGTGCTCAGCTAATGGCATGATTTAATTCCTAACAGTACTGTCAGGAATGGCTAGAAGTGGCAACACCCACTGTTTCAATAGCAAATTTGATTGGCAAACTCTCTGCTTTCTGCCCTACCTAATATTCTACGCTCATTATACTCTATCAGGCCAGCAGGAATATCAAGGGAGCAGAAGTGCTTCAAATCCAATGCACACGGGTCAGTTTTGAGTACAAATACATAGGGATGTACACTCACATTATTATCCTACAATGAAAGGGAGTAGCAGTAAACCTAGGAAGAAACAGATATTTTTGCAATCAATCTATTTACTTAATTATACATTTGATCTTTTCAAAGTCAAATATTTACATGGTTCTTGGATTTTTATATTTCTTTCTTTTCTTTTTTTTTCTGAAACAGAGTCTTGCTCTGTCACTTGGGCTAGAGTGCAGTCGGCTCATCATAGCTCACAGCAACCTCAAACTCCCGGGCTCCAGCGATCCTCCTGCCTCAGCTTCCCAAGTAGCTGGGACTACAGGTGTGCACCACCACACCTGACTAATTTTTCTATTTTTTGTAGAAATGGGGCCTTGCTCTTGCTCAGGCTGATCTCAAACTCCTGGCCTCAAGTGATCCTCCCACCTCGGCCTCCTAGAGTGTTAGGATTATAGGAATGAGCCATGGCGCCCAGCCAGATTTTTGTATTTCTGAATTAGCCATTTTTTTTAATCATAAACTTGGGAAAGGGAATTTATTTTATGATTTCTTTTGAGAACTAAACTTTCACTGAAAGAAAGAAATTATAATTATTTGGGTTAATATTTTATAGTTAAACCAAGCAACACTTTTTTCTCCCTTTAATTTTGTGTATATTTAACTTATGATTATACAAGTCAACAAACCGTACAAACATACGAACATAAGCAATGTAGAGACTTTCATTAATTAAATGAATTGATATAAAAGCAAAAAATAAGTCATCTTGAAATTCAAATTTAATCTGCTAACTTATTTTGATGGAGTTTAGAAATGGTTTATTTTTCCTGCATTTTAAGATTGCTAAATACATTTATACTAAAGATAAGTAGTCAGCATTTCCAGTGATCTAAGAAAGGAGGGAATAATTTGGGAGTAATAGCTTCTATGACCTTATCAAGTGAGAATTTTCTTAATAAGCCACAGCAGACAAATCTTGCATTGTGAGATTGGACACAGGTAAGACTCAAATCCTTACTAAATGCTAGATATTATTACCTCACTAGATCCTAAAAACAGAACAAAACATAACAAAACTCTATGAGGTAGGTACAAGAGATAGTAAAAATATTTAACAACCAGTGGGTTAAGGTCTCTGACCAATCAGAATGGCAGCACTGGAATAGAATCCTGGAAGCCTTCTATTTGGTGAGGTATTGACCCTTTGGTTCCTGAACTTGGGGAGGTCCAGAGGATTCTGGTGTCGAATGGGACATGGGGACCAGTGGACTTTGGGCAGCAGATATTTACCCATGTATAGAAGTGCTTTACTATTTATCAACAGGCATGGCGGTACCTCTAGTGTGCTGACTGAGCATTAGTCCCAGGGGCAGGCATTATTTTGCAGATGAAGACGTCGTGGCTTAGAGAAGTTGATTGATTAACTTGTTCAGGAATCACATAGTTGACAGAAGGCAGAACCAGGATTTGAATCCATATCTGTCTCTGAACTCTTTCTTCTATAGCATGCCACTAGTATGATGCTTCCTCGATAATTTGCTCTTAAAAGATGAGTCTAATCTTTTTGCCTAGACCCCTTTGTGTAATGTGGATAAAAACATCAGATATACCCTAGCAAGTCATAAAGGTTAAGTGAGAGCAGAGAAAATCTTTCCATTTCAAACTCAACTGACTGAGATTAGAATGATACATGTTCCTTCGTGTAATAAGTTTGTTAAAATAAAACCTTTATTGTTGTACTTTTACATAGCGAGATGTGTGTAGGATATATACAAGTTTTCATTTTAGGTAAGATACAATTGTATGTAAGAGCAAGATATTAAACTATTAAAAAAACTTCAGCAGTAGTTGTTTTTAGCTGAGGTAAATTAGCTTAAATTGAACTGAACTAAGTGAATGAGTTTTGCTTCAATTCAAAATGAATATAATTCACTGCTGCATTTGGTTTTTAAAAATGAATATAAGTAACTAAACCTTAAATTATAAAGAACACTTAAAAGTGTTTAAAATTTTCATGTATAGAAGTAAAATTTGTGCTTAGTAATAACATGTATTAAGTGCTATGTGGTGGTCGATTTCTTCCTGAGGAAATAAAAGAGATTTTGGAAAGAAATTGCAAACTGATGCTAATTAAGCTCTGTTTCTTCTTATGGGACCGATCAAGGTAAGACTATAGATACACTCAAATGTATAACCACATTCTATTTAGAAAAATAAGTTCAAGAACATTGATTTCCCTAGATAAGATGGAGCTGCAACCAGTCCCAAGTGTATAAACAGACTTTGTTCCAAATGTTTATTTGTAGTTCAGTATTCTAGAATTTTATATACAAATTTTCACATATAAAATTGAAATGGCAGTAGATAGGTCCTCAGTCTGACTTGTAAAAGTGGTGAACTGAGTAGAGGCACGAGTGAGTCTCATGAGATGTTTCTGTATTTTGAAATGGTATCTGGGTCTGGCCCTGAGATTGTGTGTCTTAGACCCCCTTCTGGTAAACATACTTGTTTGCTAATTAATTACTCTCTTCTCTCTCTCATACCTCCTTCACTGTCATAACCACTCCACCCTCTAACCACATGCACCCAAACAGTAGGAGATGGAGTAGAGAGGAGGTGGTGTTCTGCTGCTTTTATTGTGGTTGTCCATGGACCTCTTGCTTTTCCTTTTTTTTTTTTTTTTTTTTGAGACAGAGTCTCACTGTGTTGCCCTGGCCTGGCTAGAGTGCCGTGGCGTCATCCTAGCTCACAGCAACCTCAAACTCCTGGGCTCAAGCAATCCTCCTGCCTCAGCCTCCCGAGCAGCTGGGACTTCAGGCATGCGCCACCATGCCCAGCTAATTTTTTCTATGTTTTTAGTTATTCGATTAATTTCTTTCTATTTTTAGTAGAGACGGGGTCTTGCTCTTGCTCAGGCTGGTCTCAAACTCCTGAGCTCAAACAATCCGCCCGCCTCGGCCTCCCAG
Source organism: Propithecus coquereli (assembly GCF_000956105.1). NCBI lineage: Eukaryota > Metazoa > Chordata > Mammalia > Primates > Indriidae > Propithecus > Propithecus coquereli. The sequence continues at coordinate 8,032,247 of NW_012149174.1, forward strand.
AGAGCTAGGATTACAGGCGTGAGCCACCGCGCCCGGCCGCTTTTCCTCTTTTGACTTGAGCATTTTGAATTGCCACTGATAGCAGCAACTGCAACTGTGCCCCTTTGGTTTGCGTGTCCAAGTCTAATAGTTTGATAGCTATATCCTTCCAATCTGCTCAGAGACACCTAGAGAAAGCATTTCCAGATATCTCCAGATATGTGTCAGATAGGGGAAAGTTTAATTAGGAGTTAAGGCCAAAAAGAGACCTAATGAGTGCAACTCTAAAGATCCCAAGGGAAGAAGACTCTGATTACCAAAGGATCCATAACAGTTACAAACTGGAGAGCCGGGTCAGTGCCCAAGGGATTTCTTTATTGGCCAAAAGCTGCCTCAATGTAGTATTTCCATAAGCATCTATTTATTGAGAACCTACTCTGTGCTAGACACTATTTTAGATGCTATAATTTTCTATTGGATGGAAGCCATTCTGATACATAAAAATAAAGTGAATGTAGTTTCCTTAAAAGGGATTAATATTTTATAATCTAGTTCTGCTTCATGGTGTTAGCACTTAGTTTGAACATTCACCTTTGTGAACATCTGTAATATCCATGCATTTTTCAGACACGGGCCAAAGCATTGAAAGCACCTTAATGCTTTTCATTAACGGTCTTCTTTAAAGTGTTTAATCTTTAACCAAAATATTTCTTAAGAAGTATTACATGGATATATAATACTTGTCATTTATTTTTGTTCTGCACAAGAAATGCCTCGTGATACTAAAAATCATTTTGTTAATATCTCAGTCTAACCCCTTGCCAGGGTCCTTTACACTTTACCAGTATAGCGCTAGCTGTAGTTACCAAAACATATATATTGTTTTGTGCCTCTGGATCTTTGCATAGACCCCCAGCTGGAAATGCGTTTCCTTGCAAGGAAGATGCCCATGCAAAACTCTTTACCACAGTTCAAGAATCATCTCTTTTAATCAACTCTTTTACCCCAGTTAGAATGCCATTTTCCCATTTAGGGCCCAATGTATTCTGTATAAATTCCTATTGTTGTAATTCTCACATGTTATTCACAATTATTTGTTCAGTTTTCTTTACCTAGCTATAATAGATTTAATACACTTATTGAGGACAGGAATTGTGTCTTATTTGTGGTTATACCCTCATGAAAAAGAGAAGCTCAATATATGTTCAATAAGTTTGTTGAATGAATAAATGTATGAATGAATGAATCACAGAACAAAGAAGCAAATGGCAAATGCATGCATGCCTTTCAACTCCTAGGAACACACTGTGCTAGTAAAGTAAGAAATGCAAAGAAATATAAGATAGGATTCTTTCCAGAAGGTACTTCTAAGATGTGACAGCAATGCATTATATGGGATGTATATAATGGTTTCTGAATAATATATTTTAAAGAAAGAAGGCTTTTCTTTTTCAAAAGTGTAGTTTGTTATAATAGTCTTTGTAAGTTGAAAAAAATATTTTTTTAAAAAGCAGCACTCTACTTAAATAAAATTCAGCAGCCAAAATGCTTTACTACTCCATGTGTAGGTGTAGTGAAAACAGTTAGCTGTCTGGTTACACTAGCGTTGACTTCTCACTTTTAGTATTCAGAGGTTGACCTGAACTTAGCTGTGTTGAGTTGCTGGCTCCACAGGAAACCACCTCCCTAACTGCTGCTCGCTGCTTTCTCTTTAGCCAACACCCAAAGCCACTGTCGGATGTCATGGGGATGAGACTTCACAAGGTAAGTGCAAAGAAAACAGGAACAAATGCCTTTTTAAGCAGAATTTGGTGAAGACATTGGCCCCAGAATGATAGGGAACACCGCCTTGTAGGGATCCGCATTTGGGGTGCAGAAGGGACATACAGCCCTAGTTTATACGGAATCATATATGGTATGAGGGAAATATTAATCAGACAGATCCCAGGTTCCCAAATGGCCTATTGGAGATGGAAGCAGGTTATGTCGTCTAGACAAGAGGAAATGCTTCACTTTTTGAGGGAAGGTTATCAAAATTTTAAAAGCCAAACGACGGCTAGAGAGTATAACTAAAATTGTATCGACCGCTTCGTTTTTAGAAGACTTTTGGTTTCATTCTAAATGTCTATCTTTAAGCCCAAGATGCAAATTAAAAGTTGATTAAATTAGTGATTCCAAAGAGATACAGGCCTTCTTACACAGCAGGCATCCTCTGGCATTTTTTTCCCATCAGGATTTTTAAACTTGGGGATCAGTATCATCTCTAAGATTTTTCAATAGTCTCATTTGGCTACATGGTTATTTTAAATGAGTGTTTCATAATCACCTAAAAATACTACAAGTTTAATGTAAAATAGTTTTTTCCTACATTGTAAATATTAGATTATTAAGAGTTCCTTATACCTTTTTCATGAAAAGGCAACATCAACTTTAATAGATATTTGTGGTTCTTGATCTTCAAGGATTTGCCCTTCCCATTGACCTTCAGGCCTTCTGTGCTTTGTCGAGCCTGTTCCCACCGCCCCACGACTTTATCCCTCACAGACTGTAAGGTGTCAACAGAAGAAGGTGAAACCAGAAATTCTGAGAAAAGATTGGACAATAAGGATTAAAACAAGCTCCTTTTGCTTTGAATTTTACCCATGTTATACGTATTTACTGATATAAGTCACTTTATCATAGTCAAAAGTGAGCATTTTGACATATTTAAAAGACTATGTCCTTCCAACCTAGAAAATTCTATCTCTTGCTAGTGTCGGGCCTTTTAGCAACTTATTCTGTCCTATACTTTTGTGTTGACCCTGCCAATTTGAATTTCCCAGTTCTAGCCCTGAGAACTATTATTCCAAAGGCCATTGGACCTGAAATTATACCAGTATTTCATATTTTATCACCCCAAGTTTTTTGTTTTGTTTTTTACTGTGAAATTGTCCTGTTTCCCATTGATGGGTGCAGTATCCATATCTCTCTGGGTTTAATAGACTCGATAAACTTAACAAGAGTGTTGGCATTTGTATAGCTTTTATATACAAATATTTTATTCTTCTGATACCTTTTCAAGCTATGAGTAAATTTTAAAAGGAGCAAACTCAAATGGCTGACAAACAGCTACATAGAATCTGGAGCCCAACTGCCCAGGTTTATAGACTACTTACAGAAATGTGAATTCTGAGAGCCTTTTTGGAGACTAATCTAGCAATATCTGTGGATGTTTATTGTGGCATTTTCTAAAGTTCCTTCCACAACCTGCCAAGCCCTGCGTCATTCTGGCCCCTCAAGATACCTATGTTAGCCCTCTGCCTGCCTGCTTCCCATCATGCATCAGCCACAATGGTGCCCTGTTTCTTCCCATCACTCTCAGCTGCTCTCCCTCAGAACTCTGGTGCTTTCTGTGCCTTCTGACTGGATTGCTCTTGTCTTAATGCTTTTCGTGGCTTACGCACTCAAGTCATTTGGGTTTCCAATCAAACATCTCCTCGGAGAGGTCTTCCCTGACCACTGCATCTAAAGTCATAAGCAATTTCTGTAACTTTCTATCCCCTTATTTAGCGTCATACAAATATAACATTATGTTACATATTAAATTCTTGCCTGTCCCCTCCACTAGAATGGATGCTCTACCAGAGTGGGGTCTTTGTTTTGTTTACTACTCTATTTCTAGAGTTAAACAGGCACATAGAGGGTATTAAATGAAGACCTTTTGCATGAATGGTTTGTGGAGCAAATGAACAGAAAAATAAGCAAAGAGGGTACCGTTTGGTAAGAGAATGATTATTGATATATCAATAACATGAATATTATTCATGTAGTCGCTGAGAAGAATGGAATTGGAGCTATGTAATTGAGGGATTCCTAAAACTCATTAAGGAAGAAGTGCAGATGCAGGAAAAATGTATATAATAGAACCCCAAGCAACGATCTATTTATCAATCACCTATCTGCCTACACATAATTCCATCAGAATGGAGACAGAAGGATATTCACTCCATTGTAAGCATTGGCTCTCCAGGGAAATTGTGCAGAGTTGAGCAGAGTATGGAAAAGGACACCAGAGGACTAAAAGTTGGCTGGAAGGGATATAAAATGATTGACAATGTGAGATACAGCATCATTTGCTTCTGCTAGATACACTTCACAGCAACTTCACTCAACTCTTTGTCCACTCCTCACTCCCGCCGTGACTTAGTGTCAAACTCTGACTTCTGGTTGCTGATTTGGCACCATGAATTACCTTCATTTGGAATTCCATGCTAACGCTTTGGCATGCTGAAGCACAGGTTCCAGGCAGTGTACCCATCTCATCTTTGCCTACTAGTTGGAATCTCTTTGCATTCCCTGAAAAAGACATTTGTCTTTTACCGACATACTTTATTTTTGTTTCTCACACAATGAGTCTTTGATACTCTTATGGCTGTTGATTATCACTATTGGGGGGTTCTGACGAAACATTATGAAATCAATTCTAGACAATTTGTGTTTTTGTGGTTCATTAGGGCCCATAAAACTCCTGAGCCAGGGAAGCGTGCCTGGGAGGATGGCAATGCTGATTCAATAGTAACATGCCCCCTGTACATAAAGGGAACTCTGTGGATCCTTTTGATAGAAATTTAGAGAAACACTATCGACGTAGAGACAGTAAACATTTTGAAAATGAAGTAGCACTGTCTTAGAAATATAAGAAGGCAAAGGCAAGTTATAGGATTTAAATAATTAAGAATACAATTAATGATGAGAAAACCCATATTTTAGGGCAGGAATGTGTTCCCTTTAACATAGCTTTCCGTCATGGGAAGTTTCATATTCGTTAGTCTGATTTTATTTTCCACCAGCTCTAAGGAGGGAGAGTATACCTTTTTCAATGACATTGAATGGCAATTTTCAGGCACCAATCTCTTCATTTTAAATAGAATAATTTAGGAATAGTAGTTCTCAACTTAAGGTCCATAAAGGCAAGATAAGGATTTAATTATGATTTTGATTTGAGATGATACAAAGGTTTTGCTACAATATAAGTGTGTTACTTCTATCTTTATAGAGTTATTAGCTTACTACTGGTTTAAAGATGAACATCAATGGCATAACTTGGGAAGAACATTTAAAAATAATCCTAGTACAATAGGAAACTGGACCAACTCATACCATAAGCCATTTTGGACATTATAAAATTAGTTTTAAAACTATGTTTTCTGAGAGGAAAAAAAAAGATGTTTAAGCCCTGAAGTTTGGAGAAAAAAATCCTGAGTCTATTTTTTAAATTTAGATTTTCTTTGAGCAATTTCTTCCATTGACATATTCATAAACCAAATTCTTTCCTTTTCTCAAAAAATATACATAACACAAAGAGGAGAAGTGGGGGGAGTGACAGACTAATGAGTGTAAGAATTCTGAATTTCAGCCAGTGCTTGGCTCATGCTTATAATCCTAGCAATCTGGGAGGCCCAGGCAGGAGGATTGCTTGAGCTCAAGGCTTCAAGACCAGCCTGTGCAAGAGTGAGACCCATCTCTACTAAAAATAGAAAACTTAGCTGGGTGTGGTGGTGCCTGTAGTACCAGCTACTCAGGAGGATGAGGCAGGAGGATCACTTGAGCCCAGGAATTTGAGGTTGCTGTGAGCTACTATGACACCACTGCATTCTAGCCAGGGTGACAGAGTAAGATTCTGTCTCGAAGAAAAAAAAAGAAAGAAAGAAAGAGTATCAGGGGTTCGTGACGTGCCCGATAAAGATAGGGTCCCCGGGCAGAATGTGTTGCAAGAGATGAAAGAAACAAAGACACAGACACAGGAATAATATTAAAAGTGTGGGGAAGTCAGGGGACCACCAGCGCTCAGATGCAAAGGTGGTGATGACTGAAACTCAGCACTTGCTTTTATTCTCTTTGTCATGCTACAAAATACAATGATCTCATGTGAAAAAATCACGGGATACAATGAACAGAAGTCTCGAGGCTCCCCGAATATCACCAGGTGTCCTAGCTAATTACCCTCTTGTTTCTAGAAGTGAAAACACGTAATTCTTTAGTAGGTACAACCCTGTCCCAAGGTAAACTAACTGATTTTATCCCAAGCACATGCTATGTACATAGATAGCAATCTTTGACTTCAGTAGCTGCGACCTATTTGATCAAAGAACAAAGAAACTACATGTTTTCCACTGGGAGACTAGTTTTACATTAACTGAGGCATTGTTGAGAGAAAGGGAGAGAAGGAACTTGGCCCAGTATTCTAACAATTGAAGCCTGGAGTCCCTTCTCCTGGGCTGATATATTGCAACCTACCTCTACAGCCATAAGAAGTTTTCATGTCAGGCCGCTCAGCGGCTCTTCAGGCATGAGACCCCTCACGCTGTGAGGTGGAAGCATGCTTTGCTGTACTCCCAGATCGCTGATGTGTCCCCCAACTAGGCAGTTAACATCTGCCCTTATTTTGGGCTCCTGATTAGGCAATTCCTTCACCTCCTCTCCTCTCCTAGCCTCAGAAGTAGAGTCCCTAAGTCCTGGTGGTCTTATCCCCATCAAAAGAGGGTGTTTTATACAACCCTCTTCTCTCCTTCCTCCAAGAAAAGAATTCTGAATTTCTAACATGCATACTTTTTTTTATATTCCCCTCAGTTTATGACCATTAGATCATACCACTTTCTATCTAATCATGTTTCTATATAACTGTCCACTTTTCATCAAACCCAAACATAGAAATATACATTTATCCTTTTTTGACATTCCTCTGATGAGATCTCTGCTTGATATGTTTAGTTCCACCTTGATCGTTTTCAACACCACAGATTAGGCATTTTATTGTTTTATACTGTTAATGATTTTGTTTCCTGCTTTCTGGGGGTCTTCATTTCTGAAGGCTCCTATGTTATATAAAATTTATATTAAACAAATTTGTTATGCTTTTCTCCTGTTAATCTTTTGTTATAGTTATCTCGTTCATGAGTCTTGTGATGAATGAGAAAAAGTTATTAATTTTTCTCCCCTACAGAATTAATATACACTATTTCCTTTCTTTCAGTGTTTATCCTAGTAATTTCAACATGTATATATGTAACTTAATACAGTCCACGTTTATTATATTTGCTGTCCTGTCAGGCATTCAAAACCTAAGAAGACTAAGAAGAAGAAGGAGTTATCCTCTTCTGCCATAGATGAGATCGCTGCTTGATATGTTTAGTTCCACCTTGATTGTTTTCAGCCCCACAAATTAGGCATTTTATTGTTTTATACTGTTAATGATTTTGTTTTCTCATCATTCTTTCATGCCTTCTTGTACCCTAGATCCTCTTCTGGTATAGTTTTCATTCTTTCTGAAAGACATGCTCTAGAATTTCATTTTGTGAGAGTCAATTGTCAGGAAATACCTCAGTTACTTTCTTCTTTTAGAAAACGTATTTATTTTGCCCTGGTGATTGATAATCTTTAAAATTCTAGGTTGAGAATTATTTTCTCTCTGTTCATTGATGTTATTATTCCACTACCTTCTGGCTTTTCACGTTTCATGCATTAATTTAATTGTAGGTGAACTGCTTTCTCTTTCTGGCTGTTTTTGAAATCTTTACTTTGCTTTTGGTTTTCTTCTCTATGATGCGATTAGTGAATTTTAGTTTTATTAATCCTTCTAGAGATTCACTGGGCTTCCCAAATCTGAAGGGTGGTAGATATTTTCCATCTTTGGATACTGGCTTCTTCCTCACCTCTTCCAATTTATTTATCTGAAACTCTGGTTACATTTACTTTAGATGTAATTGATTTTTTTCCAAGTTTAGTTTTGCATTTTAGATGCTCTATTTAGTTCTTTTACCAATCTATTCATAATCTTTGATAATATCTTAATCATAATAATTTTGAAAACATTTAAAAAATTCCTTTAACCATGTAAAACATTTAATTTCTAGTCACTATCTTACTATTCCAATAGCTGCAGATTTGTGGGTTAACTCTATGGTTTGCTGTTTCTGCTGACTCCCACTTGTGGTAACTTGTTTTCTCATGTGCCTAAAGATTGTGAATTCATGTTCCTTGCAATTTTATTGGTTCGTAGAAGTCTAAACTGTGTCTTTTTTTAAAAAAAAATGTATTTGTATAAATTTATGAGCTAAAAGGGTAATTTTGTTACATGGATAGATTGCCTAGTGGTGAAGTCAGGGCTTTTAGGGGATCCGTCACCCAAATAATGTATCTTGGACCCATTAAGTAATTTCTCATCATCCACCGTCCTCTTCACCCTTCCAAGTCTCAGTTGTCTCTCATTCCACACTCTAGATCCATAACATGCATGCTTAAATATCACCAAACAGCAACAAATTGCAGCTGTAAATTTGTTTTCTATCCTGATAAATGGTGGACTTTGATGATCACTTGTTTAGGACATAGTCTTTTAATTATGTGAACTGGCAGAGCTCAAAAGAATCAAGTAAATAAAGAAAGAAATGCAAATACACTTTTCACTATTCCTTTATTTTTTTTAAGCAGGAATTAAGGGAATGAGCAGTACATACAGTAAAGTGCGTCAGACTCGTGGTTGACCTTTCACCTTCTGTTGCTTTAACTCCTCTGCAAAGTGTGTGTGTGTGTGTGTGTGTGTGTGTTTTGCAGTGTCCTTTTCAAAATTAATGAGCTAGACTTCTTGAATCATATAACCATGCTGAAAATCCACATTGTTAGAATCTTAGGGGAAGTTTGCATCTGTTGATTAGCTGAGAAACTTGCTTTCACTATTAATATGCAACAGTAATTCCGGTTGTGTTCTGATAAAAGTCAGTATAGTTATTAGACATCAACTCAATAACTCGACAAAACAGGTTTCCACAGAAAGGGTTCTCCAGTACCTTGGGGTTTTACTTAATAGTAAAGTCTAACATCTTTACCCTTTTTAAAATCTTGAAACCTAAAACATGTTCGAATAATGTACTTCAGTCTTCTTAGTAGAGAAAATTAATAGTAGAAAATGTATTGACTAACTACAATGGCCTTTCATCCAGGACATCTAAGGTCACCCCAGTAGAAACTTGAGAGTAATTGAAATGAAGACCTGAGCAGACTCTTCCCTGCTTATAAATGTGTCTGCCAAGTAGTAAGTTAAGAAGATTATTAATGGACAGCTGTGTAAGATAATGTTCTTTATAAATGTCGCTGACCTTCCTACCTCATACCTGTAGTCGCTCCACTAAGATTTATAATTTTCTAATCTCATGTTAAAACCCATGAATATAATTTATTTCTAGTAAAGCTCCATCAAATAATATGAAATAGTGTCTTTTTTTAAATGAACATATGTATTGATATTATCCGCTACTTTATAAATAAGAAATGCTGAGAGAAGAATAGTTAAAAAATAATTTCATTTAGAGAGCTCACTAAATATTTTCATGTAATTTAGATATAAAAATGAGCATAAAGCTCAAAAATATGAAAAATAGTCATGTTACTGGAAACACAAGGAGCTAGTATACAAGTGTTTTACACATGAACATTAAAATCTTTAAAATAAGCATTTTTAAAATTTGAAATCTATTATGTATAGCAAAATTTTATATTTTATTTTATGACCCACATATTAGTTATCCTATGTACAAAATTAATTTGAATAAATGCTTAATTTTTGTATCATCTCTTAATCCCATTCTCTTTAGTATTTTCTCTGTCCTGGTCTCTCTGTCTCTGTCTCTCTTTCTACACACATATATATAACTTTTTCTTTACTAATGCAAACATGGAATATTTTGATAGAAATTAAAAAATTTACCCATCCCCTCCCCCCACACTTATAACTTTGACTCAAATGATACACAAAGCAATGTATGTAACCAAAATGTTTGTACCCCTGTAATATTCTGAAATAAAATAAAATTTAAAAAAGAAATTTAAAATTGAGGTTTATATAAAATTTCAGATCATGACAAATATAAACACTAAAATTTTGTTTAGAAGATGCAAAGAAAGTATTTTTTAGAAATGAAAAACATAGTTGATTACTAGGTACAGGCTAATTTTAGTGTTTATATACTGCATGGATGCAAATTATACTTGCTTTATTACTCATCAACTGTGAGGTGAATAATTTATTCATTGAGTAATTTTATTTAAAAATTAAGAGAAATTTACTTTTGTTTCTTTGTGACAATAAGACATATTCTTCCATTAGCAGCATCAACATGAAAAAAACATTTCCAAAAGCTCTGGGTTCCCTAACCACTAAAATGGACCTCACTATAGTAATATCTTGGATCTTGTCCAGGGAATTTTATAACTCAAAGTGTCAACACTTTAAGTTGGTTTCATCTACAAAAGTGAAGTGTCACAAATACTGGGAACAGCATTTCTCTAAGGTTGAGTATGATGCTGTAAGCTTTGGTACCAAATTTTTCCTTAATTTACTTTTGTTTAGTTTCAGCTAGACAACATGTTCAATATAAGATTAATGGAGACTGAGCCCTGGCTCCAGGCCAAGTGATTTCATACTCTTTCCTATATTTTACTCTCTAATGCCTTTTCCCACAGCTTTTATATACTGCCCAGTGACTGACAAGCACAAGTTTATGTATTCATTTGTTTTTCTGAAAACTACCTCTCTAGTAAATTTGCTAAAAATTGGAGTGAATTGTCTGGTTGTCACTTTATTTGGTAAGGTTTATTTTTTGCTAACAGACTTGTCTATTGCTGAATAGACCTGGCTTCTAAGCTGTTCAGAATTACATTCTTCCTTGACCTGAGTCTTCCAAGTTCAAAAGGTGTCAGCCAAGAAACTGAGGTAGGCAAGTGTGTGTTGGCTCTAAGAGGGAGAATAGTCTTTATTTCACGAAAATGCAAATAATTTAGGAGGCTGGAGCTAAAAACATGGATGGGGATAAGACTGTCCAGGAAGAGACTAGAGAACGAAGAGGGTAGAAAATAGAACCATGCAAATTCACAATTTAAACTGAGAAGAAAAACTCAGAAACTGAAAAGGGATAGCCTGCAAAGTAAGAGGAAGTAGTATCCAGAAGTAAAAAATAAAAAAAAAAAAAAGGGAGGGGGGGCGTTTCAAGAAGAATGGAGCCATCTGCAGCGTGGAATGTTGCAGTAAGCTCAAGTAACAGGAGAAGGGAGAGTGCTGGGGGCGCTGACTGCTGAAGTTTCACGGTGGGCTTTAAGAGAGCAGTCTTAGAAGAGTGGCATGGATGAGAGGGCTGGGAAGTGGAGCCAGTGAGTGTAAACACGCTTCCAGAAGTATTAAATTTGGTGAGAAGCTGGGAAAGACAGAGTGAATATTCTGAGCGAGAAAGAAGGTGGAAGCAAGAGAGAGGCATCTGATTGTTCAGATTTTGAAAATATAATTCCATTTCTTATATAAATATATGGATTTAATCTGATATGTTCCTGTAATATTAATATTTGGGAGGTTTCAAGGCTCTAGCTTTAAGATAACAAAATAGAAATAAACAGACAAAATTAACTTAAAAAGCCACTTGAATTAATTAATTATAAACAATTAAGCTTAACCAAAAAAATTTACTTATTTTTGAACTCTAATAATGTTAATTTAGGATATACAGCACATGCCTAATAAATACCAATTAAAATGACAATTTCCATATATTCATTTCTGTGAATATTTTATATTCTATGCTCTGTTGATGACTTATACCATGCATAATGCTGTTAGTTTAACATGCGTTATGTCTTCAGAATATGCTAGCATTTCATAGAAATATGAGACATATTTTCACTACAATAGAGAATTTCGAATGGAACTTTTATAAATACTAACATTGAGAGAAAAAAGACAATTCTTATAAATTAGAATCAATAATAATGATAAATGCTATGAACTTACGAAAAAGAACAAGTATGAAAAGTAACAAAAATAGGTTACGAACTATCTAAAGTGGACCTGTAGTCCTACTGGTTCAGCCTGTAGTGAACAAATGACGATCAGGTGCTTCAAGCTTGATGTTGGATTTAAACAACTTAAGAAAACTGAATAGTTTGTCATGAACTTCTTCATCCTAAACTTCTACATTTTGGTGTCTTCTTATGGCAGTATCCTAGGTTCCTTCCCCTTTCCAATTAATCTCTCCCTAGGTGATTTCATTCATTCCCAAGGTTTGAAGCACCATCTATACCTGATGACTACTACCAAATTTATATTTCTAGCAAAAACCACTTCTTTAAACTCATGTTATCTAATCCCTCCTCCTCCTCCTCTTCTTTTCTACCTTCTTTTTCTTCTACCAGCTTAATCAAAGAATAATTGACACATAATAAACTGCACACATTTAATATATACAATTTGGTAAATTTTTGATACATGTACTCACCTATGAAATCATCACTACAAACAAAATTATGATCACCCCAAAAGTTTCCTCATGCCTTTTGTAATTCCTCCCATTCTCCTTGTTCCCTCATGAATCCCCGAGCAACAAAAAATCTGCTTTCTGTATATGTTAGTTTATATATTCTAGAATTTTATAAAAATAGAATAATTTGATATAATGAATGGAATGTTCCTGCAGTATTTAGAAGGTTTTAGGGCTATAGCTATAAGATGACAAAATAGAGAATACAAAATACAAAGATGACAAAATAAGATTAATTTAAACAGCCATTTGAAATCATTTTTTGATCTTTCTTTGTCTGACTTTTTTTCATTCAACATAATTATTCTAAAATTCATCCATGTTGTTACATGTATTAGTAAGTTATTTGTTTCTATTGCTGAGCAGTAGTATCCCATTGCATGAATATACCACAATTTGTCTACCCATTTACCTGTTGGTGGGCATTTGAATTGCTTCCAGTTTGGGGCCATTACATATAAAATTGCTATGAATATTTGCATATGAGCCTTTGTATGGACATGTGTTTTGATTTATCTTGGGTAAATACCTAGGAATGAAATGGCTGAATCATATAGTAAGTGTATGTTTAAATTTTTAGGAAGCTGACAAACTGTTTTCTAATATGGTTGTACTGTTTTTCATTCCCACCAGCGATATATGAGAGCTCTAGTTGTTCCACATCCTTGTCAACATTTGGTATGGTCAGCATTTAATTTTAATTATAATAAGTGTGTACTGTTATCTCCTGGTTTTATATGTATATCCCTAATAACAAATGATGTCAAGTGTTTTAACTGTGCATTTTCGGCATATGTATTTATTTTTGGTGAAGTATTTGTTCAAATCTCTTCATTTTTAAATTGGGTTGTTCATTTTTTTAATATTGAGTTTTAAGAATATGTAATGTAATTTCTCTTTTTGGATACAAGTCCTTTAGCACTGCGATCCCCAGCCCCTGGGCTGTGGACTGGTACTAGTCTGTGGCCAGTTAGGAATTGGCCTGTAGAGCTCTGTCACCCTCAGCCCCCCTGTCTGTGGAAAAATTGTCTTCCATGAAACTTAGTAATTGAGGGGCTGCACAGCAGGAGGTGAGTGGCAAGTGAGCAAGTGAAACTTCATCTGTATTTACAGCTGCTCCCCTTCACCACCTGAGCTTTGCTTCATACCCCTCAACCCCCATCTGGAGAAAAATTGTTTTCCATGAAACCAGTCCCTCATGCCAAAAAGGTTGGGGACCACTGCAGTTTAGCAAATATATGATTTGAAAATATTTTCTCCTAGTCTGTGGCTCATTTTTTTCATTCTCTTAACGGTGTCTTTCAAAAAGCAGACATCTTTAATTTCAATATAGTAAAATTGACCACTTTCTCTCTGGAATGAATCCCACTTGATGTTTTTAGTGTGTTGTTGAATTCAATTTGCTAGTATTTTGTTGAAGATAAATCTTTAAGGTAAGATCTGAAAGCACCAAATTGTTTCTAAATAACTTAACTAGACTCTAGAACAAAGCTCAAAAATGTTTATAGGAATACAAAAATATCCAGTACCCAACAAGGTGACAAGGTAAAATTTACAATGCCTAGCATCCAATAAGAAAATTACCAGGCATGGAAAGAAGCAGGAACATATGACCTATTATAAGTAAAAAGAATCAAAATGAATCATCTGAAACAACCCAGAAATCATATAAATGTTAGAATTAGTAGACAAGAATATTTTCCCTGTTTCAAAAAACTCAAGTAGAGACATAGAAGATGTTAAAAAAGCAAAATAAAACTTCTAGAGATAAAAACTATAATGTCTGATATGAAAAATACACTGAATTCAATGAACAGCAGATTAGTCATTGCAGAAGGAAAGACTTAGTGGACCTGAACACATGGCAATAGGAACCAACAAAATGAAACACCAAGAAAAAAGAGATTTGAAAAATAAATTCATTGAGCTAATGTTAACATTCATATGGAAATGCAAAGACCTAAAATAGTCAAAACAACTTTTAAAAAAACCCGTTTGGAACACTAATACTACCTGATTTCAAGATGGAGATAAGCTATAGTAATCCAGAATGTGTGGTTTTGACATGAAAATGTACAGATCAATGGAATAGAACAGAGTACAGAAAGGCCATATATAACAAAACCACAGCTAATATACTGAAAGGTGCTAAAACTGAAAGCCTTTCCTCTAAGATCAGGAACAAGAGAAGGATGTTCATTTTCACTTTTATTCCACATAGTTCTGGAAGTCTCAGCCAGAGCAATTAAGCAAGAGAAAGAAATAAACGCATCCAAATTAGAAAGGAAGAGGTTGAATTACCCTTGTTTGCACATAACATGATCTCATATTTAGAAAAACCCAAAGACTCCACCCAAAACTTCTTGAAACTGATAAACAAATTTAGTAAAGTTGAAGGATATAAAATCAACATACAAAAATCAGTAACATTTCTATATGCTAACAGCAATCAATATGAAAAAGAAATTAAGAAAAAAATCCCATTTACAATAGCTATAAAAAATAAAATACCTAGGAATAAATTTACTAAACAAAAGATTTCTACAAGGAAAACTATAAAACCCTGATGAAAGAAACTGAAGACAACATACACACACACTGGAAAGATATCCCATGTTCATGGATTAGAAGAATTAATATAATTAAATTTAATTAATTTAGTTTAATATAATTAAATTAATAATTAAATTATTATTAATAATATTATTAAATTAATATTATTAAAATGTCCATACTACCCAAGGTGATCTACAGATTCAATGCAATCCTTATCAAAATACCAATGACATTCTTCACCAACATGGAAAAAACAATCCTAAAATTTGTATGTAACCAAAAAAGACCCCAAATAGCTAAAGAAGTTCTGAGAAAAAAGAACAAACCTAGAGACATCACACTCTCTGATCTCAAATTATATACCAAAGCTACAGTAACTAAAACAGAATATGTATAAAAATGTCAAGATTCTGTGACTTAGTAGCTAATATTAGCTAGCTAATGATGAATCCAGCTCTCCTGAAATATTGAGAATTGATAAGAACATAGCTATTAAACTAACATCAGTCTATGTGCTGATTTTTTGTTTATTTACTGCTGCATGGTTACCTATCTGTTGGAATGTGGGTTGAGAGATTAGCCTCTCAGACTATTTAAAAATGTGGTATACTTTAATATCTGAAATTTCATATAGACATTGGTTTGTCAAAATTTATGATCTAAGCTCTTGGCCCTTTCCTTCTCTCAGTAGAGACCAGATTGCATTAACCAGGTCAGAAGTAATTAAGGTTTAATTCTTATTCACCTGGGTACACTGACCTTATTGACAAGTTGTGTGTGGTAGTTATGCAATACAAAGGTATGGTTTCCACTTTCTTTTGCCTTCCCTACTACATTGTCCATCAAGTTCTGGTTGCTAGGTGACCTACTTTAGTTTATTGCTTTCCTATTAAGCTTCATTCATTCCATAAATATGTTTATGGAATATGGAACATATTATATGGAACATATATATTATATGTTATATATATATTAACATATATATAATATATTATATATTATATGGAACATATATATATTATATAACATATATATATTATATGGAACATAAACCATGTTCCAGGAACTAATCTAGTGATAGGAATATAGTAGAACACAAAAAAATAAATAAAAACATGTGCTTATGGAGTTTATATTCTAGTAGGTAGATAAACATTAAACAAAATAAATAAGTAAATTATATAGTACATTAGACAGTGTCATGTACTATGGAGAAGAATAAAGCAGGAAAGGGGATTTAATGAGCCAGTAGTGGCTTGGGGGATGGGAAGAGCTGCAATTGAAAATAAGGGTAATCAGGAAGGCCTTGCTGAAAATATGACATTTGAGCTAAGACATGAAAGAGGTAAGATCCACGTAGGTATCTAGGGAGCTTTCCATTTAGAGGGAAGAGCAAGTGCTCTGAGGTAGGAGCATTCCTAGAATACTGCAGGTGCACCAAGGAGGTCAGAGAGACTAGGGTGCAATGAGCAAGGGAAAAGTGCCATAAGGTGCAGTGAAAATATATATATACTGAATAACAGATTATATAGGGCTTTACAGAGCATTGTACATATTTTGGCTTTTACTCTTTGAAAAGAGAAGCCATTAGAAAGTTTTAAGCAGGATAGTGATATGATATGACAAATTTTAAGGGTCACTCTGGCTTCTGTGTTGAGAGTTGGCTGTAGGACAGAGGTTAAAGCAATGAGACCACTCACTATAGGATGAAAGTGGCTTGGCCCAGGGAAGTGACAGCAAAAGTAGCTTCCAAGCTACTGGGGTGTCAATGCTGCCAGGCTTTTCCAGTGGACAGAGCTAGGGAATATATGCACACATAAATTTACACCTATTTGTATTTTTATATACGTCAATATATATTGAAAACCTTGAGTTTACATTGATAGTTCCAATTCTAATCCAACACCATGAAGTTTCTTTTACTGTTCTCCCATATGGATGTCCTGTGAATAGTGAGAAACCTGGCTCTCATTTTCCTCAATATATGTACTAGTCTTACCTCCCCGATCTATAAAATCTCCCAAATCCAACCTGGCTTCCTCTGTCCCTGAAATGGATACCCTCCTAAACCTCGCACTGCCTGCAACCGTGTTCTGGGCTAGCCGTCACTACCTCTTCCTCTGCACGGCCAACCTCCTAACCTCATTTGGGCTCTAATACCACACTGCCATGCATCAGGCTGGCCCACTATATGCTCATCACCCCCTTATGGTCCACTACTTCACTTGGATGGAAGGAAGGAAGGAAGGAGAGAAAGATTTTCTTTTTTTTTTTTTTTATTGAGACAGAGTCT
>NW_012149174.1:8050533-8054489 GCF_000956105.1 Propithecus coquereli
ATGAATTTAAAAGAGAGAGTTTAGGAGAAAGTAGAAAAAGTGAACCTGAGGACAGTTTCCTGGTTAGAAATGTAAAGAGGAAAGGTAGCAATAAGGAGAAAGAAAAGTGGATGCAGGTGGTCAGGAATGGAGGGAAAAAACAGATTGGTGAAGAAGCAGAGATACAAGGGAAGAGAAAATCTCAAGAAGCTGCAATGGTGATCAGTGTAGATTGGCATATCATGACTTGTTGCATTTGGAAATTAGGTGATGGTTGGAGGCCACTGAGAATGTAAATTCAGTTGAATATATGGATAGAAGCCAAATTCTGGGAGATGAGGTCAAGTTGGGAAAAATAAAGACTAAAGCTTGCCCAAGTCCTCCACAAGTTCCAGGTGGCAGTTCAAATTCCGTTTCCCACAGGAAGCCTCAGCAGAACCCCCTGCTGGCAGATGCTTCTCTTGCACCCTGTACTCTTGCTACCATGTCACTCATTAGTCCTTTATTTTATTTATTACTTGATTCTGGTTTTCCTGTAAGTCAAGGACCACACTTTACTCTTAAAGCATCTAGCACAGCACTTGGCATATAACAGGGGCTCAGTAAATATATTATAGCATGAAAGCAATGCAAGAGTAGTTTGAGAAAGCTACATGGTTATATTTTCAATGATGATAGAATAATCTAGACACTTTCCCACTAAGATCCTCAAGAAAAGAGAAAAAGAGAATGGATTGAGGAAAATTTTCCAAACCAAGCAACACAATAAAATAAACAAACAAAAAACTTGAGGTACTAATGTCCCAATGTTGAGGTCATGGTAACTGTTTGAATGGAGCAATAGAGAGAAATGAATAAGACAGAGCACTGTGGAATCAGACAACATTGGTTTAAATTCAGGCTACATTTGTAAGATGTGTGATGTTGTGCAAGTTGCTTACCTTGTGTGAGCCTCAATTTCCTCATCTTCAAAACGAAGATGAAAATCTAGTGATAAGTTCGTCATAAGGATTAGATATGTGCAAAACTTGTGTACCTAGTAAGTGCTCAAGAAATATTATCATAGCTACTCCTATTTTCTAGTTTACATTTTTTATTTGGTTTAAAATTGTTGGATTTAATAAACTAAAAATAAATCTTGCAAATGATACTAGTATATAAAAGTTTTCACGTTTTAGATTCTTAAAAAGGAGTTGTGAACTTCTGTGGGAAAAGAACACTGTCCTGTCATCCAGTGTATCCCTCATATCTGGCACACAGTCTACACTACATGTGTAATTTCATCACCAAATAGATCATAAATATATGAGATATTCATTCTTCCTTTACTTTCTCTCTTTTGCAAGTATTCTTTCATATGTAGAAAATTAAACCATGATGCAAAATAGTGCAGTCCCTGATGAAACCTGAGATAAGGATGAAATTAAAAGTTCGGAGGACTTAAAAGGAAAATACTGAAATAAGCCGTTTATGAAGCAGTCGGTAAGTCTGCACCATTTTGACATTGCTTGCCAGCTCTAGTCCTGATGTGTTAGATGATCACGGTGAAATTACCCTATCTACCATTTAACCTTCACATAATCTCTGTTGATTATAATAGATAGCTCAGGTGTCATTTCATAAAAATTGAAAAACAAATTGGTTTTGTTTTTCTGCACTGCCACTACCAAAAAGCAGCCCATGTGCCTGTCATTAGTAGAACTGTGTATATAATTTACACATAAAGCTATCATAGACTTATCATCCTAGACAGTATGCCTGGGGATAATGTGGAAATTATGCTCTTTTGTGTAACTGGGAAGGTCTCCAAGATGAGTGCCATTTCTTGGAACAGCAGAAGTCTTTTCTCACATGAGCTACATGACAGAGGAGTGTTACACAGCTCACCCATGGATGCTGGCAGCCAAGTGACACCCAAACAGAGTTCCGATTCCACATGATGTAATTGGAAATCCCTGCAGTGCAGTAACTTTTCAATGTGCACGATGATCTAAATTAATGTCTCACTTCTACTCAGGGAGAACTAGGCTGCCAATAATTTCATTTTTTTTTCTTTTAGGGGAGAGAGACGATTTATCATAGAGAAAATTGTTATGGATGTTTCTGCATATGTATTTTGTGCAAGGACATGTCTGTTTTGTGCTGTTCCTTTGCTTTTCTGCTTAATCCTGAGAGAGGTGTGAGCTCATATATTTTAAAGCTATTTGTGAGTGCATTTTGTGTGTGTGTGTGTTTGTGTGTTTGCACTTGTTCAGTCTCTGTGAAGTACTAGGAAGGTGCTTTGGCTATCATACTTATCACTTTTGCATATAAAGCATGGTTGCTTAGTAGCCAAAATATGGACATATTCTCCCTCAGGCAATAGCTAGTCTTCTGGCAGTTCCAAAGATGATGCCTTGGGTTATTTTAGAATTATTACTGTTGGACTTGTTGCCTGTGACTCTCTCAACTTCCTGAATGTGTTTTCCTTTCTTTGAGCTTGAATTCAAAAGTATTACTACTTTTTGATCTAATTTCTCATAAATGATTTTTTACCTATGGCATTTTCATAATAAAAACATGTTTCAATGGAAATTGTTTCCTTTGGTTCATTTTCAGTGTTGTGTGTTCTATGGTAATACTAAACAAGGGCTTTTACCTGGAGGGAAAAAATACTGATTATTAAGAAATTGGCATTTTCACTGTTGCCTTGTGACTTCAGACGTAGACGAAATCCTTTTATCCACCATTAACATATACTTGGATTCTTCAGAACATTTCTAAAGGAAATGTCTTTACATAAAAAAATGTGCCTGGTCAATGAAAGAGAAGAATGTATATTTTCTGGAAAACCAAGCGCTTCCTCTGTAACTTGCAAAATTTCTAGCTCGACTGCCTTCATCTAAGCTTCCACATTCTCTTTCTTGTACCCCAGCAACAACCTCCCAACTGGTTTCTCCACAATTACTTTGACCCCCTCTAAATTGTTCTTCACGTGCAGAATTCACATCAGATTATACCAACCTCTTCCTCTCCTCAAAACTGACCACATACCCATGCTTAAAACTTTTTAGTGGTTTTCTTCTGTTCTTAGGATAAGAACATACATTCTTCAACATGGCTTCCAAGGCTTGGCTCCCTCTTCCAGTCTCAGCATGTTCACTCCACGCTTCCCCTTCTCTGAGCTGCCATCTCACCTGCCTCCTTTCAAGCCTGGAAAACTTCATGCTCCCTCTTACCCACATGTAGATCCTTGGTTGTTCACACTTTTTACCCTCTTAGCTTCACTCTATCTTCTGATATCAACCCAGTTATCACTTCCTTAGAGAAGCTTTCCATCACCAACGTAATTTGTTCTTTCCCCATAAAGTTATACTCCCCTAGCACTGTTTTCTCTTTTATATTACTTAATGCATATGGAATTTTACATTAATTTTGCGTAATGACTTTGATTAATATTTATCTTCCTTACTACACGAAGGCAGAGATTGTTTATTTTTATTTTAAAATATTAAAGGGGTACAACTCTTTTTGTTACATGCATAGATTTTATAATGCTTAAATCAGGGCTGTTAGTGTGCCCAACACCCTGAATAGTGTTCGTTGTACCCAGAAGTTGTATTTATTTTTTGCTTGAAACTTCGTATCCCACAACCTAATACAGTGCCTGGGATGTGGTAGGATTTCCAAGGTTTCCATTTTTCTTTTTTATTTTAAAATATTAAAGGGGTTCAAATCTTTTTGTTACATGCATAGCTTTTATAATGCTTAAATCAGGGCTGTTAGTATGCCCAACACCCTGAATAGTGTTCGTTGTACCCAGAAGTTGTATTTATTTTTTGCTTGAAACTTCATATCCCACAATCTAATACAGTGCCTGGGATGTGGTAGGATTTCCATAATTTTTTTTTTTTTTAAGATAAGTGAAAAAATGAAGTCACATGGCAAGAATTTGCAATAAATCTTTACTAAGTCTGTTGTGATTGTTTAAGACTAGA
>NW_012149174.1:8065444-8067120 GCF_000956105.1 Propithecus coquereli
GTTTAGTGTGAGAAGACAAGACTCCTAAAAAAATCTTTCTCAATGTATCTCTGTTACACACACATACACACAGCCTTTCATATGTAGGGGTTCCGTAACCCTGGATTCAACCAACCATGGATAGAAAATATTTGGAAAATATAGGATAATTGCATCTATACTGAACATGTATAGATTCTTTTTCCTGTCATTTCCTAAACAATACACTATAACAGCTATTTATTAATACATAGTCTTTACATTGCATTAGCTATTATAAGTAATCTAAAGATCATTTAAAGTATCGGGAAGGATGTGCATAGGTTATAAGCAAATGCTACATCATTTTATACAAGGGACTGGAACATCCATGGATTTTGGTATTTGAGTGGGGTCCTGGATACCTGTACAAATCCTGGGGGATGACTATGTATCTATTACTCCCTCCCCCACATTTAAAATGGTTATAGCTACAACTCTGAGCAGAAGAAGGAAAGCCAAAGGTAGTATGTTGGATTTATAGATAAATGAGCATGTTGAAGGTGTTTCTATCTTGTGGTTTCAATATTAGGTAATTATTTATTCTCTTATTTATTTTGTTGTTATTCAGCTATTGGATCTAGTTTATGATCAATATATACACACAATTTATATTTTCATGCAATAAAAGCATTTTTCCCCATAAAGTAATGATTTAAAAAAATTAGATTGCTAAAACACTGCTACATTTTGCTATTTAATCCTTTGATTTTCTTTCACCTGTTAGAAGGAATTAAGAATAATATTCTAAGAAAATGATGAATTTTTAAGCATTTTAGTTTACTGAAAGGATTGAAAATTGATTCACTTCTGGTCATTTAGGTCTCTCAAAAAACGCTGAAACTCGATGGAGGCTGTTAGATGGAGACTTCTACGGCTTGTGCTGGAGCAGTGTAGGCAAGTGATTAAGAGTCTGGGTTAATGGATCACAATGCCTGGGCTTGAGTCCCTGCTCTGCCTCTTACCTCTCTGTGACTTTGACCAACTTATGAAGCCTCTCTGTACTTGTAAAATGGACATGGCAATATTAAGTATCTCATAGAAAATTAAAGTCATTATGTGTACCAAGTGCTTGGAAGTCAGTGGGGCACGTGGTCTACACTCATTAAATGTGATCTTTTCCTTGGCTTCCTCCTCAGTGTGCTCTCCTGTTCCCTGCATCTGTGGCTCTCCCTCTCTCTCCTATACTTTCTTCACAGTTCTATGATTCCCTTTGTCATCAAAATAGTCAATACTTAAAATATGTCCAGAATTTGTTTTAAAAATGTCTCTGCCACTTAATAGCTGGACAATCTTAAGAAAATTCTTTAATTTTTCAGCCTATTTATTTTTTCATTTTGTAGGACTCTTGTGAGGATCAAATGATATATCAAATATGAAAATACTTCAAAACCTGCAAAGTACAGTATATGATTAGAGTTATAGCTTGAAATGTGAGCTCTAGAAAGGCAAAGATCATGCCCTTGTTTGTTTCTTTTTTTAAATGGAAGTTATATTTTCCATTTGAATAGATTTTTTTTTGAAAACTGGAAAATACAGAAAAGCAGAAAGAAGAAAAAAATCTGTATTTCTTTTACTCAAAGATAAATATTGTTAACATTTTGATGTATTTCTATTTATTTTTCCTTCCATGCATTTTATTATTTAAGTCATACAGT
>NW_012149174.1:8067170-8070463 GCF_000956105.1 Propithecus coquereli
AGTATGATTAATGACATTTTTCTTTAGAAAATGATACTCATTAGTATCATGATTTCTAGTAAAAAATGGTCTCAAACTGAGCTTCACATCGCTATTTTCTTGTTAGCTGCTGGGAATAACAATAAATATTAATACAAAACATTTAAATAGATGATAAAACAATTAAAATGGCATTTTTGTGATAGGTCATATTATTAAGGCACAAATGATGGAGTTTTTAATGTAATAGTTATTATCTTTAATTTTCTGAAAGTCTGGTTTCTAAAAGCTTTAGTTTTAATCTTGCTTTGTTTACACCAAAGCATTAAAACTTCCTTCAGCATAATATTAGCACAGGAAATGAGTGACAACAGGGTAGCCAGCCTGACTGCAAGACCTCCACGTTTTTCCTTTGAAGGTCTCAGTGCTAGTATGCATTAACATTCTACTGACATATAGCAAAGTGCAGTGGAAATAAAATCAGAAAAAACTCTTCAAATTTGTGGGCTTTTTTCTTATTTGAATAGCCCAAAGTATAGTATGATTTGCATTTCCCATCAGGTTTGACTCTTTTCCACAGTGTGTTATATTGATACGCTGCCATATTGCTTCCTACCGTGGCTAAGAAGATGGGAAATTTGTGGTTGGGTAGAAGTAGGGTAAGGAAATGATTCAATATGTTTTTATTCAAACTTCCCTACATATAAACTGATAAGGTCAGCCAGGAGTTATATTAGTAATTGCAGTTGCTTATCTAAAATCAAAATTACAGGATGCAATGTTCTTATGTGTTGAAAGCTCAAATGTTACGGTTGATGTTTATTTCATTTTGCAAAATACAGTAGTTCCTTTTTAATAGTTTTGACCATTACAAAGAAATTATATTGTAGACCAAAAAACCTGCATCTTGTTGGATTCCTCCCTCGGTGTGGCAGAAAAATGTTATCAAGTATTGTATGTCTCACTGCTGGTGTGGGCTTTGCAACAAAATTGTGGAAACTCTTTGCTATTTGGAGATGGAGAAAACTCAGACATTGAAGAGGACACATGATATATAGTAGCAGTAAACATGAGCTCAGAGATCTGGGATGGAGCCCTAGTCCTGCCACTGCTAGCCTTGAGACAGGGTCTTTGCCCCTAAGGGACAGGGAAGTACAGCTACCAATCCGCACCCTACCTAATTCCCACTGCTATAGTTGAGCCACAACATCCTGTGTGTGATGCTTCTGGGAAACTTTACACCAGTGTCACATGGTATCTCCATCATGTTTATCCTTTACACAAGGGCTGACAGATTAACCATTTTTTTACCTTGCTTCCTAATATCAGGGCGAATGATTCCCCAGTCACAAAATGAATGACTCAGAAGTATAGATCTGGAAGAAGCAGATAATTGCAAATTAAGTCTGGTGAGATCAGCAAAATTGTTGTAGTATTGGTATATTTTGTAAGCTGTCTTTGTTTTCATTCTCAGCCCTTTGTATTAATAGTGCTTTAAATGGTGGAGGTTTTAAGACATCACTGAGGGATGAGGTTAAGCATTATATAGCATGGCGGCACTTAGTTGTTAGCCATTACTGGTTTCCTTACCATCTCTGTCGGGAACTCTCAAAAGTATTTATGATGATGTTGATCACCAGGCATGGATACCTGAATACCCCGTGGTGCTCTGATTCTGCTATCATGATGCTATCATTATCATATAAAATTTAGTGTGTTTTCTAACTTCTCCTGAGGTAGAAAACATTGAAGCCAATGCCACTGAGGGGTGGTCATAGTGCTGAAATAAACCAGTAACAAGAGGTATCTAACTTTGGTGCCTTTCATTCTTCAACGTCACTGGGCATCATAGCCAAGATTATACTTGATCTAGCTCAGAGTGCCGACTCCACACAGGACCAAGACTCTTGTCTGTCTTTTTTTTTTTTTTTTATTACTTAAGATTGACATAGTTTTCAAGTAGGTAATATATTCAAATGATTGAAAACTCAGAAAGTATATAGGTATCCATGAAAAGTCTTCTTCCCTTCCCTGCTTCCATGTTTAACTTCCACAAATCCTTCTCTACTATGACCACAAACAGGTAACCCCTGTTACAGGTTTCTTTTGCATTCTTATAGAGATATTGTTTATAGCTGCAACCCAATATAAATATATATTATTTTTCTTTCTTAAAAAGACCAGCAAGTTTTGGCACCTGGATTATTTTTACTTAACATAACTCAAACTCTCTTTTTAGGTAACACTTGCCCATGTGATTGTGTGAGATTATCCCTTTGAAGGGTTGGTTCTGGTTATACTTCTGTAACTTTCCACAGTCTTCCTCAATGAACTGGGGAAAACAGGGTAACTGGTTCTTCCAGAAGTTGAGAAAAAAAATGAAAAGAGATATTAGTATATTTAGTTTTTTGAGGATGGGTCCTCCCAATACATGCTGTTTGAACACCCTGTATATCCTGTTAAATGTCCTTCCTGTTTTCTAAAGAAAATTATGTGTATGAATATATTTTTATCTCTTCCAACTCATCACAATGCTGCTGCTGTAATGATTTGATATTCAAGGAAATCACAAAGATCTACTGAATAGTTAAATTTACCTTTATATATTTGCCTATATATATTGAAGTAAAGTCCTTGGCAAAATTTGTGTTCATCACAGCTAAAATACCCAGGCATTACCCGCCTGTCTCTGTTTTTTGGAGAGAAATCATCATGTTTATCTGGGTTTCTCTTAATTTATCCAGCACATTAGCACATTTCCGGTAGAGTCTAGCATAGCTTCCTTTTACTAATGACAGAAAATAAAAGTTTAAACCTAATTTACAAAATACAGAATTTATAGTTCTAAATAACATTGAAGGTACATTATATATAAAATTATTTAATATTTCTTAAATATTTAGTCATTAAAAAGTCACATACTGGCCATGAATACTGTTTCAGATAGTTTTTAGTTATGTAAATTATTTCTCTCCTGACTGTGTAATTACATGATGGACTGCTTTCTAGAGTATCATATACTTAATGTGAGTTTCTAAAAATGCTTTAATCATATAATTGCTGGTTTATCAAGTAGAAAATATAGGTCTGAGAACACTATCATTATGTCATTATTTTCCACAAAAGACTGTGAAACACACTGAAGAGGCCATTATGAGGCAAATAACAGTTTTCTATGGTGTCTAAATTTGCAAGGATTAAAAAAAAAAAAGACGAGTAAAGAAAATGCCTAAAGGTGAAGAGTTTAAACCTAGCCAACCAGTTAATGTTGTGTCTCTATCTGTGAAAACTCAGTCCAGACAAAATAAGTCAAT
>NW_012149174.1:8072463-8075657 GCF_000956105.1 Propithecus coquereli
TCTTTTACTCAAAGATAAATATTGTTAACATTTTGATGTATTTCTATTTATTTTTCCTTCCATGCATTTTATTATTTAAGTCATACAGTAGGAATGTAATTTGGTATTGATCGTGTCTTACTTTAATTTTTGCATATTGCTAGCATTCCAATACTAAAATGTAATTCAAACCATTATTCTTTACACTTGTACACACACACCCACATATGCATGTGTGAAAAATATACACACACACATATATATCTCTCACAAAGAGGATACATGAGTATCTCATCTGTGCCATGATGTGGGTTTTTTCTGCTTGATTGATGTGTTTTGTTTTATTTGCCTTGCAATGTAATATGTGCACAGCCTTTGCCTTACAGTTTTATATGATGAAGAATTTTACCCTTAGATACTAAAAACTATCATAAGAACAGCCATCTTTAGCTTTAATCCTATCACCAAATCAGGGATCATTTACTCAGGTACTTTATAAACAGTCAAAATGTTCTGTCCTCAGGTATGTTTGTCCCTATCCCTTAATTGTAGGAGGGAAAGATAGTTGTGAAAATTTGAGGTTGAAGGGGAAAACTTGACAAAACTCTCAGCTTTAAGAATGCAGAAACTTGTCTTTGTTTTTGTTTTGTTTTGTTTTATTTTATTTCATTTCATTTCATTTCATTTTTTCAGGATTTTACAGGGGTACAAACCTTTCGGTTACATGAATTGCTTTCATACAGTTTGGGTCAAAGTTACAGGTGTGTCCACTACCCAGATAGTGTGCATTGTACCCATTAGGTGTGAATGTACCCATTCCTTCCTCCCCACTTCCACCTGCTTGATTTCCGTGGAATTTTACTACCATATGTACACATGAGTGTTGATCTGTTAGTTCCAATTTAATAGTGAGTACGTGAGGTGTTTGTTTTTCCAGTCTTGCGATACTTCACTTAGGAGAATGGTCTCCAGTTTCATACAGGTTGTTACAAAAGGTATCAGTTCACCAATTTTTTTAATGGCTGAGTACCACTCCATGGTATACCTATACCACATTTTATTAATGCACTTACTCATGTATTGATGGGTACTTGGCTTGTTCCCACATCTTTGTGATTATGAATTGTGCTGCTATACACAAAAATTAATTCGCACATGGATAACAGACTTAAACCTAAGGCATGAAACTATAAGAATTCTAGTGAACCATCCTTAAATTTGGATGGTTCAGCTGAGCTTACTTTCAATATATTTAATTTTTTTCATTCAAGAAATATTTTTAAGTATCTACTATGTGCTAGAATATCAGCTAAGGCATTGGGATTTAAAAATAAAAGAATTCATGAAGTTTCTGCTGTCCAGATCACAGTGTAATGGCAAAGACAGATACAGAGATAATTAAAATGCAACATGGCAAAAGTAGTGACGATGTTAGGCACAGGTTATTGGAACATCCAGGAGAAAGGAAATGTAGTACCACCCAAGACAGGGAGGAAGAGTACAGTTTCAGAGAATGATTCCTGGGGAGGAGACACTGAACTGTCTGGCTATGAGAACTTAAGTATAATGGAGGTTGGAAGAAGACATATAAACCAAGCCCTGAAACCCACAAGCAGCATGGTGTCCTAGTGCTGTATTGTTGGCACATATCTCTGAGGTGGGAAGATCATATATTATTCTGAAAACAAGAGTGGAAATCACTGGAACGTTTTAAGCCCTCACCTTCCATTTTAGAGAGGTTACCCTGCCATCCCTGTGAAGGGTGGAGTTGAGGGACACCATCAAGCAGACAGAACAGTTATGTTGTATGTCATTCTAGAATTTCCTCACAGAAGATCTTCAGAAAATTAATGGAAAAGTCTAAAAATAGCTCTCTGCCTTTTGTGTGATAATTCTACTCTTCTCTGTAGACGGAAAAATACAGCAGATGGATAACTGGAAAAGAAAAACCTCCACGTATGATCAAGGGGGAAATGGCAGCTATGTTCCTTGGAGATCACACAGTTAAAAACTGCTTAATGATCGTCACTGGAGAATGGCTTCTTTAGAAGCAAAATGTTGATTTAAGGAACTCATGCAGAGGTCACTAATTCAATCAATCTGGAAATCCGGTTTTTACTTTTTATCAAAAGTCATTAATGTTTCCAATATTCGTAATGAAGAACTAGAAAAGAGAAATGTATGGAATGGTGAAATTAAGATGGAAGAGTCTGAAATAATAAACAATGTCTTTCACTGATCACAAGGGATTATAAGCTATTTTACAGCCAAAAAATTTAAGTAATTGCATAAGAGCAACTGTAGATTTTGTTAATAATGAAAATTACAAGGCAAATCTAAACTAGGGGGAGAAAAAGAAAATCTCCCCCAAATTTCAAGTATTTACTCATGATTTTTTTCATCTGTGTCCCACACTTCTTCCAGATTACAAATTAAACTGTGTCTTCCCACTTAGACATACTTTCTATCTCTTGGGAATGAAATGCATACTGTGATTCTTCATGGCTCAATGGTAAGTCAAACAGAGCAGTTTTAAGATATCAAAATGCCTAACTGGAAACTCCAAGCTTTCCTCAGCCAGTAACCCAATGATGATGTCTAGCTTTTAGCCTTTTAAGGAGTACTATTACTTGTTACTACTATGGAAAGTATGCCATTTCTGGCTGGGCAGTATCTATAAGGCCCCATGACCTGTACTCAGTCTAATTGGTGAGAGTTCTTTTAGGAATCACCGCTGTAAACATATGCTTAATTTATTTTACACCCTGTTTTACACTTTTTTCCCCCACAAGCATTTTAAGTTATATTCACACCTATTAGTAAACTAATGCCTGCATATCTTCCTGTGCTTGCTCTCATATTTTTTTTATATATATTTTTTTCACTAACTGCTAACTTGGCTTCACACTTAATTTTTTCATACCGGAGCTCATTAGTTTTACTTCCTGTACTCTGCCTGTATCAGTCCTGACTTAAGCCCCATGAAACAGCCTACTGTACCAAAAGCTATGCAGAAAACAATGACATTTTTGTTTGAGGTACCATACTATTAAGGAATGGTATAGATTACAAAAAGGAGCTCATTCCTGGCAAGTTAAGATCTCAACTTAAAAAAAAATCCACGCATCAGCTTATGCAAGGAAAGTTTCAAACTGTGAAATTTAAATTTCAAATCTTTTTCATCTATCACAGAAAGTGCAGGTATATTTATCAAA
>NW_012149174.1:8076607-8077570 GCF_000956105.1 Propithecus coquereli
ATGGTTATATAGTTTTACATAATATATACAATTTGATTAAATGTTATAGATTAACACATTCTATAAAAAGAGAGATACCAGAAAAGCAACATAGTAGAACTAAAGTAAGAGCAACTGCACATGTTTCAGAGCTTAGGTCTGCCCCTTGCTAACTACGTAACTTTGGGTGCTTTGTTTAATTTCCGTAAGTCTTAGTCTTCTCAACCTATTTCCCCAGTTCTAGTGATCACATTGAACTACTTTATAATATTTAATTTGAGTTTCAAAAGCAAAGCATGGCTTAAAAAATTCTGAAACAAAGAAAATAATTTGAGGTTCTCAAACAAGTACTGGGTTGGTTATTTTTTTGAATAACTCAGGGTAGTGGGACTTAAGAGAATGAAAAACAACCAATATGAGGGAGAGTTGCAAGCACATCAATTTCAGTAAGTGGTTTGTGATTACAGAGTTCTAACAGAATACTTTGTGTAGTGGGAAAATACTTATTTAAAATTACTCTTCAATTTTAAAGAGTTCATATCAGGGTCAAGACTAGTGAATGTAACATGAGATGGTTGATGTATAAAACCAACCCGCAAAGTCAAAACTCCCCGAACATTATTTGGCTGAGGCCCTTCCAGTTACCAACAGAATTCTCCATGTGGCTGGCCTCAGTTCTAGTCACTATTCCCACCAGAAATGCTAGTGGAGATTCTCTAAAATAAGCATCACTAGGACAAAAATTTTCTTACTTTGATTCTCAAACTTGGAAGTCAGTTAGCATTTCTGGTTTCACATCCAGATGTTTAAGGAAAGAAACTAAGCTTCAGGAATCTTAGCAAATCTTCAAGCATGAAAAGTCCATTGAGCACTCAGGATTTTCTTCTCACTAAGGATTCATAGTTGTGGAAGGAAAAAACAAGTAAAAAGAAAATTTTCTCTGTATCAGATTTCTCACAAGAAGATTTTTATTTGGTAAATTTA
>NW_012149174.1:8079425-8099183 GCF_000956105.1 Propithecus coquereli
TTTTTTTTTCTTTTTTCACAGTGTCTTACTATGTCGCCCAGGCTGGTCTCAAACACTTGGCCTCCCAAAGTGCTGGGATGACAGGCATGAGCCACCATGCCCAGCCTACTAAAATCTTTGTTTACTAATTCCAATCTCTGTGTTATCTCAGAGTAGTTCTCAAATGTGTTTTCTTATTAAAATGGGTCATGTTTTCCTGGGTTTTATTTGGTATGTTGAGTAGTTTTAGATGGTATTCCTCTCATCATGAATGGTGTATTGTAGAAACTGTGGCTTATGTTATGTTTATCTTAAGCACACTGTCTTAGTCAGTTTTGTGTTGCTATAAAGTAAATACTTGAACCTAGGTAATTTATAAAGACAAGAGGTTTATTTGGTTCATGGTTCTGCAGACTGTACAAGAGCATGGTGCCAGCATCTGCTTCTGAGGGTTTCAGGGAGCTTCCAATCCAGGTGGAAGGTGAAGGAGGAGTGGGCATGTTACATGGCGAGAGAAGGAGCAAGAAAGAAAGGGGGGAGGTGCTACAGTTTTTAACTGACCAGCTCTCATGTAAACTAAGAGAGGGAGAACTCACTCATTGCCATGGGAGAGCCATTCATGAGGGATCTGCCCCCATGACCCAAACACCTCCTACTTGGCCCCACATCCAACACTGGAGATTGAGTTTCAACATGAGATTTGGAGGGGACAAACATCCAAACTATATCAAACACTGACTTTATAAACTCTCTCCTAGTGAGCAGCAGCTCAAACCTAACTTCAGGTCTTTTAGTGTTAGCTGGGCTGCTTGTAGTCTGCCCTGCACAAGCATGACTAATGGGCCAGTCAGAGATTGGGGATTCCTCTCTCATTCCTCCACCACTTTCCTGTGGTTCTAACTGTTTCAAAGTTTGTGTTTTGATTTTTCAAACCATTGGTTTCTTACTGAGTTCTAGCCGCCCCATGTATATGACCCAAATATGAGCCTGAACTCAGGTAAAAAAGCTGTTAAGGAAAATAAGAAACACGCATCATGGTGTTCCTTTCATCCAAGTATTGAATACTTCCCAGCATCATCCTGTTTTTGTTTGAGCTCCTGTGTCTTCAGATAGTTACTTTTTATGGTTTGTTCAGATTTTATAGTTTTAACCACACAAGAGCTTGTCTTATAGGAGCTCATTTGACCATGATAGGAAATAACATGCCCACATTAATATTTATTATGCATTTTTTAGACCATGATAGATAAGAGGTAAAAAACAGAGTCACAACCATAGTTCTAAAGTAAAATCTTCTGGTTACACCCTTACCTGCTCAATGGGAAATTTCATCCCTCCACAATTTCCTCCCAAATTATTTGGAAATCCCCACTGGACATTTCATTTATTCTCCACAAATAGTATTGGCCATTTTCTTTTCTCTTCTAGCTTGCTGTATCTCTTATCCTTTGTGAGAGTTTTAGGCCAACTGCAAAGTTAGAGGGAACAGTTTCTACAAGAAACCATCCTCACTTCTCACACCAACTGCAAGTTTGGAGGATTCCCGAGACCTCCCTTAAGAAGGACTCACAGAACTCCCTGACAGCTATTATACTCATGGTTTTGGTTCATTATAGGGAAC
Organism: Propithecus coquereli; assembly: GCF_000956105.1. Taxonomy (NCBI): domain Eukaryota; kingdom Metazoa; phylum Chordata; class Mammalia; order Primates; family Indriidae; genus Propithecus; species Propithecus coquereli. The sequence continues at coordinate 8,081,026 of NW_012149174.1, forward strand.
AGATACAGATTAAAGTCAGCCTAAGTAAGAAGCATATGGCACAGAATCCAGGAGAAGAACCAAACACAGAATTTCTGTTGTCTTCTCCCTGTGGAGTCAGGATATATTACGGTCCCACCAATGGTGTGTGACAATATACATAGAGTATTGACACCCAGGGAAGTTCACCTGAGCCTTGGTGTTCAGAATTTTTATTGGGGGATCCATTACATAGGCATTATTGATTTCCCATGTGCTTTATCTGAATCCCCAATTTTTCTGGGCATGACATGACCTAAAGCCCCCACTCTACATTACATTATTGATCTTTCTTGTGTGGTTAGCCCCCTCCCTAAATACTATCTGGCATGGCTTTCTCCCACCCTGAATCACATTGTTGGATAATCTGGAATGACCTAAGGCCCAAGGTAAACAAAGACACTCCAATCTGAAAGATTACTTCCCAGAATCTCCCAGCTGAGATTATCTCCTAAAGACTAGCCCTTCTTTTTTGGGCATGACCAAATTCTTTTTTTTACTCATATATTTTAAAAATTTTTTAAAAATTGATACATTACAGCTGGGGGCGTGGTGGCTCACATCTATAATCCTAGCAGTCTAGGAGGTGGAGGTGGGAGGATCGCTGGTCCCAGCTACTCAGGAGCCTCAGTGAGGCAGGAGAATTGCTTAAGCTCAGGAGTTTGAGGTTGCTGTGAGCTATGATGAGGTCACTGCACTCTAGCCAGGGTGACAGAGTGAGACTCTGTCTCAAAAAAAACAATTGATACATTAGGCCAAATTGTTTTCTACACACATTTGTTATTAATGTCACCTACATACATTAAGATTACTATTGATACCTATCAATCCCTCAAGGGTATTGATGACACTATGTTCTTGTCAGTGCAGAAAGTATTAGTATTGATGTAGTTGATACTATATCTTCTGGATATCTCATGGGGACTTTTGAGCAGCAGTTGTCTTTGTTTTCCTGCTTGCTAATTACAAGCCTCTTGAATGAATTCATGGCCCCAGGGCAGAGGGCAGTCCCCTGGCAGAAACTCTCCTGAGAAACTGACCTACTTTTCTTGAATGAACCATTTACTGCTCTACTATCTCTTCTCTTTGTTTACTGGGAGGCTTCTTAGTCTCTTAGGCTAGCAAGCTGAGTTCTTTCAGGCACTCACTTATGTCCACTCAGTCTTGAATCCTACAGTGAGCGCAACTTAACCTAAACCTAGAACCCATGTTCATTGATCAGAATTTATACCAACACTGCACATCAGAAGATTAGCAATTCCATTTGGGCCTTTGAGGGGAAATTTTATTTTCCCCTTGGAAGTAAACCTGGACCCTTTGGTTCAAAGGTTTTAGAGGATGGTCTCAAAATATAGTCTTATGCATCTCCTGATGGCATTATGTTTAACATTATAATGATGTGAATATCATGTGTAAATCATATTTTTTATTTATAGATAAATGGAGAAATATTGTATAAATAATTTTTCACCTTACTGTTTAGTTACCTTGGCAGTCTGTTACATTTTAAGATAAAGCAGGATACTTGTTTTTTCATTTCATTCAAAATGAATAATAGTGGAAATGTTTTTATGAAGAAAATTATATGTCATTCCAATTCTAACAGAGTAAAAATAATAGTAAAATACACATTAAAGGAACTGATGATCACATGATTCCAGAGGTAAGAGAACAAGTGTCTTTATGTTGTGGCAAGAAAGGCACCCAGAGTGCGGTTTTAGGTGCCAACCCTGCCCTTGCACCAGCCTCAGTGTCTCCTTAAATGTTGTGCCCCGTACACCTTACCAGCCTGTCCCCTGATATGTCCTGGTTCTATCATTCATGAAGTGCGTGACCATGGAAACGGAAGTCACCCTCTCTAAGCCTTCGTTTCCTCATAAAGAGGTAATGGTAACTTAATTTTAATTTAATAGCACTGTGCAGAGTGAAGGGAACATACAAATAGGGAACCAATTAACAGGTTTTGAAAGAATCTTTAAAACTCATAAAATAATAGAAGTTAAATTGACCTGAGAAATTTAACTTAATTCTTTTATTTTTCTGAGGAAGTCAATTGATGATTAGTCAGGAGGGTGCAGTGACTTATCGAAGGCCATTCGTCTATTCTGGGCAGAACCGAGGTGGGAGAGAAGTTTCCAGGGTTCTCTTCAACATTTAAAAAAATTTTTCTCAAAATAAACATGGTATTGAAAAATGATCCAAAATCACTGTCTTGAAAATCACACTTACTTTTGTGTGTGGGGGGTGGGGGTCAGGCACCACATCACACTTACTACACGGCATAGCGAGCTAGGTTGGGACTCTGAATATGTAGAGGAAACAAATGAATTCAGGAATGTTGTGAAGGAATCATTGATCGGTGATCAGTTAAGTGATGGCTAAGAAGTCATAACAGATGTTTATAATTTGGACCATTAATAACAAAGAGAATGGTGCCAGCAATTGAAATAAGCAATGAAAGTGCGTAGGGGAGATGGTAAGATCGTAAAGGATTGCAGTAGAAAAGACACACTTAAGCTAGGAGGTGAAGGATTTAGATAATCTATGAAAAGAAGCCTGCTAGGGGTTTGTAATAGGATATATAGTGAGATTTGGAAAATCTTTTCATGATGATCTTTAAAAGTAAGACAGTTTTCTGGGTTGGCGTAAGTGTAGCATGCAAGAAGTTGTCTCAAAGTCCATATGAAGACTGCGATTCTTTGAAGTCCTTAGATTTAGTGCACTTAGCTTGTTAAATGGATGTTGAATATGGGACACAAAAATATGAAGGATTTGAATCAACCTTTTAAATGATGAAGGGAATCAGCCATGCTATATCAGAGGGGTCACTGTGGCGGTGTAACCTTTCCGGATCCTACAGGCTGCAGTGCTTTTAAAGATCCAAGAATCTGAAACTTCATCTGTGCACTAACCATATGTGGTCAGCATGTCTGCCGGGGCAGTCGCAGAAAAGAAAAACCACTTGTTGAGAGGCAGATCTGCACCAGAGAACTAGAAATCCTCTGGAGCTGAGTTTTCATCAGTAAAAGCGGCACAGTGATCCTGGCTGGGTGGTTGTCTCAAGTTTCCTGTAGAGAATGACTCCCTAACCTGAACGTTACTTTAACACCATTTTAATTTTCTGGCTCAACTGGTAAATATGCTTTGGCCATTGTTTGTTTTCTTCAAGCATAACCAAGGACTCAAAATGATTTTAAGAAAAATTGATTTTAAGAAAAACATTTCAGCCTTTATCACTGTAAGAGAAATCAAAGTGACCAAAAATGATGTTTTGAAATCCTGCTTTTGAATTTGTCTCAGGCTAGAACCCAGAAAAGCCATTTCTACTGTTGGAAATAGGTGAATCTTGGTGATTTAGACCAAATAAATTTGTTATATTTCAATGAAGCAGTTTACTTACAGCTTGTTAATGAGTATGTGGGGGCTGCCTGTCCATTTGATTATAGCGTGGGAACCACTCATGAAGACAGAATGTGTTCAAAGCTGCAATCTTTATTTCTATGATGTGTGGATTTTATTTCAATGACTATTATGGCATAGACAGAAGGATATGAGATGAGAATTATTAACATTATTAATTCAGGCAAATTAGAGACAAATTGATAGTAATTATTTTTATAGACTTGTAGCAATGTGATCCTAATACAGCCTGCATTGAAATTGGGCATTTGGGGATGGTGACTGCCCTCAGTACGGACCTATTTGGATGGAATGGAAAAGATCTGCAGGCATGAAGTTTAATGCATTGGATGTTGGGGCCGTAGAAGAGGGTTATGCTGAAATGACGAAGACATTATGGGGTCTGTTCACAGGCCTAGTCTCTCTAGCTTCTCAAACTTTGAAGGATGAAAGAGGAATGCAGAGCCATTTTGGAGGGTTTTGCAGCTTTGTGAACTGTTGAAAGCAGGAATTTTGGTGCATGTAAGTCTCTTAGGTAAATGGAGGCATACTACAAATGAATTAGAAGTCCTCTTACTTTTCCTTGCAGCATTAATTAGGTCATATTCTTGTTCTATAGTCTATACCCATTTCATGGAGAAATATGGGATAAAACTTTTGATGAAAAGCTGTGCAATTTAATTTTTTTCACTCCCATGCTCCTACCAGTGGGAAAAGAAATATATTTGTTATTTATCCATTCATCATGTATTTTCGGCTGGGTTTTAGAGTATCAGTTAAAGAATCAAGAGAAGCATCAAGAGTAAAGATGAAATAGTAGAGGCCTATTAGCTTCATATATACCTCTGATTATACCTGGATAGTGTTTTAAAATGTAGTATCATATGACAAGAGTGATGCTTGATAGAATATAAGCTGTTTTGCACCTACTGTGTGCTACCTATCACCTTGCAAATATTTATGTTTATAGCACATACCCTGTAGACACAGTGTTTGCAATCGCTAATCCAGAAGTATGTCTTCAAGCCCCAGATAAAAACATCGTATCTTTACATGACATAAATATCAGAAAGTTTGACCAACCTGTAAGTTCAAATAAAGTCTCATTAAGATTAATATGAAATAATTATTCTTTTTGTATTCTACATATATGACTGTAGGACTTTAGCACCACTTATTTCTGCATGTATCCAGGAATATCTCATATGTGTAAAAGAAAAAAAAATCTACTTATATTTTTTACCTGACTACCAGCAAGTCTTTTGAGACAGGTATTATACCATAACTACTGCAGCTGATGCCCTCCTGGGGAAAGTAGCTGCTGCTCAACTCCACTGATCTCAAGGGTGGCTACCACTGATAGCCATTGCTCTGCAGGCCCCACCAGATGTCTAGAGGTGGCGATGTTCCTTTTTCCATATTAGTTTTAAACTAGGTACTTAGGTGCCAGAGCCCATAAACTCAGAGTTTTATTGGCCAACAGCATCTTTAGCTCTGAACTTAATTGTTCTTCCTCATGTGTTGCACAACCCATTCTTACAACTGTTTGGCGAAATGACCCCAAGCATCCCATTATTTATAATGTTTTCTCTTATCTTTCCCTAGACTCCTTCAATCCTCAACCCTCACATACCTCTTTTTTCCTCCTTTCAGTAAAAAATACAAAAGCTCTAATGCATTTCAACTTATCCAAATGGTCACTTTGGAACATGATCCCCAGTCCCACAAAGAGAAATGGAACCCACTTTTGGATCAGCAGGACACAGCACTTTCTTCATATTACCTAGTGTAGTTAACAAACTGCATTTATTTTCATATTTTTATAGTTTGTGAACCCATAATCTCATCCATATAAGTATACCCATAATGACAACCTTCGTGAAACCTCTGTTTCAAAAATTGGAACTGTTGTTCGTCTATTCTGGTAAATTCTACCTAAATATTCCTTTCTTGGCATCTGTGGTTTACTATTAAACCAAAGTTAAGCTAATCCATATTCAATTCTTTACAACCTTCTAAATGAGAGTTATAGAACATATATTAGTCTTGCCTTGTCATACCTTTTTCCATCTTCTCCAAACATGTCATCTTTCTTCAAAACACAATTCAGAGCACCACAGGTACTCACCATAAATCCGTATTAACTGATTAACACTTAAGTGCACATATAGTAGTAACATTCATCAGGTGTCAGGCAGATGGGAGAGGGGAGGAAGGGATTGGTATATACACATGTAATGTGTGCGGTGCGCACCATCTGGGGGATGGACACGCTTGAAGCTCTGACTCGGGTAGGGCAAGGGCAATATACGTAACCTAAACATTTGTACCCGCATAATATGCTGAAATAAAAAATCCTAAAAAAAAAAAAACACAATTTAGGACTCCTGTCTATAAATCTTTTCCTAATTAGTCATATCTTGTTTTAGCCACTGCTACCACATTAGTTCACTTTCTGAAAGGTTTTTCTTAATGGAGCATTGCTTACTTGAAAGATGTTAATAAGTGTTCCCTTGGAGGGGTAGGGAAAGAAACTTGTGGTCAACTAACTTTGGGTAATTCTGCTTGCTCTAGTCACCTTCCTCAGGGTTCTTAAATGTATTAAAGGTTCTAAATACTTTTTAAATAAAGAAACTAATTTAATTTTGTATCCAATCTTATAAATATATATTTTCTAATATTTGTATTACACTTGTTATATATTGAAGCTTTGCTAAACTGCAAATTTCTTAAGAATAAATCAATGTTTTCTCTTCTGTCATAACTCTCCTCAGTATCTGATGCATTACTGTCTATAGAGTAACTAAACATATTATATACTAGACACCACAATAGGTTCTGGAGGTTTCAAGATGAATAGTTTTTGTAAAGATTTATAGACCAATGAGTAGCTTTCAATGAACAGTGTGTTGGTGATATTTAGTATTTATTGAGTTATGAATTCCTTGGAATTTGATTTCTAATTCTAACTACAACTGTCTACTTCCATTTCTCTGATCTATTTAGGAATCTCTTAATATTTCTTCTCTGTTGATATTACACAACTATAAAAGAGGCTTTTAAAGATATTTTAAAACCAAGGTAAAGCTGCCAAAATATTACACAAAGATTTATAGTTTTATTTTCTGTTTTGTGATTATGGAATAGTAAAATACATAAATATAAGGCATAAATATACTTTACTTATACATTGGAACTTAATTTATTCTTAAATTAGAGATTAAAAACTTCTAAAAAGAAGGATCGAGGGATTGTAAAGTAGTGAAATTAACCTTTATAACAGTGTTTCTAGGAATCCGATATCCCAAAAGAAAGAGGCAATAGGAGATACAGAGAAAGGCAGGAAGACGTGAATAAAATGTTTTGTTCTGTCACTATTGTGGTTACTGAAGGAGCTTGGGCTCACTGGGTGATACGCATCAGTGCTAATTTCTAATACTCAGAAGATTAGCACTGATGTGTTTTGGACTGAAGGAGTAGATATTCAGAGTTCAAACTGCAACTCTACCTCCTTCATTCAAGAATTTGCAGGTGTGTTCTATGAAACAGGATTATAATCCACTTGGAACTGAAAGAATAATGGTCACCAAAGGAACAACTCTTGTTCTGTTTTGTAATTCAGTAAACTCTTGTTGGATCCTTGGTTGATGTCATGAATATGTTAGGTGTAGTGGTGGTGATGGAGGTGGGGGTGGTAGTTAAAAATAAACAGTATCTTCTGGGGAGAATATAATATTTTGGAAGAGATTAAAAGCTTAAATATATAGAAAGCACAAAAACATAATATGATAGAAGTATCTAATAAATGTTACTATTACATGGTAGAAGAAAACACAACAAAATTTTGAGAAAGCTCTTAAGGAATGTCTAGTGTTGCTCCAATTTATTTAGGAGGATGAAGAGCTCCTAGACAAAGTGTTAACACACACAAAACAGAAACAAAAAGAAAATTACAAAATAGCTTGAGGAGATAGAGGAAAACAAATATTAGGGTAAAATCTAGGAAAGTGAATGTACATGCTATTCCACAGAGAAAAAGTTGAAGCAGCCACAGTGCTTATGGAGTTAAATAAGGCTCTTCTCATAAAATATGAACTCTGAACTTTTGATGATGCATAAGTTTCTCATTTTCTGTGGAATAATAATGATTTTTGATGTCAGCCCTAGAGAAAAAAAAGTCATAGTGGTATTTGGAGACCACCTGCTGTAAGTAGTTTCTATGGCAAATCACGAGATGCACAGAGATTATTACAAACCACCGAGTTCCACATACAAGCTTCTGTTAAAACACCAAGAATAAAATAGTACCACCGAGGAAAATGTTTAGAATGTGTTTCTTATAAATTTTAATTCTAAGGTAGAAACTGAAAGGTTTGAGTTTATAGGTGCAATTTAAAAAACACAACTCTTGCTGCATGTGTCAAGAGTGGCATAGAAAGAAGATTAGGGAAGTGAAACACTGACTTCACAAATAATGATGAAGAACATAAATTTTTTGATACCATTGCTTATGATGAAAAACACATGGGTCTGTCAAGAAGAGGAAGCATCTTGTTATAGCATGCAAGTCCATCAAGATAATCTCAGATTGGAGGAAAGTATTTAAACTAAGAAATGAGAGGGTTAGGCATAGTCAAAGCAAAAGGAGGACAGTGCTAAGTATTTCTTAGGAAGAAAAACAATTAGAAACTATTATCATAGCCTTGGATATCCCATGTTTCACTTTCTGAATAAAGGGAATTTGTTTATTTATTTATTCACTCATTCAGAATGTTATGGGGTGCAAATATTTTGGTGACATGAATTGCTTTTGTACAGTTTGAGTCAAATTTATTTTTCCTTTTTCATTCCTGATTGAGCTATGAGAGTCCTTTCTTTTCTGCTTCTGGTTAGTCTAGTGAGATGCCTGTCAATTTTGTTCATCTTTTCAAAGAATCAGCTTTTTGTTTCAATTTTGTCAAATGCTTTTACTGGATCTATTGAGAGGATCATGTGGCCTTTGTTTTTGCTTCTATTTTTGTGGTGAATCACATTTATAGTTTTGCATATGTTGAATCATCCTCACATCTCTGGGATGAAGTCCACTTTGAGCTCCTGAACCTGGAGATCTGTATTTCTAGCAATGCCAGGGAAATTTTCTTCAATTATTCCCTCAAACAGGTTTTCCAACACTTGTGTATTTTCTTCTTCACCCTCTGGGATGCCTATGATTCTTATGTTGGGCCTCTTTATATAGTCTCATATTTCTTGTAGGTTTTGTTCATTCCTCTTGTTTCTCAGTTCTTTCTCTTTGACTGACTTAATTTGAAGGTGTTGTCTTCAAGTTCTGAGATTCTTTCTTCTGCCTGATCTAGCCTATTCTTAAGGCTTCCCACTATGTTTTGTATTTCCTTGAATGAATTTTTCATTTCCAGAAGTTCTGTTTGATTTTTTTTAATAATTCGATTTCTTTAGTAAATTTCTCATTCATTTCCTAGACTGCATTTGTGGTTTCTTTGCGTTGGGTTTCTACTTTCTCTTGTATTTTATTGAGCTTCCTTATAATCCATATTTGAAATTCTTCATCTATCATTTCATTCTTTTCAATTTTGTTGGTATCCATTGGTAGGGAGTTATTGTTTTCTTTGGGGCTATCCTTTTGCCCTGATTTTTCATGTTTCTGAAGTTCCTTTGCAATTCTTTCTCATCTGGCCTCTTTGTCAGGACCTGGGGGTCCTAGGCCTGGCTTACAGGCCTGTCTCTGGTTCCTTAAGGATTGATCCCTGAGCATACCAGGGAGAGGTGTGCTGGTCCTGAGTTGCCTGTGGTATGTTCTAGCAGGTTTGGTGTACTGCTTGGGTATATTTGCTGTCTTTACCTCTTCCCAACAGTGTGAAATGAGTTAGGTCCCTCAGCCTACTGTCAGTGACGGTGGGTGATACTTGTGAGTGTGAATCAGCCACACCCTGTTTGCTTGAGTTGGAAGACACTCTGATGGGCTATACTGTTGTTCTTCCTGTCATTTGTTGATGTTTGTGTGAGAGAGCCAGCTGCCAAGATGTTCTTCTGTGTCTGTAGTAGACTCTGGTCCCCAAGGTGGAGTACTTCAGTACCCCAAGCTTTAGGAGGGACCCTGTAGCTCCCAGGGGTTTTCTTAATCTCTAGCAGCACCAAAGTGGGGGCAGGAGCAAGGTAGTTTTGGCTAGGTTTTATAATCCTGAAAGGCTTTGCAAAGCCTCAGCAAAAATACAGGGAATTTAAAATTGAAGATATATTAACATATTATCTCAATTTATAGAATGTGGGAATAGAATCATTTAACAAAAGAAGAAAAAGATTTCAGAAGAATGCCACCACCTGGCTGTCCTGTGGGATTGCCCATGCCTGCAACTCCGCTGCCTACCACAGGTTTGGATCCCATTGTTTATGGATGTTAAAATGGGCCAAGCATGAGCTGACCTCTCCATACTCTTTTTGGAGGGTCTAAGTTAGACTTCCGCCCATATCCTCTGGAACCATGATGACGTTAGTTTCATTTCTTAGCCCTATGTCTGCCTTATCTCTTTCTCAGGCAGCTTAGGTCTTGACAAGGCCGATGCTGAATTGCTCTTATGTTTATGATTCAATATTGAGTACATACGCATCCTAATAAAGATGTTAGGGGAGTTCATAACTACTACGATCATATCTATGATTTTGTGTTGGTTAAAAACATGAATGTGATTAATTTACAACTGATAGTACCAGATTTCGTTGTCTTTAGGGACAGTTCCTAATAAACTGCTTGTGGCTAATTTTAGGAAACAGTCATAAGATGTTTCTTGGCCTTTCCTAAGTGGTGAGAACAGAAGTCCTTTGATCTGTGAAGACAAGAGTGTAGGAGGCGGTGATGGAGGAAGGGGAGGAGAAGGGAAGGATGAGGAAGAAGAGGGAGAGTTGAGTCTCAATTTCTTTACCACCTCTCCTCCCACTCTAGAGCTGACCACGTGACTGATGTCTGGATCTGTCCATTCACTTACCACCAAAGCCAAACTCACCTATGGTTCTATGAATTCATCTCATTTCTACCCCATCAAATTTCAGTTTTCCTAAGCACCTGTTAGTTTATTGAAATCAGGTATGTCTTTTGAATAACAGTAGTAAATCTGGAAAGGTTTGTTGACTATTGTGTGGACTCATAAAGACTGTTGTGACTTATGTATTTCAACCCAGATAGAAGAGACCATATGCATCTATCATTGCTGAAGTGCAAATATATTAATATATAGAAACAGTGAACTAAAGCATTTATTTTATTCACATTTTAAATAATTTTAAAGGCCAGAGTTCAGAATTGCTAAAATGCAACAGATACAATATTGTAGAATAAAAAGCACTTTAGCCTTCTCAATTTTCTCCAATTGAAAGTACTTTGCAGATATTCAGAAAATAAAAGATTTTAAAGGCTAAATCCATATTTGCTCTGTAGAAAATGGCTACGGAAGGTGCTATGAAATTGTGTGTGTTTTCAAAATTGCTTCGGTTAGAGTATGCTAATGGCAAGACTTCTAGTTATTCTAGCTAATGTTTGGCTTCAATATTTAATCTTTCTTCACTTTCCCTTGCTGAATATTACATAGAAACATAGATAAATCTGTTGATTATTATGGAAATGTGAAATGACTTTCTTTTCTAGCTGAGACTTCTAATTGATTTCTAGAAATCAAAGGTCTTATCTCCAAGTATTAATTTTAAAGGAGAACAGCTAAAAGGGTTAGTCTTTATACATAAAAGATTACTAAATCAAATGAATCCATGAGTATATATATCATTTAGAAATGGTGAGTGAAACCTGCTTCTACAGGCTCCAGTGCAGTTCTGGGTGCACAGTCACTAGCGTTCAGGACATTTTGATCACATGCATCCTTTTCTGCTTTGACCTCTTCGTGCCACTGCTTTATTTTGCAAACAAGAGCCTAAATATAAGGCCTGTCCTGCATTGAAAGCTGCAGTTCGGGGTACACATGTGGTTCTGATTTTCACTTCCTGAAGATTATTTGTTTTTAGGTGACTCTTCTATTTACTTTTGTGTAGAGTTTGAAATGGAGTCTGACAAGAACTGTCCTAGAATTCCCTAAATTTCTTGTCCTAGAATTGTCCTAAAATTAAATCACTCTTGGGACTTTAAACATTTATTAAATTATTGTTGAAGTTTGGAGATGAGTTTATTATACTATTCCTTTTCGGTATATTTGAAAATTTGCATAATCAAAATCTAAAAGAAATTGGAAATCAAAATGAGGAAAAATACTATTTATAAGGTTGAATATGTATAAGAATAGAAAAACTAAAATAGATACAAAGACATGATGCAGTTATTTACTAAGGAATTAAAGCACGTGTGTATAATTTTATGAAACTTAGTTCAAAATCTTTATAAAAGGATTTATTTGAATGATTATTTATTTATGGAGACAAAAAGACTCAAGTTGTTAGAAGTTATCAATGTCATGGTCTATTCAAGTAGATTCAAAATGGTCAGGTGTGAGGGGATATTTTAAAAGGCTACAACATAATGAAATTTCCTTGCTAATTGTCAGGATATGTGACCAAGGCTTCAGGTTTAGTTGCTATATGGGTCCATTAGTTGTTTTGGCAGTACTCACACACTGAACTTGGCATGTCATCTAAAATACTGGTCACAAAGAAAGATTTCACGAGAGCCTAGATTGATTAGTGCAAACCTAATGCTACTGTTAGTGAAACAACTCAAAGTAAATTGAGTTGGTCATTTATGCACTTGTTTGAGCAACAAACATTAAGGACATGTTTTGTGCAAGACGGTATTTTAAGGATTGTAGGAGAAACAAGATATATTGTTCTTTTCCTCAATACTTTGCAGTTTAGTTGAAAATCTTTGACTCTTGGGTACTTAACTGTAATAAAAAGAGACTACAATAAGTTTTACCAGGAAGGTACAAATGAAGGTCTAGGGAAGTTAGGAGGTGGCTAACAAATTATTTTTGCCTGGGAAGGATGATGGGTCAATAAAAGTATTTTCATGCCAAAAAGACTTCTAGATGTGCCAGTGTGAGAAATGTTATTTTCTGACTTGAAAATATTTTACCCTTTAGGATTTACTTATTTATATAGACATTAACCAAAACATTAGGTCAAAATTATGATTTAACATTTTAATACCACATATAGTTATAATATAGACTACTGAGCATATAAATAAAGCTACAGATCAGTATGTACAGTATGATTCATATTTTATAATAATGCATGCATTCATGTATATCTACATATATCTACCTAGATTTGGGAAAATTTTCAGCAATATATATACCAAATTTTAAGAGTAGTTAAGACTAGGGTATGGAATTGGATCGGTGGAACAGGGAGAAAATTTTATTTCTTAGGTAAGCTTTGGGAGATTTTTACATTTTTCTTTTTAGTATTTTTCAAAATAGAACGTTATAATTTCAGTTCCAATATAGAAAAATTTTTCAAAAAGATCTAGTCCATGCCTCTGCCTTTGACAAAATAATAAAATCATGGTGTGTGGCCTTTTCTTTTTGGTTGTAGATTTTCCTTTTATTTAAAAGAAAGCATTACAGTAAATTGAATATTTTTATTACAATGACAATACTGGAAAAAATACACCAAAATTAAGCACTGTTGTGTGAGAATAGTGAGATTATGAGTGATTTATTGTCTTTTTCTTATAATCCAAATTTTCCATAATGTGATATTGTTTTGATTAATATTAAAGAAAAAAATTATCTAAAATATATTGGCTCACATGACACATGTACATTTTAAGACTATTACAGAATTAAGCTTACAACACATTTCAAGACTATTACAAGAATAAGCTTTCAATTAGGAACCTCTTATTTCTAAAGCATAAATCGATGAAACATCATCTATACCTTGTACCATACATGAGCAATTAACAAGTTAATGATGGCCATCTATGGGGAGATTTCAGTTCTCTAAATAAGTGTTGCATTCATATTAAAACCGTAACACACAAGGGGGACATTTCATAAACATTTGCTTAAAGTGTCAAAATGTTTTCATTATTTTTTTTCCTAAAGTCAATGGTAGAAATAGGGTTGTGACATTGCCAGACATCAACGTGTTTATTAGGAAGTGTTCATCATGCATTTGCCACTCCTTCTACCTGACAGCTGCACATAATGGAAAGGTTGAGGGCTCTGGTTTTAGACTCAGGTCTACCACATACATACCAGATCGATCTTTTAACATGTCACTTAATCTCTCAGGATCGGTTTCATCATTTGTAAAAAAAAGGAGAAATTAAGAGACAAACATGATTTTTCCTTTCCTTTGTGGAAATATATCTGCTATATTTTTGTCTAAGAAACCTCATTCCTTCAATTGGGTGGGTGAGTTGGGGCGGTTGGTGAGGGTTATCAGAGAGAATAGTTGAGGGAGGAAAAGGAACTAATATTTATCGGATGTCTTCTCCATGTCAGCAAGGCTAGCTTCACGGACATGTGACCAGTGCAGTCACACTGGGCTCCACGCTCACTCACATGGCTCCCACGCTTGGTTTAAGCCTCTATAGTCACCATTCTAAATTCTTAGTAATTTTATCTGTGATTCTGTGATTTAAAAATGAAGTTGGAAATGACAACGGAGCAAGTGCTGGGGGCTTCCCACCACCCCAGGCAGGTTCCCGGCTGCCAGCTCCCTGGCCCACACTCTACCTCACCCCCACACCCCAATCCCTGACTGGCCTTCCCCCACCTGCCCAGGCCTGCTAGGGCCCTCCTCCTTTGGCAGGGGCCAGGACACAGGTGCGAGGAGGGTCTTGCACGCCCCGCAGTGTCTTGGACTGGGACCATGGGGCGTCGTACAGGTGGAAGCGAGTCTTTTACCCACTCCGATCCAAGTACCTAGCTGGAGCATCCCATCTGCCTTGGGTTGGAGTTGAGCTCGTAGGAAGGAGTATCTTTGTCTCGAGACCCCTGCCCCAGCTGCGGCACAGCGCGTTGATTGGGTGGTTGGTAAGAGGAGGAACCTGGCACCTGGTGCGTCGTACGTGCACAGGTGAGCACACACGCCGCGTGACAGGGCGAGGCCCCGGGCGCCTGTGAAGCTCTGCTCCAGCCGGGTGAGTGTTTTGATGCCCAAGGGGCGCAACGTTAAATAGCAAATAAAGAATGTCCTGAGAGAGAGACCGGGCGGGGGGGCGCAAACGCTTTATATTTCCGTATCTGTAATGACAATTTTTAACTGCTTTTTGAACCGTAGACCCCACATTTTCACGTGTCATTGAGCTCTGCAAATCGTTTAGTCCGTTCTGTGTGTCAAGATGTGCATAGGGTTGCTGAAAAAATTAAATGAGATAAAAGGCAGTAAGCACCTAGCAAAGGGGCTGGTACACAGTAGGTCTTCAATAAATAGAGGGATTATAGGAAGTAAATTGTGGGCCCTCAAAATAGAAAAAGATAAGGAAGAACATTCTTGAAGAGACAAATAATCCTACCAGAGTCACTAGGGAAGGATCCTCACATTTTGATCTCCCTTCAACATGGGTGGCTGTTTCAAGGGCGTGGCGTGTTCATTTGATATTCAAGGTTATTGTGAGGAGTTATTTACCGAGTTTTTGTTATAATTATTTAGGAAGTTGTTTGGCAATGCAAGAGGCCATTTCTAAGAGCAGTGTGAAAGGATTATAGGTTGAACAGATCATTTGCAGTGTCTCATCTAATCACCTGAGCAGTATTTTGACACAGGTTAAAAAGATTAGACTGGTGGAATGTTAAAGCCAGAAGGTTGCTCAGAGAACTGCTATTTCAGCCTCTCCTTTCTCAGGAGGATTTGCTTTTGCTGTGTATGTGTGTTTGAGTTTCAAAGCAGAGCATGCCAAGAACTGTGTGAACCTGTGAATGGTTACAGGCTCTCACTGGAAGACAAAAAAAAAATCTTGCCTCTGAGAAAGGAAAATGACCTATTTCTGTGTATTAAGAATATCAGTTTATGCATTCCAGCCTTCCAGCCTGGGCAACAGAGCAAGACCTGTCTCTTAAAAAAAAAAAAAAAAAAGGTACACACACACATATTTATATTTAATAAAGAGAGTTTACACAGCTTGTTGAAAAACATTTTCCAGAAAATTAAGCCTCTATTTTCTCTTATCTCATTTTTAACTTTGCCACTAACCCATGAGCAATAAAACTGGGGAATCTTATAAAGTATTATGGCCAATAAAACAATTCATGAATGTAATATGTTTGGTCTGGGGAAATCTATTTTTATCCATTACATGGTACATGGAGTGTGCTGTACTTTCTTCCAAGTAACTTTTGGAAGATATCTGGTAAAATAATTCAATATGACTAGTAGTTATTTTCTGGAGACTGGTATTGTTTTGACATGGAGAGCATTGAAAGCATATGGTCTTTCGTGTCTCTTGCCTGTGCTTTCCTTGAAAATGTTTATATTTGCTTGTGATAAAATGCATTAAGTTTCATAATCCTGAACAACCTTCTGGTACATGATTCATTTTCAAATAGTGTAACTGGGGAAACAGAAGTTTTTACCAAAAAAAGATGAGATTTTCTTAAGTAGCTATGCATTTTATACAACACAGGTGCCAATTTTTAGGTTTTTTTTCAAATGTTAAAATTCCAAAGCAACTGCTAGGATAAATTATCTTTATGCTGTGCCCCATCCCCTCCCCAGATAACTCATATTCTTCCAAGTCAATGTAGTTTTGCCAGGACTTACCAGCCTGATAGTGATGGTAAAGTCTGTGCTCATTTAGCTCCTGACCTGGTTTCCAGAGTGTCCAGTGCCCCTCGTGATTATGACGATAAACATTTCTTGTGCATACGGTAGAACGGGTACGGCTCGGTCGAAGGGTTTTCCTTGACACAAGATGACTATAAAAAGTACGTTTTCTTCATACAGTATGATAAACCTACTGCACATTTTTCCTAATGCTTACTTTCTTTATGTCCAGAATCAGTAATCTTTCTCCTTAGAATTTCTTCTATTTAAATTAAAGAGGTAAGATGTGGTTTTGGTTGTGCTCATCAACAATGAAAATCAAAGCAAAGTTTGAAGACAGCTAAATGTACATTTAAAAAAATCATTTTCAGGTATACTGAAATCAAATCTCTATTAGAGATTGCGTGCTAGTTGGTCAAGTTTTATATTTTTGTTTTGTTATATGCATAATTTAATAGAATATACACCATCTTTTAATGCCACACGCATACTTTTACTTTTCTGCCTTTGTTCCAGTTGATTGAAAATTCAGCTTAAAACCGTGCTCAGTGCTAAATTTAGAGTAGTCATATCATGCTGTTGGAGGACTTTATTCCAAACTAGAATTCTAAGGCCCAATTGCAAGATTGGAAAATATTAATACTTCAGTGTATTCAGTGTTGAAAGTGTACTTTTCTTTTCAAAGACTTATTATATTTATATAATGAAATATTCCAGTAATGTTTTAATTTCTAAATTTATTGGATTGTGTCTCTTTTAAGAGAATATCAGCATACCAAGGAAAGATTTAAAGAGATAGTCCCTGGCCCCCAAATTTATGGCAACCCCAATTAAATATCAGTGTAATTACAATGCCCAAACGCTCATTTTGTAATGAATGTGGTTTTCCAAAGCACACAATTTTCCAGTACTTTCAGCCAACTTTCAAAGAAAAATTATTTAATCTTTATTTGAAGTATTAATTTAAGAAAGGCAGAAACAGCTTGACTCTAAGCACTTTGGAATTCATTCAAGATTCAAATTGTTAAAAGTGATTCAATCTGTTCACTGTCTTGGGTTTTTCAGAGATTATCCACCTGTAGCAAATTGAAAAACCAGGAAAGACTCTATTGTTAGAACATTTTCCAGTTGGACCATTAAGTACTTTCTGGAGATTTCTTCTCCAAAAAAAAATGGGCATGACATGCACTGTTTGTTCTATTTGTTTTGAGAAGAAGGTAATAATAGCAGCAAAGAAGCAATCATCTTAAAGATGTACAGATATTCCCATATGGACAGCATGTGAATTCTCAAGGTTAAGGCACTTTGAAAGGGATTTTGACTTTACGGAGGTTACATGGGCACAGGGATGGGAGAATCAGGCCAAGAGTTATTAGTATGATTAAAACATTCTTACACAGGTGCTACCTAGTGTAGAAACAAGTCATCCAGAACCTGATTGAAGTGAGGTAATGAATATAATAAGCTACAGAAGCAAGAGAAATCAGGAGCCTCCAAATGATTTTGTGTGATTCACGTATTCAATTTAAAGGGCTACAATCGTGAAGGGAGTATTTAGTAGCCTCAATACTTTCAGATGCTGCTCCAAAACTTGTGACAAGTACTTGTGTGACCCAGGCAAAGAGGATGAGAGTAATTCTGATTATCCAATTTCACTGTGAACATTTTTATTCAAGGAAGAAATATTGGAACTTGTGAAAAGTGCATGCCATAAAATCGTCAGAAATAAGTGCCTCCTTCTTATAAATTCTCGATATTCTGGATGTACTTCTTACTATGATCTCAATTGTTTGAAATCAGTTTGGCATGCTTTGTGATCTCTCCAAGGTGTCCCTGCCCCTTTCAAGTCAATAAAATGTTTTGTGTGTTGAATATAGTTCTGTTTTAGCAGTCAGACCCAGCCAGCAAAGCAGATTGCTGAGTCTGATATTGAATGGTTTTGGTTTGGAGCTTTGTGGATTGTGAACATTTTTGTAGTGGAAGCCGAAAAGAATGAAGCTTTTCCCTATGAA
>NW_012149174.1:8100358-8104226 GCF_000956105.1 Propithecus coquereli
GATGAAAGCTGTTCATCCATTGCTTTTACCTGTGTCTATGTGAAGCATTCATAGCATTCTAACGCACTAAGTCACTGATGAGTTGAATGCTCCAATCTTACAAACAATCTGTGCTCTCATTGGTTTCTTTACTGCTATTTCTGGCTCTAAGGTTAAATATCTTGAGGAAGAGAGGTTGGAAATGGATTTTTTTTTTCTTTTTTTAAGAGAGACATGTTGAGATCTAAATGCTTAGTTTGACTTACTTGCCAATTTTCTCTTGTCTATCACTTACATTTGTGAGAGGTTGAAAATATAAATGTTAAATTTGCTAATGCCAGGAGTCTATTGTATCTATAAATTAATTAACCTACTGTAAGATCTTTTGACTGAATTCTTTTAATTTCAGGCAGTACCATATAATACACTGTCTCATCCATTTATCTTTGTCTATTTATCCATCCAGCCAGCCATTTATTAATATCTAGGCATTAAGGCTTCCTGGCTCAGCAGTCCTCTCTAGCAAGTGTGTCTTGAGGTCAGTAGACACTACTGGAGGAAGTAAGTGTACCAGTCATCTACATAGGAACAGAGCTAAACAGTCAATGTGCCAGAAGGGAGAGGCCACCTGGGAGTTTAAGGACAGGTATCTTGTGTCTCTGGGCCTTTTGGTCCCTAATGCTGCAACCATTGACTATCAGACTTTCCTGAACCCAAAATCACCAAAAGGTTGACTTACTTATTACTGCATTTCTAGTTGTTTTTTGAATGGTATACACATCACATGTTCTCTTTCTCCAGTCTTTTCTTTGATTATTGCTTCCATTCTCACAGCTTCCATGAACATTTACATGTATCTCTTTCTCAACACTAATAACAGTTTTTTATTGAGCAGTCATTATGTATTACATAGTTCCTCAATTAGGCCTCTCAAGGAAAGTAGGATCTAATATTAATGTTACACTCCTTTTATGATGAGGAATCTGAGTTCTGTCTGATTCTAAAACCAATGCTTTTAAGTGCTATGTTCTATTAACTTTTAGGAATGGCTCTACCTCTTGATGAATTTCTCCACCAGATGTTCAGCAGGCAACACAAACTCACCAAGCCCCAAAGCAAGTGATAATCTTCCCTGGGAAAATCAGCAGATTTCAATCACCTCTATTTCTGTTGACATAACAACATTCTACCCTGGTCTACAATCTTATTGTCTTTTTAAATTGCCTATCACTTCCTCCATCTTATCTTCCAATTCAGTAAGTCACCTGATTCTATCTATGCAATGTCTCTGACATGTGCCTTTTTCTTTCTGTTGCTACTCATGCCTCCCAAACTCCAACCCTCTTATCTCTTACTTGAATGATGAATTGGACGTAAAAGGTCCAACTCATCATGCAAATAAGTTTCAAGAGGTTTAAGAAACTTTTGTCTTTGGTATAAAACAACAACAACAATAATAAACCCAGCCTCACATAATAATAGATGGCAGCTGGCATTTGCAGACACCATAGGAAGTGCCAGGGACTATGGCCATCAGCAGAGTTTATGCCCCATCCAGAAGTTCACTTTTCACGTTCAGTGATTACTGACACGTGGGAGTGCAAGTTTAGCATTGCTGTCCTGTCAGAACTTTAGCTTTTCCAAGAGAGGCCAAACATTTGGAGTTTTACGTGTAATCTTCCAATATTTAAATACTGGTAGCTAATTCAAATAAAACATTGACACGCATTCTCTCATTCCCTGTCTCTTTCTGCAGTTAGAAAACTAAACATTGAGCAGGCCAAACCCATCATCAGTTGGCTCAATTCAGCTCATGGTCTGACGTTCGCACCCTCAGTGTTGAATGTTTCTCTCTTTCCCCTCTGTAGGCTTTATGTTCCAGGTCCCACCTCTCTCCTACCACGACGGCTGCTCTTGTAGTTCTTGTCCCTAGGAAAGCCCTCTTCACGGCTAGTTTACTGAAAACTTACCTGTCGTCATCATCTGCCTTAAATTCCACTCCTCCAAAAAGCTCCTCCTGCTGCTTTCGCCAGGCATCTTTCTTTCTTACAAACTTCCTGAGTCATCTTAGCTGAAGCTCCAGAAATCTGATTTTGAACTCGCCGAAGATGGAATGGAAGATTCTCTGTATTTGAGCATTTTTATTTCCATTTAGATACTGCAGGCTATCTGCTTCTTATCAAAAGTAAGTGGTTCATCCAATCCCCTTCCTCCCCAGAGCACAGATACCATGCCCACTGTGTCTGTAAGAACTCGCTTGCGTGGCACGGAATATGACATGGAGTCTGCTACTTTATGGAGGAAAAGCATCACTGTACATGAAGATTATTTGATATAAAGAAAGTTGATGATGTGCCTATTTCTTACTCAATAAAGAGGCAACACATTTGCTCATTCTTCTCATTTAGAGCCCTTTTAATTCCTATTTCAGACACCATGTAGTATCATTCAATCTTCGGAGTTGGTGTTCTGAACCTGAACTTTCTTTACTATACCACATCAACTTTTGAACTACTGATCAGATTAACAGGCAAGCATGCAGGCTGCCACATAGGAAGTAAAGGACCGCAGAGTGCACTGGGAACTTAGTCATGCATATTTAAAAGCGCCCAGCTTGAACACGTTTTTATTGATGAATGACAAGTGCTTTGGCATACCTATACCAGCATATTGCTACTTAAATATAAACCCACCACAGTAGTTAGTCTCTCAACCTGCAGTTGTAAAAAGTCCTTTATAGAAGTAGTGCTCTTGTTCTACTGGCTAACCAGGCTAGGAGCTTCAGTTATAGTTTAAGAAACTTTACTAAAGCCAGGACATGCCCTAAACTATATTCTAATGAGCAGAGTTGTAGTTTATATCATCCAGGGACTATTATAAACACTCAGAGTTAAAATAATCGTTAAAAGTTTCAAGGAAATTTAAAAGAAAAACACCCAATTCCCAACTACCTAACACGTAATCATTAATTTGATTTCTCTTTGTTTCCTTCCAGTTTTACATCAAATACATGAATACCTTTTGCCTAGTTCTAAGTATACCTTATGTAAACTTTTGTTAAACTACTTTTTTATGTTGAGCATTTCCTAACCCAACAAAAGTTCTCCCCCTCAATTCTAGTTGATTGTTACATCTTTTAATGGAAAGTAATCTAGAGATATGGGACCTAAATTTGTATATTTTAAAGTATTCAATTTTTCTAGGGATCAAGAAAAAAATTATAAAATCATAAATGGACAATGATTCTAGGTTCCCACTATAAATATAGGCTCTTACTTCAATTGTGTATTGTTATTTGCTGATGCTAGAAACCCAGTTCCGAGATGGCCATGCAAAATAGAGATTTGTATAGGAGCTGAAGAAATATTGCAATGCAGATCCTGCCAGTATTTATCTTTAAATATTAACAGGTTAGCTTGTCTTTGTGAAAAATTTGACTACTCTTAAAAAAGAATTTACACTGGTGCCGTATCAGCCAATCATGAGTCACACATGGATGAGGAGTTTTCCTCAGGAGGTTTCCTGAGGGAATACTGCAAATTCTCCAGAGTGCAGAGGCTCACAGGTCCATCCTCCTCACTGTTAGTTTTCGACATATTGCATAATATTGCAGTTTTGTGCATTCAGTTAAGTAGATTCATTAAAAAAAAAAATTCACCCTCCCTTACAAAGTGGACAAGTAGCATAAAAAGATTCCAGGAAAGAAAGAAAGGGTTGAAGATAATGCTAAGAACAAAAGCCGAGCAAATTTTAACAAATGTAAAAATTTGTTTGCATAATTGGCAGATAATAAGGAAAAGTATTAAATAAGTATCATGATTTACGTTTCAATATGTTATTAAATGGTGTTTTTCATTTTCAATAATCCCTTTCTACACGATTTTTAGAG
>NW_012149174.1:8105326-8106501 GCF_000956105.1 Propithecus coquereli
GTACATACTTGTTAGGTAGAGAAATATCTGAATATATTTCTTTACCATATGTCAGATTGGTGTTTTAGGCATGGTGTCTTCTTCCACTATTCCCTGTAAGTAGAAGCTGAACAAAGATTAAAATATCTCTTCCACATCCTGACAAAACTTGATTTTATTCTTAAAGTTATACATACAGGTAAGCAAGAAACCTTGACTCTCTTTCTCTCACCACTCACCTGGTCCAGTAGATTCTGTAAGGGCACTTTGGATCTCCTGCTTCTCCCCAGTGTCCTGGTTCAGACCAGCATCTCTTACGTGGATTACTGTAATTGTTTTCTAACTGGTTTCCCTGCATCCTAACTTGTTCCCTTTAATACATTCTTCACAAAGTGGCTACAGTGATATTCCTAAAATACGAATGTGATCATTCCACATGTTGATCATTCAGTGATTCCCATAGCCCTCAGGATGAAATCCATTTAGAAGTTTCTTCGTGTTCTAACCACTGCTGCTTCTGGTCAGCCCACCTCATCTTCACCTAAGCTCCAGTTTCAGGATGAAAACACCAAGCCACGAGACTTCTTCCACTAAGTTTGGAAGTCTTCCTTTTATGCAAGGAGACTTGGATTTGGGAGTGTGTTTGTGGATTCTCAAAGTCCAGATTGCTGGAAGTACTGTAGCGCCCAGTGCTTCTCTCCTTACAGCACATCCTATTCCACAGTCCGCTTGCCTGCATTCCCCACACAGCTGTAAATTGCACGAAGGCATTTTTGCTCAACATTACTCTCTGGCATTCAGCACAATACATTGCATGTAAAGGACAGAGAATAAACATTTATTGCATGAGTGAAGGAATGACATATAGATCTTTGCTCCTTCTCCTACTCACTATTACTCCAAGCTCCTCTGAAACGAGCGAGAGAAAGCTCTCTGGCTAAAACCAGGTGGGTCAGGAAGCATGTCTACAGGAGCAACCATGTGAGGAAACAAATGCACATATGCTTCTCAGTCGAACTAGACATCACCAATTTAGAGTTATGATTCAATGCCAACTCTGTTGTCATAACTGCTTAAAGTTCTGGGGGGAGAACATTCCTGCTTTTTCATTTGTGGAATTACTCACAACCATATTATGTAGAGTGAATAATCAGGCACATACTTATGAACAGTTTTGTTAGGTTGATTCAAACTTA
>NW_012149174.1:8107909-8110369 GCF_000956105.1 Propithecus coquereli
GTCTCACTCTGTCGCCCTGGGTACAGTACAGTGTCATTATCCTAGCTCACTGTAACCTCAAACTCCTGAGCTCAAGCAATCTTCTCACCTCAGCCTCCCAGAGTGCTAGGATTATAGGCATGAGCCACTGTACCTGGCCCAGACTTCTTAATTTTTGCCAAATATCTTGAAAATGATATTGTATTGTGATCTGATATATAGTTTCAACATTTTTCAAGAGATTGATCAACTTCATCTGTTTATTAGGCAAATGTATTTTTTTTGTGTAACATTCTTGTCTTTTCCTCATTTTTCTATTGGGCTTTTATTTTTGTTGCTCTATGTGACTTTTTATATATGTTTTATACCAATCCTTCAGTATATATGTTGCAAATATCTTCTCCCATTTTGTGGCTAGTCATTTTCTTCACAATATCTTTTAATTTTAATATGGTCAAATTTATCAATATCTTTATGAGAATTAAGCCACTTTACACATAAACATGCACATACACATATGAAAATATGGTATTTGACATATATGCATGTAAATACATGTGTATATCTCTGTATATATTATATATATATTTCCCTATATCATTATTTTCATGATTCCAGAAACAAGTTATTTGTAGGATGGTGGATACCAAAGTATGTATATGCACTGATTAAAAATTGTTTTCTGAGTTGAGAATTGTTAAAAGAAAAATTGCACTTCAATATTGAGTAAATATTGCAGTCTAGATTTATTTTTTATATGCAAAACTCCAATTCTTTTAAGCCTCTTCCCAGAAGAAAAAAACTTGAATTTTAAAGAGTTAACTGATAATTTACTGTTTTTCCCAGGCCAAAAAATTATTCATTGTACATAATGAGAGCATGTGTTCTCTCTAGAAACATATCTCCTGATATTTATTTCACATATATTTTTAGCCACATGAACTAATGACGAATCCAAAATGTAAGAAATCACTATGTGATACTTTCACAGTCATGAAATAAATGCCATGTCATAAAATCAGGGCTAACTCTTCTTGAATATTTGCTGAGTACCAGGCAGTATCCTAAGCGCCTCACAGACATTAATATTATGCATTCAGATCTCACAGCAACCCTATGAGGCAGGCACCACTATTCTTATTTACACGTGATAAAAATGGGATAGAGGTCAAGCAATTTGTCCCAGTTCTCCTGGAAGATAATGGAGCCAGAATCTAAACTCAAGCTGTCAGAATACTTGAAAACAAAACGGGATGCTCTTCAAAACACTCTGGGATAACAGGTGTAAACCAGCAGGGAATCAGGCCAATTATTAATAAGATGTGTGACCACCTAGCCATGCAACAAACAGAAAGCAAAAATCTTCCAAGTATTTTTATCACTTTGGAACTAGTGGACATAATCTGTTACTGGAGGGTGTTCACAGCCTTCAATTTGTGGACATTTATAGTTAGTCTCTTTCCACTTCACCTCCAACAATCATTCATGCATTTAGACATCAGAAGAGGGCAAGACCCAGCACTTGGAGCCTCGCCAAAGTGGGCCTCAAAAATTCCTTGCTCTGAGTCTTCTGGTGACATCTGGATTTCTGCCAGAGAAGCCTCAGTACTACACCTGTGTGTGTCGAAAGAATTGGTTGTCCCTTTTAGACAGAAAACAAATATGTATCCAAGCCATCACTCAGTGTAAGATGACAATAAAAATAATGGGGTTTCTCAACTTTATAGCTCAAAAGTGAGGGAGCTGTGAAGCTGAGACCAGGGGACTTCTGAGTCCTTATTTGGCTTTTCTGCTGACGTATAGTCATAAAAATTGCTGCTCAAAAATATCTGTGATGGGGAACAAATCACCATCAGTTTTCTTAAAACACCCCAAAAAGCATGTTTTGTGTAAGTGGTCATGATTTACTACTATTTTTGTGAAAAAATAAATTAACATAAGGTTTCTTTTTCTTTGTCTAACTTTTTTGATGAGATTCATTCCAAGGCCAGAAATTTGAAAATGAAAATATTTAAAAGTCAAGTAAAAGAGGCAAATCAATGGAGTGTTTTGGGGTTTTGGAGACATTCTCCGAAAAACAGCACAAAATATCCCCCTCAGATGTGCACGTCAGATTGTCAGCAGCAGCTAAACTTGCCCCTCAATTCACAATACATCGTCTGCCATGAATGCCACCTGCTATTGTCTGTGGACGAAGAATGACAGCTGTGCATAGTGAAGAGGAAGAGTGATATTGCATGCAAGTAACACATTTCTAACGGGGGTAAAGTGATATCTCATTGTGGATTTAATTTGCATTTCCTTGATGATTAGTGACGTTGAGCATTTTTTTATGTTTCTTGGCCATTTGTCACAAGTGCACAGAGGAAAGTAAAACTCAGTGGAAAGTAACCAGGAGGGTAGGGGAATGAGGGGAGGGGGATAAACCTACCTAATGGGTACTATGAATGATATCTGGATGACAGACACACTTATAGCCAG
>NW_012149174.1:8111564-8113252 GCF_000956105.1 Propithecus coquereli
TTAGCCCTCGGAGATAACTATAAAACTCAGAGATAAAATTAATTTTTCAAAACACAGAGAAAGAAGAGATAGAGCTCCTTATAGCTTATGTCAGCTGTCAAAAAACAGTGATATATTGTTCTTTTCAAGAAAATTTTCAGAGAGACTACTTTTTTTTTTTTGGTTTTGCATGTAATTCAAATAAAAATCTGTTTAGCAAAGGCATATGTTAGAATTTTAACAGCTATACAAGTCAGGTAAAAAGCCACATTTATTAGCCCTCGGAGATAACCATAAAACTCAGAGATAAAATTAATTTCTCAAAACACAGAGAAAGAAGAGATAGAGCTCCTTATAGCTTATGTCAGCTGTCAAAAAACAGTGATATATTGTTCTTCTCCACCAAGTTGCTTCACCACCGGCAGGTTTCAGTTAACATTATTATGATAGTGAATGACCCTAAAGGGCTCCCTCGTTCATTCAAGGCTCCTTCCTAATAATCTACAGCTGTGTGAACACCATCACCTGGGGGAGTTTCTGCTGGGCATGTGACAAGTGGTGGTGTGTCACTCCCTGTGGTTCTTATGGGCTTCCTTTGATGACTCATATTCCATCAGCACAGCTGTTGAGAGCCAATGCCTCAGCTAGGCTGATAACTTGGAAAGCTTCTTACCAGTCTTTAACTGTGTCTCATTGTTGCTACTTAAAAAGCTAGGAGCTCTTTGTTGGCAGTGGGTGAAGAAATGAAGAGGAGCTCATTTCAAATTAAAGCAGCCAAGATTGTGAACAGGACCATCCCTCCAAACTCAGTAAACTTTTGTTTCTACATACTGAAGTCCACATGGTTGTAGGAATACAAAGTAATTTGGCGGAGAATTGTTATTGCTTCCATTGCATGAAAATGTAATCAGGCCCTTGCAAAGGAGGCCCCAAATGCAGCTTTGGGCACAAGTTTAAGAAGTGATCTTATTTTGTTGGCTTGTAATAGAGGTATTTAACTTTGAAACTTGTTTGCTGAAGAAAAGCAATGAACACGAAGAGGTAATGGCAGTTTTACAGTAAAACTTTTTAATTTGGAAATCATTGTGAGATCATTATGTCATTTGGGGAAAACAAAGGCATTATTGAAAAACAGCGGAATACTTAAAAACTGTATATAAAATTAAATGGAATTTAAAAGGAAAAAGAAGTAACTAAAATTTAACGCTGTAATGAGGTTAAAGTTTTGTTTTTTGGTTTTTTATATTGGTACTAAATCTTAATTTAGAGTCAGTCTTACAGAGCCTTAACTTGAATTTATTGCTTGAATTGTCAGAGGAAAATAATAAGTTGATGTTTATATGTTGCCTTCTTTGTTAAATTTTAGCTATTTGCCTTTTTTTTAAATTGGAAAACCCTTTTGTTTTAAGACTCTTAGTAGAAAGGAAACAATTTCTAGGGAAGATAGTTTAGATTAGCTTTATTTTGCCTATAAAAATGCATTTAATTTCTCCATGTTTCTGTTTACTTTATAGAAGGCAGGAAAACAACAAACTAACTCTAGGATATGAGGAAGCTCTATAAATACTTATAAATACTATTGGCTACAATACATAGTTCTAAGGCCTGAGCAAGTGATGCTGAAACAAGATGACTAATGATTATTTCTATTTCATTAGGAAGTAGTGTCTGTGAAATATTCTTAAATCTTCAAAATCAATTAAGGTGTA
>NW_012149174.1:8113827-8114705 GCF_000956105.1 Propithecus coquereli
TTTGTATATCTCATAGTAAGTAATCCCCTCTCAGTTTCTTCAAGCAGAATTTAGTTATCAAGCTGCTTTGTGGTTTCATTTCCCAAAACATAGAAAAAGAGAAGAAAGGAAGACAAGAAGGAAGTAGCATGAGATATGAGATGAAACTCAGAAAGCTGTCAGGCACATTTTATTATTTTTACATACATGATAGTAGTGGGTCTGTTTTATGTGAAGTTGGGATAAAATTATGGCAAAGTCATAGATGGTCCCCCTAGATGGTCACTAACATATTACAATCGAGAACACACAGTAAGGGCACATCACAAATACTTAGCTATGGTTTAATCAATGAGTGTAAGTATAAAAATGATACCCTCTAGAAAAATTAGGAATGACTTGGTGAGATGAAAAATAAGAAAACTATTTCACAATAAAAATTAAGCAGGAATTTTGGGAGCTTAGGGAAGCTGAAAATTCAGTCATTGAAAAAATGGCTGAGGGTGCTGGAACCATTGGACATCCACATGCAAAAACATGCATATAGACACAGACTTTACACCCTTCACTATTAACTCAAAATGGATCATAGACCTAAATGTAGAACCTCAAACTATGAAACTCCTAGAAGATAACATAGGAGAAAATCTGAATGACCTTGAGTGTGGCAGTGACTTTTTTAGATACAACACCAGAGGCACCATTTGTGAAAGAAATAATTGATAACCTGGACTTTATTAAAGTTAAAAACTTGTTGGTTTAGATCAGACAAGGTTTGCTTTATGTAACTGGGTGCTCGTGTATTGGGTGCATAGATATTAAGGATTGTAAACTTTTCTTTTTGGATCTTCCCTTTCACCAATATATAGTGGCCATCTTCGTCTTTTTTTACTTTTGCT
>NW_012149174.1:8116937-8133608 GCF_000956105.1 Propithecus coquereli
GGACTTGGGGGGGTGGGGACCAAGGGCAACATACGTAACCTAAACATCTGTACCCCCATAATATGCTGAAATAAAAGAAAAAAAAAACTTGTTGGTGAAAGACAATGTCAAGGGAATGAGAAGACAAACCAAACCACAGACTGGGAGAAAAAAATTTGTAAAAGACATCTGATAAAGGACTGTTATTCAAAATATACAAAGAAACTCTTAACACTTAACACTAAGAAAAGAAGAACTCAATACAACATGGACAAAAGACCCAAATAGACACCTTACCAAAAAAGGTATACAGATGTACATAAGCATATGAAAAGTTGTTTGACATTCTATGTCATTAGGGAATTGCAAATTGAAACAACAATGAGGTATCACTGTATGCCTATTAGAATGGCCAAAATCTAAAACACTGACAATACCAAACTCTGTGAAGATATGGAGCAACAGGAACTCTTATTGCTGGTGGGAATTTAAAATGATACAGCCACTTTGGAAGACAGTTTGGCAATTTTCTACAAAACTAACCTTGCTCTTGCCATACAATCCAGCAATCTTGGTATTTACCCAAGTGACTGAAAACTTATGTCCACACAAAAACCCACACATGGATGTTTATAGCAGTTGTATTCATAATTGCCAAAACTTGAAGCAATGAAGGTAGAAGATATCCGTCAGTAAATGGA
The DNA here is from genome assembly GCF_000956105.1 of Propithecus coquereli. NCBI lineage: Eukaryota > Metazoa > Chordata > Mammalia > Primates > Indriidae > Propithecus > Propithecus coquereli. Next base: position 8,117,618 of record NW_012149174.1, read on the forward strand.
TAAACTGTGGTACATCCCACCAATAGATTGTCATTTAGCAGTAAAAAGAAATGAGCTCTCGAACTATGAAAAGACCTAGAGGAATCTTAAATGCATACTAAGTGAAATAAGTCACTCTGAAAAAGCAACAAACTGTATGATTCCAACTATATGACAATCTGGAAAAGGCAAAACTGCAGAGACAGTAAAAAAGAAAACAAAACTCAATAGTTGCCAGGAAGAAGGGGAGAGAGGGATGAAGAGGTGAACACAAAGGATTTTTAGGGAAGTAAAACTATTCCGTATGATATTACGGTGGTGGATACATGTCATTATACATTTGTCAAAACTCAGAGAATACACAGCACTTAGAGTGAACCCTCCTGTAACTATGGACGTGGAGTGCTAATGATGTGTCAGTGTTGGGTTCATTGATAGTAACAGATTCGCGCTGCGGGCAGGATGTTGATAACAGGGGAAGCTACGCATGTGGGGTGGGGAAGGGCTGTATGAAATCTCTGTCTTCTGCTCAGTGTTGCTTTGGAACTAAAACTGTTAATAAAGTTTATTAAAAGAATGGCTGAAGACTTTTAAAGAACAGGACTGGTATTTTATCTTAAAATACCTGTTGGGCTGTGAGCAAATGTACACCCCCTCCACTGTCTCAGACCTTCCACGTAGGCTGCTCTGTGTTTCCCGAGGTTAGTGGTATGTTGGAGGGAATAAAGAGCTTGGGATGGTGGCAGGAGAGCGAAGCATGGAAAAGGCTTCCCAGGAGGAATCAGGGCATGGCAAGAGTATCTTTCAGAGAAGCAGCTGCCGGGAGAGGGCTCAGGAGTGGTTGGAGACCACCTCCCTTTCCCCCTCACTACCCCCCAAAGGATACTAACAAAGCCGACTGTTGGAGATTGCACTTGGGTAGTGGGAAGAGAGTTGATAGAAAAGCTGACATCTGCTTCCATACTTGTGCAAAGGATCTACTTTATTTTGCATTCTGTAAGGCCTCTATTTGAATTGATGAATAATATGCTGAAGAAATATTAATTAGTGTTAGGCAGATTATATTAATAGATACTGTATAAAGCTGTAAGTGAATGAAGAGCAAATATAAGAGGCAAACTTGAGGCCAGATGCATAAGGATAAAAGTAGTAACTATAACCATTGCATGAAAATATTTCATTTTTTGAAAGCACCATAGAAATTCTGTAAGGAGGACGTAAAAATGAACAGATTTTAAGCTAATGCTTATGAATAAATGAAGAAATAAAGATTTTGAGGAAAATAGAAAGGTTTTTTAAAATTCTAAGCTGTGACATAAGGAAATCTCATAGTTCAGTCAACTAGAAGGGAGATAAAATAGTGTCCAGGCATTTCTTAATTGGAAATTTCTTTTTCTCAGCCCAAAAAGAAAATCTCCATCTGTTCTAGCATCTGCTTACTGTGGTTCAAGAATTTCTCCAGTTTAACAAGTAGGTGTGTCAATTGTGACATCTGGGAATTCTTATAAGGATATATACGAAGAAGGTGAGGTGGCTGGTAACTGGTTGCCTAAGCTTTTCAAAGATTCCTTGTGTATACATAGAATTAAAATAGCTGATCAAGTGTCACTTTTGCGCTCTTTTTTAAAGAAGAGGTTTGAATTGTTGTAATATTGGAATTGTATCTTTTTTCCCTAACCAAATATTTATCACAAGAAGAGCATAAAGAGGTTTGCCCAATCCTAGCCATAGCAGGGTGTAGGAGATGTGACTTCTAGGTCTGTTTGTGGGGCTAAACCCCTTGTGGCTTTGGGGAAGTTTTCCCATTTCTTTTTGACTCAATTTTTCCACTGATAAAAAAGAAAATCTAAATAGCTCTCTATTCCAAAGACACTGAAATGTTGAAGAAAATATGCTAGAAATATAGTCTATGAATGCAAATGAAGACCATTACATTTGAGACTGATACCATCTTTTGTGCTTACTTTGGAGCTCTGGATTCAAAAGCTTTGTAATTTCTTGCTTTCATTTGAGGAAAAAAAAACTCCTCATGATCTCAAGAGTTTAGTGATTCTGAATATGGATAGAATATGTAAACTTTTCTTTCCACCTTTTAAAATCTTTTTTAAAATGTTTATGCTAATTTATTATTTTTGGTTTGGCTTTATAGCTATACAATAACAATATACATTGTATTATGTGGACTGTGTATTTTTGGTATGTCTTTATAGTTTATACAATAGTTATCTCCAATGTTTTATCATGCTTTTCAATTAGCCTCAGGCACTGAGTGAAGCAAAACATTTTGTGCAATCATTTTCTTTTCTATCTTTCATATTCGGAAATTGGAAAAATGAAATAGTATGACTTTCATTCATATTCTGCCGTGTGCTCAAAGCAAATGTTCCTTGCCCCTCTGCCTCTAACATATATTCCAATTCTGCTTTTGTTTGAAGTGGTTTTCTGTAGTCTCCCAGTATAGATCATCCTGATGTGGTTACCAGGGGTGGATCCAGGGTGCTTGAGAATTTGTGTTCCTGACCAGTCAACTGGTCTTCAAATCCTGACCACAACTCTTGAGCCATCCTGTCTGTAAAGGTCTTGGTCTCAGATCACTCAGAGTCATTCTGTGTAAAAGGGGACTTTCCTGCCTGTATCCTCCTCTTTGATTTGATTGGAATTCTGTGAGCCTTGGGAATGAGGAAGGCATGGGAAAGGCTGAGAAATTGAGGAATGTGATGCAGACTTGCTCATGTGGTACAATGGGAATGACAGCTGGAGATTGATATTTCCCTTAATTACTTGGTCAAAGTGCAACTGTTCTTTCACATATCCCTCAAGCAGAAAAGAATACAAGAAGCTTTTAGCTCTTAAGTGATCCTCTGTGTTTTGTCAGACTTGCTAGAATCATGTATTTACTATTCTATATTTCTGTCTACAGCTGTATAATATTAAGCATATTAACAGAGTCAAAAATGGAGAAGGAAAAAAACTCATATATTACCAGAGAATGTATGAAGAGATGTTCAACCTAAGTTTAATTAGGTAAACAAATTAAGACCACAATGAGATACCATTTTACACAAAATAACACTGGCAAAATTAAGCTGTCTAACAATACCAAGTGTTGGTGAGGATGTGAATCAACTGGATCTCTTATTCATTGCTGGGAAGAATATAAATGGGTTCAACTACTTTCAAAAATTTGTGTTGTCTTGTAAATTAGAGCATTTGTGTATCATTTGACTCAGCAATTCCACTTCCTTATGTATACATGGTCGTGTGTACCAAGAATCACGTGCATGTGCCTCACACTGGAAACAACACAATTGTGGCCTTTGAATAAGTGGATGGTAGCATGTCATGAACCAAGGATAATGATTCTGTGCAACTGATGCGCTTCCAAAATACAAACTAAATGAAACAACAGGGACCAAGGGCATCTAAAGTAGCACCTAACACATAGAATGTATGTAATCATTTGTTGAATAGATAAATGATAATAATCACTCATTTTGGAGTATGATGTGACTCTTTAGGTTTTAAGCAATTCTTCTTGACCTGTTTACCTCTGATGGGTCAAATATCAAACACTAAGAATCCTTTTACCAATTATTTTCTCATCGCTTAATGATTCTGTATTATGTTCATTTGTATTTTGCTGTGTAAATAGTACTAATTTTTTTTAACTCTACCCATTTTATTAATTAAAACCAGCTTATAAACTTCTGGAGGGCAAGGACCAGATTTTAAGTTTTCTTTTTTCTTTTTCTTTTTTCTTATGGAACCACATGGAGTGGGGCAATCAGTAACTGCTTAGGACTTAAAGATGAATCCAAAATCCACTTGAATTTTACTCTTTTAAAAAATCTGTTTTGGAAAGAATAAATTATGATTAAAAAACAGTTTCCATCAGGTCAAGTGCTCTGTGAATTCAAGTGGGAAATTGTGAAGAAAAGTTTATAAATTGTCAAGTTGTAGCAATTATTTTTGTATGTGGGAATGTTCGTGACAAATACAAGGATGTTCTTTATGTGCTAATTCTACATTGTAATGAAATTCTTAGCACACAGGCATCAGCGATAGAAAAACATTGTATCTCTGATATTCATCCAATTAAAAACATGCTAAACAATGTGCTATGCTCATTATCTTGCTGAGAAAAATGGAACCCAGAAAGCTGTTGATATTTCAGTTCTAAGAAGTTATTTTTGTTATTGTTGTTTCATCAAATACTAATCAGGAGAAATGCACTTTATTAATAGGAGAGCCAATTTATCTGACATCAAAACTACCCAGGCAGTTAGCCTTAGACGATTATTCTTAGAACCATGTTAGCCTATTTCCAATTAAACTGTACTTCCTGTTGTTACAGTGGTTACAATAGACACAAGCTTAGAGAGGAAAAGAAAATAAGCATCCCCACCCTTTCCCTTCTACACAGTACATCACCAATTTAAACCTCATATACGAATTACTTCATAGGTATCAGATGAGAATCTTTTGATAAAAAGCAACAGATATCCCTATCCAAAATAACTCAGCCAAAAGGGAACGTATTGTTAATGGAACACTCTGTATCTGATATGACCAGGACTTATTGCTATTTCTGCTTCCTCCATGTTGGCTCCACTTAAAAGCAGGCTGGTTAGTGCTGCTTGTACATCTCATCTAACAGGAAATCAAACTTCTCTCCTTCGAGAGTAGACCAAAACTTGGTTCTCATAGACTGACATGGAGTCTTGGGCCCTTCCCTGATACAGTCATTGTGTCCAGGGAAGTGGGATTTGTTTAGCCTGAGATGTGCCTCCAAACACGTGGAGGTGGGGAGTTAGTTGCTGTCCAATACATAGGCTGTATCTAAGAAGGATTGGTACTTGGAAAAAAATTTAGGGTACCACTATGCTAAATGTTTTCATTATTTACTGTAGTATTACACCTTTCAAATCAATTCCACATTTTCTTTTAATATCTCTAATGATTATGGGATGTATATTTTCTTTGTGTAGAGGTATAGAGGCATACTTGGCAAGATTGAGGCAGTTTTTTGTTTGTTTCTTTGTTGGTGAAAGAAACTGTAAGCTATTTTTCTACTGCTAGGTGAAGGATAATAATGAATAAATTTGGAGCAGATTTTCTTAATTCAGAGAGAAGAGTTGCTTGAGGGTCCATCCTTATTATGCAAATGGAAGAAGTAGGAATTCATTGACTCAGGCGAAGTATGAATCAGGCTATTTTGTGGCTTGATAAAATTTTCTCCATGTATCTTTTGCTGTGCAAACTTGGAGAAAGGTCCAAGTTAATTTGCATTGTCAAAGACTTCTAGAAGGAAATAGAATCTCCTTCTTGTTCCATTTCAGGCCACCTTATCAGAACAGCAGATAGTTTATGATGATTTCAAATAAATTCACCTGTGTCCCCAAAGGATCCCTTGTCCTGAGGGAAGATGAATTGCAGGAAATCATGTAGGAAGATTCATTGCAGAATGGTCTGTGACTGGAAGACTGCCCTGTTGTGGCAGGCACATTGTGGGAATAATTGCCTAGACTGAAAGAGTAGAAGGAAAGCTGTAATTTCAGAAGCCTAAGGATGGTGCTATCATTTGAATGTGTTTCCCAAAAGTTCATGTGTTGAAAACTAAATCCCCAATGCAACAGCATTAGTAGGTGGGGCCTAAAAAGAGGTGATTTGGTTGTGAGGTCTTCACTCTCATGAATGGATTAATGTTATCTCAGGAGCTGGTTACTTATCGTGAACATGTGTTGTTACAAAGCGAGTCTGAACCCTGGCGCCCCTCTCTGTCATGTGTGCTTGTTTCCATCTTCCACGTTCCACCATGAGATGACCCTCACCAGATGCTGGGGCGCTGCTCTCGGACTTCTCAGTCTCCAGAACCAGGAGCCACATAAACTTCTTTTCTTTATAAATTACCCAGTCTATGGTATTCTGTTAGCAGAAAACAGACCATAGTATACCTCTGTAGCTTGTGCTACCTCACTGGGGAGGGCAAAGGGCTCAAAGGCATGTCCTGGACTGGATTGGTTAAATGCAGTGAATTCGTATGGCAGTGACAGTGGAAATGGCAGTTGGATGTGGGGGCTAGTATGAAATGGATCAGACAGCTTGAATGGCTTCCTTCCATTCACCCCTCCTTTAGTCTGTCTCTTTTCCTCCCTCCCTCCTTCATTCCTTCCTTCCTTCCTGTTTTAATTCTCTTGCTAAAGATTAGTAACCAAAAAACTGAGACAACTCCTTTGGACCGTAAGCTTCTGCAATTCCTGTCAACTTGGTTAAGTGGAGAGTAGGTTTCAAGAGGTAGCCACTGGATTTCCTTTTATTGGTCCTGTGGGGAACTGAATGATTAATTTGAATATTAAAAAGATTTATGTTCTTAATTATACCTCAAGCTGGTGATGCAGGTCACATTGATTTTACCTAATTTTTAAAAACTCACAAGCTAAAGAGAGATTCCTGAAACTTCTGTTCCAGCTTCTCCTGCTTCTTACCTTCACATCTGATCAGAGGTAATATTATTTAAAACAACTTCTTCCCAGACCATCACATGTGGGTTTAGATGGTAATAACATATCAAAAGAAAGAATGAGACAACTGGAAGAGGTGAGGGATAGTTGGTGAGAGGAGAAAAATGAGGGCCACAGAGGTGAGCAGTGGCCCTCCTCATCCCTGGAGAGGGAATGCTGGCTCATGGACCCGTCAGACGCCTTGGCAGGAATGTCTCGGTTCTCAGTCAAGCTCCTGTAGCCAGATGCCATTGAACAATCAAATAATTAACTCCCTTCATTTTCAAATTCCATGTTCATGAAGCAAACTCCTAATTATATTTTGGCTTCACCATAGGGAAAGAATTTACTGAATAAAGGATATATTCAGCTAGAATCCTTGGTGTCAAAAAATGGCAACATCAAACTGGGCTTTGAAAACACTGATTTAAAAATTAATAGAAAAAATACATTAGAAAATGTAAACATAAATGAAGACAGCATAACTCTCAATTCAAACTAAAATGGATAATTGATGATGTAAGATCTCTTATAAAGACAGTAAAGAGATCAAAAATTTTTTGTTTAGCTCTTGTTCTTCATTTTTGGGGAGATATATGTAAGGTGTTGGGGATACAGTGATGATCAAATACTCATGTTCTCTGCTCTCATGGGGAAAAATTTTGCTGGAGGAAAATTGATTGCATAATGGTAGTTAGATAACTAATTATAATTTTTAGTAACAGGTGAGAATGAGAAATAAAAAGTGCAATTAAAGCATGGAACGTGGTGTCTACCCTACTCTGAGTGGTCAGGGAAGGCTTCCTAGAGGAAATAACATGTACCCCGGCATATGAAGTCTTAAGGGAAGAGAAGGAATTAATTATGACAGAGGGCAGAGGGGTGGAGTTCTAGATTGTGTCAGTTAAGATTCTTGGTTACAAACAATAGAAACCAATAGACTAACCAGAAAATTAAGAACAAATTATTGGAAGAATATTGGACATGTTACAGAATCAATTGGGAGGTTGGAAAATAAGACTGGAGAATGAGAAGGGATCAAAAAAATGTGAGGTAATGGAAAACACAGTCCAGAACACAACAGAGTAACTTCTTGGGATGCTGTCATTGGTGCTGTCCCCACTTGATATTTGTGCTTGACCTTTTACCATCACTGTGTCCTTGTTTCACTTTCTCATGTTTCAAAGTCCTGGCAGGAGTGTGTGATTGGCCAAGTATGGTAGCCATTCTCTAAGATGGCTCCCATTGATGCTTGCTGCTTGGTATTCATGCCCTTGTGGAGTCCCTTTCCATGTGGGCTTGGGGTTGATCTGTGTGACCAATAGAATAGAGAAGTAATGGTACGTAACCTCCAAGGCCTGATCATAAAAGGCATTGTCAGTCACTTCCACCTTTTTCTCTCTTGGATCACTTCCTTGAAAGCCAACCACCACGTTGTGAGGGCACTTAAGCAGCCCTTTGGAGAGGTCCACATAGTGAGGAACTGAGGCCTCCTGCCAGCTGCTGGCAACGGCTTGTCAGCCACGTCAATGAGCCATCTCAGAAGTATATTTTCCAGCTCCGGTCAAGCTTTCGAATGGTGTCTTAATTACAAGCTCATGAAAGACTGGACCAGAATGGCCCAGCTACACTGTTCCTGAATTCAAACTAGAATCTGAGTTTGTCACAAAAACTATATGAGATAATAAATGTTTATTTTTGATTTAAGCTGCTAAGTTTTAAGGTAATTTGTTATGTAGAAATAACTAGTACATATGCCTGATTTCTACTTGCCAGGAAGAGAGAGGTCCTTTAATTTTACAGATCAGTTAATTAACTCAAAGAGATTAGAAAACAATCTTTAAATTTTTTTCAAAATCATTTAACAAACACTTGCATGGCTCTGTTATATACCAGGCACAGTTCTAAATACTTTACAAAAGCTAACTAATTTAATCCTCATAGCAATCCTGTGAGGTAGGCACTATTAGCATGTGTTATGACTCAATTGTATCTCCCTAAATTTATATGTTGTAACCCTAACCCCCAATGTGACCGTATTTGGAGATAGAGCCTTTAAAGAGGTAATTAAGGCTAAATGAGGTCATAAGGATGGAGTCTTAACCCAATATAACTGATATCCCTACAAGAAGGGGAAGAAATTCAGGGATGTAGACACAGAAAAAAGGCCATGTGAGACACAGCAAGAAGATGGCCATCTGCAAGCCATGGAGAGAGGCCTCAAACTGAACCTGCCAACAACTTGATCTTGGACTTCTAGCTTCTAGAACTGTGAGAAAATAAATTTCTGTTGTTTAAGCTACCCAGTCTGTGGTATTTTGTCATGGCAGCCCTAGCTGACTAATACTAGCCAATGCCATAGGTGTGCATGAGTAAGACTATTCTGGTTGCTGCTTTGACTCTCCTGTCCATTACAGTAATCACCTCTGCCTTGCCTTTGATGATGAGGTTATAGGTAAAGAATCCGAGGCACAGAGAAGTAAGTTGTCTAATGTCACACAGCTGCTGAATGGCAAGTTGAGATTTGAACTCTCTAAATGAATCTACTATGCTACATCTAAATAAATCCATGAAAGGAGATTTTAAAAGTTATACTTGCCTTGAGAACTTTGTACATTTTTTAATGGGAATATTTGGCATAGCTTCTAAATGGACTTCTTAAGTTTTAAAAATTATTTTGATTTTCATTGAAACAGATTAAAGGATCATTCTGAATTTTCTGAACTAATTGAAATTTTTCACTTTAGAAATGTTTGAATGTTTTACTGGGATGTGCTGAGCTGTAAATAATCTCTGCCTGCCATTGTGTTTTTCTTTTTCACCCTTTCAAGTTTCCAGAGGCCAGAAGGAGCATCTGATTGGCCAAGCCTTGGTCACAAACCCAATTCCTGTCTGCCAGCTAAATGCAGTCAACTTCTTTAGCTGTATGGCAGGCAACTCTCAGGTTGAGTGGAGAAAAAAAATCTCCAGTGCAAGGACTTACCTTGTTGTGTTAATGCAACCCGAATGTGGTTCGAGATGTTCTCAGACCTGGCCTTGTAGGCACTCAGCACTTTGTCGGTTTTCTAGAACACATCCAATTTTATAATATAGTCATGAGAAACTGATATTTTACTAAAAATATTGTGTACAGAGGGTAGGATTCCCATTGCACACAGCCCAGCAGAAACCTAATAACATTTTTCTTTAAATAGTTTGGCTTTCTGTTAAAGTTCCTTTCCCTGCCATTAGCCTCAACTGTTACTTTTTCCTTCCCTTGCATAGACCCTAAAAACCTCCTTGGCTGTCTAGATTATTTTAGTTCTGTGCAAACTCCACTTAGCAAAACAAATGCCCTATCTTCAGTAGAGCAGCAACTCTCTATTAGAAACTCTAACTCCACTATCTATAGGTAATGTTAAATGTCAGCGTTGGATTGGGCTTTATGTAAGAGAAGAGGGAGTAGACAAAACTGATGATCAACCTGAGGCTACTTGCCTTGCTTAGTGAAAAGCAAGCATCCAAGCAAAAAATAAAAAGAAAAAGAACACCTGTACTAGCTAAACAAAAAATATTTTCATGGGCTGAATTTAGTTGATTTGCTGCCTGTCCTTCACTGTCCTTCACTCCACCCTAGGTGACTTTTCAAAATACTCATCCAAGATGTTCAAGGCTCTTTCAGAGCAGGAATTCTAGAGCTAAGAAAGAGCAGCACACAATGATACGTAGACGTGGTGAAAGACAGATTGGGTTAAATACTTCATGCATGATCTCAGGGTTTGTAGCTAGGAAAACTGGTTCATTCATGCTGAAATCAGAACAGTTTAATTTTGGCCCAAATCTGAAAAACAACTCTCAACTTTATAATTACAATAACAGCTTGTATCCTGATTCTGCACTTATTTTGCCATGTGGTATTAAGGGGACAATTTGGTTTTCTACTCCGAGGCTATGGATGAAGTTCTGCTCCAGCCCCAGATGACGCAGAAGCTTAATTTAAAAGCAGAGGACCTGACATTTTGGCAATTTTCCTCTTTTGCTAATTGTAACATTGCCCTTGTTTGGGTCACTTCAGGGCCAAAGTATATCTACTTCACATTTATGTGAAACAAAGCAATGATTCTTGGTGGGAAAGGGTACAAGTTATTTTGATCTATTTTTTTTCCCAAGCATTAGATTTTGAGTCAGGGAGTTTATAGCACAGCTCTGTGTGTGGTATATTCAGAGAATGATATAACTGAATAGAGTATTAATGCATTTAAAGCTAAACACTGATGAAGTGTAATGAACAATGTGCTAAATGTTAATACAATTTATCCTTTTTAAAATTTATAAACATGACATATTGCATGCACTTAGTGCTAATCTGTTTCAGACATTCATTTGGGTTGACCTATGACCATAATATATTATGTTCCTTGAGATATTTATCTTGTCATTTGGAAACAAGATTACAATTAATGCGACACACATGACTTTAAATTACTACTTCAACTAGAGATGTGTGAGTAATGAATTAGCCACAGCTTTGAACCCCTCTGCTTATAATTTAAATTACTAGCCTTTAGCTGATGCCTGATTGTGATCCATTAAATAAGTCACAGAATCAAAGAACCACATATTGTTTTTAATGCTAGACCTATCAGGGATATTTTTTCGTTTAATATACCTAACCCTAGGCTATTTTTTTTCAAATTCATGTGATGAAAACAAGCACAAGAGAGAGCATTTATATGTTTATGTTAATAGTAAAATAAAATCATAGCCAGAGTCTATCCAAACTAAATATACAAAAACATTACGTTTTTTTTGCTGAACTTCACTTTTAAGGAACAACAACAACAAAAAATGCTATTGGAAAAAGTAAGCTTATATCAGGGACTTGGTCCATCAGGCATCTTTCAGGGCTTTGAATATTTGTCCCCTTGAAACTCATGTTGAAATTTAATCCTCAGTGCGGCATTACTGAGTGGTGGGGTCTTTAAGAGGTGATTGGATCTGAAGGCTCCGCCCTCATGAATGGATTAATCATTCATGGATTAATGGAATAATGGGTTATTACAGGAGGAGAACTGGTGTCTGAATAAGAAGAGGAAAAGAGACCTGAGCTAGCATGTTAGCACGCTCAGCCCCCGGCCATGCGATACTCTGCACGGCCTCAGGACTCTGCATAGTGTCCACCAGCAGGAAGGCTCTCACCAGTGCGGCCCCTCTGCTTTGCACTGCTCAGCCTCCATGACTGTGAGAAATAAATTCCTTTCCTTTATAAATCACCCAGTATCAGGTATTCTGTTAGAAGCAACAGAAAACAAACTAATATAGCCCCTTAAGAAAAAGTCCGATTTCTTATATTTTACACACTTCCTTTTCAACATGCACTTTGCCAGGCTATGCATTCTGAAATGGCACAGAATAGAAGCACAACAAATATTTGTTAAATGATGTCAGATTAATGGCAGATTAAATAATGCTCAGTAGCCTCCATTTGCTGTGACTGGATGGATATGTTATATTTTTTATTGTATATATTCAAGGTATACAACATGATGTTTTGATATACATAGTGAAATGATTATTATATTCAAGCAAATTACCATACCCATCTCCTCACATAATTACCTTTTCTTTTGTGGTAAGAGCATCTGAAATCTATTCTCTTAGCAAATTTCCCATATACAATACACTGTTATTAATATAGTCATCATGCCATACATTAGAACTCCTTGATAGATATTTTAATTTATTGAGTTCTTACTGTGTGCTGGCACTGCACTAATGTGCATTTTGTGTATAAATTAATGTTTTATATATTAACTCATATACATATATAATTTAAATATGGCATCTATACTTACATGTAGCATATATTTAATATTATATATTTAATTTAATGTATATGAAACCTTGCTGCAATAAGATAATAAGGTTTTTAAGAGCAGGGATTATGTTTTAGATATCTTTTGTTTTTATCCTCCCTGTACCTGGCAAAATGTTATTCATACAGTTGTCACTCAATAAAGACTTGCTGAAAATAAAAATTAAGGTATTCTTTTGTGACTTCACATTTTATAGTACACTAGAGGGCAAATAGTCCCACAGGGCTACAAATGACCCAAACCAGTGGCAAATAGCAATAATCTGAGAAACATCGCTTTTCCTCTGATTTATTAAACTCTTCTAGATTTGCTAGATTCAGTCCGTCAACAAATTAAATGACTGGTACTAGGCTGAGGTGGGAATGAATAAACTTCTACACATTTATAGTTTAACTGAAAAGGCCAGAAATATTAAAAAGAGACCTGTTAAATGCTGAATCATACGCTACCATGAGTTAGAGATCAGAGATATTAGAAGAGGAAGCAAAATAACAGAGTAGTTAAGGGTCACAGGCCATGAGTTGGACAGATGGGGCTTGTATCTGGACTTTGCTATTTTTTAGCTGTGTATCTTGAGACAAGTTACTTAACCGCTCTGAGCTTTTTACATCTTTAAAATGGGATACTACCTCTTTTAATGGAATTGTGACCGTTGAATAAAGTCATATATGTTAAGCATTTAGAACATTGCCTTACACAAGGTAAAAGATCAGTTGGATTAGTCAAAAAAAAAAGGCTCCAAGGGTAAGTGATACTTTAGCTGGAACTTAGAGGATTAGGCTTTGGGTAAAAGAGGGAAAGATTAAGTCCACTCTAGGTAGAGGAAGAGCATAAACAGACGAGGCAGGAATGATAACAGCATACACGGGCAAGAGCTGGGAGTCCACTGGAACAAAGTAGAAGGAAAAAGCTGGTAGCATTGGGAAACTAAATTTGTTCCGTAAAATCGGCTCAGATAGTTGGGAACCTTAATTCCATGTCGGAGGTGTTTCTGCTGGAGATGACACACGGAATAAAGGATCCTCTGTCTTTAGCCCTCTAACATTAATTTTGTATGGCATATTATTGTGACTGTAGTATCCCTTCATATTAGCTTTGTCTGCCAGCACCTGGCACATTTGTGTATAAATTAATGAGTTTGCATGCTGACAGTCCTCTATTTTATTTATATGTATATATATAGCTATATACCTATAAAAGGGGAAGAGATTATGTTTAATAAAGATGACCAGTAAGTCCTTGGAAATCTTAGAATTAAAGTACTATAGAAGTGTAATATGCAGGAGATTCTATATAGACTATACATTTATACAGTTTGGTCTTCCATTATGACGCTAAATTCTTTGAAATCACTTATACTGTATTCTCTCAAGGAAGTACTCTGAAATGTTGGGTTTTAATAACAATTAATTATAATGCATATTGATTTGGAGTATCAACATCAAAACTTTTTTCTAAGTTTCAAAATAAGAAAATTTAAATCTTTCGACAGTTTGTCACTTTATTGAATTTACTATAAAGTTTAACGAATGAAGACCATCAGTCAGTAACTTGAGCTAGCCAATGACTCAATATAATGGATTGTGCAAAAAGAAAATAGGATATTTTTTAAAATATCAAATTTAATTTTAAATGAAATTAATTTACTAGTTAGCTGCTGGATGGTTTGGTTTTCTCATGTCCAAAGAGTTAGGAATAACCCATTTTTATTGAATTTGGCTATTGTACTCTAAAGAAAATATCTTTGAAAAAAATAAATTATGCTCTGTTCTTTAGAAATAGCTATTTAAGGAGTTTATAGGATTTCCCCAGATGTCTGATTGAAAATGTCTGATTCTTATGTAGATTTTCTCCAACATAGAACATTCGGTCTGCAGAATTGTGGCTCACAGGAAAATGGCTGCCTAACAGAGGCAGAAGTATAATTATGATATCTTTAGGAATATTTAAATATAAATAACATTCTATATTTGTCCTTGTCACTTGTCTGCATTTTGACAGGAGGAGCCAGTTTTGATGGGATTCCTGTGGCCCCATAGATTTTTATCCCGTTATCCAATTTTCCGCTGCACTGCTCTCCTGCTGTCAAACTGACTGCCAGCCAGCCTTACACTTTCCCGAGAGGAGGAGCAGAGCTTTGTATCATAGTGGACAGAAGAAGGGGAACAAAAAACCGATTTTTCCTTTCTAAGTGCTATACTTTCTCTTTCTGATGGAAAATTCCATTGTCTGCGGGGTTGAGAGAATAGGGGGATAGGGAACAGAGAAGACTTGACGGTGTCACCCCACAGAGCAAGATAATGTTGCAAAGCAGATTCCGATCCAGAGCTGAGCAGCATACAGATCAGCAGACAGTTTTCCAGGATGCTCAGAGTCACAAGAGTTCCTGAGATGCTGCCAAAACCGGTTTGTGCCAAGTATTCCCTAACATTTCAAATATTGGCTTGCTGTCATAGAAAATGAAAGGATACATACCAATCATGGTGTAAAGCAAAAGAAAAGGAGCATTTTTCTTCCAAGTGAAGATGTCACAGTGCAAGCTATTTTACTTGGGGGTTTTCCTCTAATATTTGTTTATGGGGCAGGGCTTAGTACAGAGATGAGACAGGTCAAAAGGAGTGGATTGGATGGGGTGTTAAACAATAGGCAAGATTAAGAAGTGGGGTGAGGTGGCTAGCTTAGGCCCTATCTAAATGCCAAATATCAAATTGCAAAATTCCAAATTGCAAAATACCAAATTGCAAATGTCTTCAAAATGCCATATTGCAAAAACCAAACCAAACCAAAACATACCCTTCAGTCCACATATATATTTCAGCTGAATGTGCCCCATGGTCTTCTGGATGCAACCTCTGGATTAGAAAAAGAGAGGCCTTATGACTCTGCCAAGAAACCAGTGGTACATGAGGCAACTGAAAGGACAGTTTCTTATAACTACAGTTACTGATTGGTGAGATTAAGACCTTATTGTGCATCAGGAACTATAGTTTGTTTTTCATTTATATAATTTAAGCCTAATAATAATCCTTGAAAAATTGCATTATGTACATAAAAAGGTATAAAGTTCAGCAAACATTTTTCTTCTTATTTACATCATAACTAAACCATGCGAGTTGCTATTGGAATCTTGGGAATATACTTATTATAATGTGGGTCAGATTTTTATACCCATAAGTACAAATGTATTATGCAAAATTGAAAATATGGAACTATATAAGAAATTCTGCTGTCAGATGTTAAAATTTACAGTTTTATTTTGAATTTAGCACAATGGCTTACTGATTAGGATATGATTTTCTCATAAGGGAATGAGTACTTGAAATATTAGGAATAAATGTGAAAGAAATTCATTCCTCCTAGTTTTTGGATAGGCAGTGCTTTCAAATGGAGGTGTAATCTTATGAATTAGGGATTTTTGTTTTTACCCTTGGTTACCTAGAAAATGGAATAGATTAATCTACCTTCTGACATCAAAAATGGATTGTGATGCCTATCCAAGTTCTGGGCTTTGGGAAGTTGCTTAATAAGTGCTTAAGTGAATGTATTTGCCACTTTGATATAGGATCAGATCATTTTAAGTAATTGTGTCCTATTCATAGATACACATATAGTATTCCAGACTGTATTTTTTTTTTTTTTTAGGAGCGGAATGGGGGA
>NW_012149174.1:8145108-8146483 GCF_000956105.1 Propithecus coquereli
GTACAAGATCGATTTGGGTTTGGAAACTTTTAGGCTTGCAACATTATATGCTCCTCAGCAAAGAGGAAGTGAGAAACTGCAGAATATGTTCCACTGTTATTTGAGCCAAAGGCTGGTCAGTGCCCCATGGAAACAAGAACAGCAAGCGGCTGGCTGTCATCCTCACTTGCAGATCAGCCTGGGGAACAGAGGCAGCATGAATGGAGTGCTCAGGACTCTTGGTGGGGGCGGGGGGCAAGCACAGATGTTGTGCCTCATTCTTAGAAGGTTCCCACACAGTGCTGCAAAAAGCCCCTGTGCAGCTTCTGTCCTTCAACAGAAGCACCTAGATCCAAAACAGGATTTTGTCGACATTTTCTTTGAACAGAATTTCACCTTTAGTCAGGCAACATACAATTATTTTGTTAAAATATACACCTTTAAAGTAACCCATGTTATCTAGGAGTTGTTTAAATTGTAGATTTCTAGATTAACTTGAATGTAAATAAGTTGATGGTGAGTGAAAAGGATGCTAAAACAAGTTCAGCACTTGAAAAGTAAAAGAAATTGGAATGATTTAGAAGTAATTTGTGAAATTTTTATGTTTAAGAGAAACAGATTATATCAGTTCCAAATATGTATTTCTTTTTAATTGCTCAAGTTTTATGACTTGATTAATATTCATATCCATGATTTGTGGCTAGTTTTTAAAAACGTGTATAATTGAAGTAACAAGTGAGTTATTGTAAGATACAGCCAAATATTTTTATTCTCTTCTCCCTTTTTGATATTTATCACTGATTCTTTATCATGTTTCTTAGTATTAGCTACTACCTGTGTAACTGGCATATTTATATTATGCATAAATTGTCCAATTTTCCAGAATCCTGTATCTACAAATTTTCTGATTTAATCAAGAATAAGCTTTCCCCCACTTGCTTGTTTTCTCTCTCTCCTTCTCCCACCCACTCCCTCTCCCACTCCCTCTCCCTCTCTTTCTTTCTTTGTTAAATAAAGGTACCTTTCTTACAGGATTAAAATCCTGAAAAAGACCCAATTAGTTTCCATTGATAAGAAATGAAGACCACGTTTTTTTCATCTGAAACTGTTATAAAACATGGGGAAACAGGCCGACATATCTTTGTTCTCTGGTGAGGTGGATCTGGGGGAGGGGGGGGATGTGTCTTCTGCTTCTCACCTCCCCCTTTAACATAGAAAGTCCTTTACCCAAATATAAGCCATACACCTTTTAATTGCACTATGATTGCTTCATTTTCTGGGGTCCAGAAAGTTTTCTAGGATTCCAAGTGTCCCTTTTTAAATAAATGCAAATTCTCTTGAGCTGGCTTAATTATCATTACCTTTTAATAAAACAAAGTTGACAGTAATGATAAAA
>NW_012149174.1:8146533-8153456 GCF_000956105.1 Propithecus coquereli
CTCATTGTGGTTTTCATTTGCATTTCTTTGCAAAAACAAATTAGTGATATTGAACATCTTTTCATATATCTGTTTGCCATTTTTGTGTCTTTTTGTGAGAAATCTCTTCTCAGGTCTTTTGCCCATTTTTTAATAGGGTCGTTTTCTTGCTATTGAATTGTTTGATTTCATTATATATTTTGGATATTAACTCTTTTTCAGATATATGGTTTGCAAATATTTTCTTCCATTCCATAGGTTGTCTTTTCCCTCTGTTGGTTGTTTCCTTTGCTGTGAAGAAGTTTTTTATCTTGATGCAATCTTATTTATCTATTTTGGCTTTTATTGCTTGTACTTTTGGGGTCATATCCAAAAAGTCATTGCCCAGATCAATGTCAAGTACCTTTTCCCCTATGTTTTCCTCTAGTAGTTTTAGAGTTTCACATATTAGATTTAAGTCTTTAACCTATTTTTAGGTGATTTTTATGCATGATGTGGGATAAGGGTCCAATTTCATTCTTCTGTATAAGTATGTCCAGTTGTGCTCAAGATTATTTTGTCTATTTGAGGTCTTTTGTGGTTCCATACAAATTTTAGGATTGTTTTTTCTATTTCTGTGAAAATTGACATTGGAATTCTGTTAGTGATTGCATTGAATCTGTAAATCACTTTGGGTGGTATAGATATTTTAATCATTAATTCTTCAAATCTGTGAACACAGGGTATTTTTCTGTTTGTGTCATGTTCAATTTCTTTCATCAATGTTTTATAGTTTTAAAGATACAGATCTTTTACCTCTTTAGTTAAATTTATTCCTAAGTATTCCATTTTATTTATTTTTTATGTTATTATAAATAGGATAGCTTTCTTGATTTCTTTTTTGGATAGTTCATTTTTACTGATTTGCTTTTGACTCACATTAATAGGTACGGTTAATCGTGTGCCATCCTTTTTCCTTAATCTTAAGAGACATGGATATGAGACAAATTAGAAAGAAGGCAGGAGTGGTCAATAACAGCATTTTATTATCCACACTAGCTTTTAACAAAGTTAAAATCAAGTAAGTCAACACATCTGTAGTGGAAGTGGCTTAATATCCAGCTACTGAAAAAAATGTAAGTTTTGTTGTTGTCAAATCTGTATGTTAACTTTAGCTCCTGAAAATCAAAAGGAATTCTATTTTAGTATGAAATGAAATAAATACACATACATTCAACTCTCTTTCCTCTATGAAGTATTCTGCCCATTGACCATTTATGGTTCATCAAAAAACTTTAAGACATTATCAGAGTGAATAAGATATATTGAATTACCTGGATATTTACTTAAGATCACACTAAAAGCTCATGGACATTTATAGAGAAAAAAAGAAGCTATAAGTTTTGACTCATATTTTTTTCCTCTCTGAAAGAGCAGAAGAACCATATACCAATGTTTTCTGATTTTAATCACAGGGGCAAACCCACCCTGGGTTTTTACCACTTTTTAATGAATGGAGGTGATATGAATAATAAGTGAGCTCGATGCACAGTTTCAGGATATCTTTAGGTGATTTTCCTGCTCTTCACTAGAATGAATTTAAATATAGAAATAAAAAATCCCAAGGAAACTACTTCCATGTGTATAAATGTATTTTTTAACAGACTCGGGGTCATGGAGGATCTCCCTTAAGATTTGCTGGCTTCCTGTTTGTGTCCTGCTCATATCGTTACACTCATAACCTGCCCCATTTTTCAATTTATGGTTTCCAATAGCATTTTAATGCTGTCCTTTTCACTGGCCCATATGGAGGATGTTGATTCTGTTGTTCCAATAACTGTATGAAATATACTTTGTGGTTGCTTTTTGGGCTAAAAGAAACTCATTACAATTTCCTGTTCCTCTGTGTGTCGCCAAAAATGTTATTGTTACTCAGGTCTGGAGATATCTTTTGAATCTGTGAGCACTTTCCAGATTTTTGCATCAACACGTTTCGTAAAGCAGCAAATTTTGTTGTAAGAATTGGACTCCAAATAATCAGGAGTCTTCATTCCTGCCAGAGACAGACAGGAAAACCAACCAACCAGGTAACCTTTTGGCAGAGAGCAATTCTTACAAATTTCTAAGGAGATTCCACTTGTGCAGTTCTTTTTAGGTACTAGACAGTAAAAATAGCTAGAACCCTTAGCTATTTTACAAGCTAAGATTGTACATGAAGCAATCACAAATTGGAAAGGAAAAGAAAATGGAACATATTTAACAAAAGATTCTAATTCTCTTAAGTCTTGAGTCTCAAAATGTGGTCTGCTGATCAGCAGAAACTTAGGCTTAACTCTCCTAGTAAATAAAAACCTGCATCTTAAGATCTCAGATGATCTGTGTGCACATTAGAGTCTCAGAAGCACATAGTTTCTATTTAGTGAACGCAGCAATTCCAAACTTATCACCAGATGATATTTTTATAAAGTATCGAAGTTTACAGAGGCAAACTGCTTTGTAAATGCAGCCTGAATTTTTGCAGATTGTTTAAATCTGCAACACCAGTAAATTAACCTTAGTCAATATATTCCATTTAATTTTTAATTGCTATTGGAAGTTTAAAGATAGATAAGCTTAGAACGGAAAATACAAAAGTTAGACATCAAAGGTTACATTTGAAAAACCAAAATATTATACCTAGAAACATTCTATTAAAATGTCCGTGTATATTTAAGTGCGTTAATCTTCAAAATCGTGCACTTTTTTATTACTTGAGTTGTTGACAGGATAGTTACTTTTGACTTATATGAATGTAAAAATGCCACTGGGGAAGGGAACACATGTCTTTTCTGTTCTCAAAATTCAAAACTGGCTGAGTGAGTTGAACTCAAAAGTATGAAAATAATTCACCTTCAGGCTGAGTCCTTCTTATCACAGTGGCAACCAGAATTAGAGAGTGACTTGAGTGGCATTTGTGAACACCTGCAATGATAGATTTTAATAAGGGACGTCTTCCTCCTTTAGCATTCACAGTTGATCATTATGTCTGAGAACATATGGTAAAATGATCACTGATATTTGTTCTATTATTTTCATATATATTGATCTGATGGTAAAAAACATTTGTTTTCATTTCTTTCTTTTTTTTCTCCTTTCCTCTGTTCTTTACTTTCTTTCTCCTCCTCCCTCCTTTCCTCTCTTTCTCTCTCTCTCTCTCTTTCTCTCTCTCTCTCTATATATAATCTGTCTCTAATTATTTGATCGCCCATTATGTGCATGTTTCAGACTACAAAAATATTCAAATGAAATAAGAGACAAAACTCTTGTCTTCCAAAATCTTCCAAGTTCCTAATATTTTCCTGAGATAAACTACCTTCTTAATATGTCCTACTTGAGGATTTTTTTTCTTGCTATCATTATATATTCAGGGCCAGTTGCTTCTATTTTTTACTTTATTTTCCTTTTTTCTTCTTCCTCACCACCCTTGTTTCTTTATAAGTAGATCAGTTACTATGGAAACATATCACTGTTCTGGGTGTGGTGACCACCGCAATTTATATGTGATTCTTAAAATATGAGTACACGAAACTAAGATCACATATTGTCCTTTTGATATTATTCATACTTGGTTTCTAGATATACTTTGCTTTGACTGAGATGGCTATCATCTTATAAAGCAACTTTTACTTGGATATGTAATGCATTTGAACTTTTATTTTAGACATAATTACCAAAAAATTATGTGAATCACAAGCATATTTGCATCAAGCAAAAATTCATTTTTTAACATCTTGCATAATTAACAAAATATGGTAGAAAAACATGCTGATTTGGTCCTAAGATAGATGAGTTGTATCAATTACGTAACAAATTTACCAACTCCATAAATGCTGAAAAAGAAAATTTAAAAGGTGAATATAAATCTTAAGAATATACTTTTAAGTTTATGTTTTCAGACCTATGGTAAGTTGACTATGGAATGCAAGGGGGAAATTGTTTTCCTCTCATCTCATGTCACAGAGTGAACAGTGTTGGTAGGAGAAACTCTTCCTCTACTGATTTAGGTTGGAGTGACAGGGTGTGTGAATTATCCGATAAGAGACTTGAGTAGTAACTCCCTGAATAGCCAGAGATCAGAGTTTATATATCAGTTTAACAAAAAGAGCTGGGGGAGAGTTTAGGGTTACAATGGGAAATATGGAAGGTTCTATCGGGCCTTTTTCATCCTGATGCCAATGAGCAGTCTGCATCTTGGATGAAAGCTCCCCCAAATGGGGGCGAATAACAGCTATATTTTGGGGAAGCTCTACTTTAGTCAGATAAGGAAAGGTCGGATAAAATTTCTTTCTGCTGATCTCATCAACAGTTTTTCCAAACTTTCTCATTGCACTTGTGTTAAAAAAAGCCGTTTTGCATCTGAAATACAGGTCGAGTATCCCTAATCTGAAAATGCAGAATCCAAAATGCTCCAAAATTCAAAACGTTTTGAGCACTGACACCATGCCACAAGCGGAAAATTCCACACCTGACCTCATGTGATGGGTTTCAGTTAAAAGGCAGTCAGAACTTTGTTTTATGCACAAAATTATTAAAAATATTGTATATAATTAACTTCAGGCTATGCATTTAAGGTGTATGTGAAACATAAATGAATTTTGTATTTAGACATGGCATGGGGCTCATCCCCAAGATATCTCATGCATATGCAAATATTCCAAAATCTGAAAAAATTTGAAATCTGAAACGCTACTGTTCCGAAGCATTTCAGATAAGGGATATTCAAAGTGTGTATGTTGATCGTCATTACAGGTGATGGGGTTAACCCTCATCATGAAGACAATGAGGATCTAGACCTTTATGATGATCCACTTCCACTTAATGAATAGTAAATATATTTTCTCTTCCTTATGATTTTCTTAATGACATTTTCTTTTTTGTAGCTCACTTTATTGTGAGAATACAGTATATAATACATACACAAAATATGTGTTAATTGTTGATGTTATCAGTAAGGCTTCTGGTAAACAGTAGGCTATTGGTAGTTAAGTTTTGGGAGAATAGAAAGTTATAAATGATTTTTTGACTGCACAGGATAGGGGAGTGTCTCTAAACCCTCTGTTGTCCAAGGGTCAACTGTATATTCAAAGACATTTAGGAAATGTGTGTTAGTATATATTTATAAATTATGTCTCTGCCTTAATAAAGGCATTTGAATTTATTTCCTGTGCTTTACTATCAAATATTAGGATTGATTAGAGTGGTGATGGGGTTCAGGACATGCTACCCAAATATGGCAGCTTGGCATTTGAGAAAACAACAGAAGCAGGAAGGCCACTCCCACCTTCCTCTCACCCTTCTCCCCTGAAGCAGGTCATGAGACCCTCATTTGAGAGGTACCCCTCTCTATACCTAGAGGAAAGGAGCATCCTTATCTTTGGAGACACAGGGACACAGAAAAAAATCAGAACTTGCTAAGTTACCCCCAGTTTATTATTATTAAATCATACCTCCTTTGTCCAATCATAGCTCCTCATGACTATCCACCTCTTCATCAAAGCTAAGCACAAAAATAGGAAGTTTTCCTGTTTTCTTGGGTCTTCATTTCCTTGTGAAGGCTCCTGTGTCATATAAAACATAATTATATTAAATAAAGTTATATGCTTTTCTCTTATTAATCTGTCTTTTGTTATAGGTGTCCCAGCCATGAGCCTAGTGATGAGTGAGGAAAGAAATCTCCCCTATAGCTAGCATGACAGCTTTGTTAAAATTATGGCATAATGATGCATCATGTAACCATTGAACCATGTGCCACATTCTTCAGCTCATGAAGGATGCTTTAAAAAGCAAGGTTAAGGAATGACCAAGGATTCATATGAACACAAATGGAAACACAGGCAATGATAGAAGCATTTTTTGGCTTTAATTTACCCACCCCTAGGTCCCCTGGATTTTTGGACTGCTCTTTACTGTTCAGCATTTTCCTCTTGACTTTTTAATTTCTGGCCTCTTTCTGTGTTCTCTTACTGTTTACATGCTATCTTCCCCCCATTAGAGAAAGGGAAAAGAGTGAGCGCAACTCAGCTTTTCAACCCCGGATCTAGTGCCTGGTACATTGTAAGTGGACTACATCTTGGACTTGAGGAACCAAATTCTTATTCGTCCTTCCAGAAATCATCAAATGATGGAAAAGTTTAGGGGAAGGTATACATTAATACTTTGGATCTTGAAATCATGAAATGATTATATTCTCTGCTTATGCCTATGACCTGCAGTGTGGGCAGAAGATATTTCTCTTATGTGTTTTTTTCCACACACGGATATATATTATGCCAGGAGGAGCAGCTACGTAATGTAGCTACCTGCTTTATTGACAGAGATCCAGGGATACTAGGAAAGCTTTGGCTTGTTTAGCATTTTTTTTTTTTTTTTGGTTCCCCTAGCTATCTTCTCCATGGAATAACTACTACTAATACCAAAATAAATTAATTAATTAATAAAATTACTATTGCAACCACCATTGCTAACTACAATGAGCATTCACCAATTACAAATACTAAGCCCTGTGACTGGCGCCTTATTTATGATGTCTTTTTTAATCTCTTCCAACAGTCCCAAAAAAGAAAGATGTTATCTCCATTTTACACTTGAAAAATCTGAAGTTTAGAGAGACTAAATACAGCTCAGTAGAAAAGCATTCCAAGGCAGTTGCCCTGAGCCATTAACCATACACACAGGTGAGAGGAGTGACCTCCCCTGCAGATTATTCTACTGTCAACAGAGACCTGGTACCATTGAGGGCACAGAGGAGGAACTCAAAATGCTCTGGCTGGGTGTTTTATGTTAGCTCCGGGAGTATGCATGGTGGAGGATCTATAAAACAAAGAAGAATGGGCCCCAAATATGTTTTGTTATTATTATTATCATTACTTAATCTTCAACCACATTTAACTTGCCTTTTTAAAATAAAGTCTTTGGGAGAGTGAGTT
>NW_012149174.1:8154996-8162137 GCF_000956105.1 Propithecus coquereli
TTCCAAGTGTCCCTTTTTAAATAAATGCAAATTCTCTTGAGCTGGCTTAATTATCATTACCTTTTAATAAAACAAAGTTGACAGTAATGATAAAATGTTACTTAGCACAGGCGTAATGTACAGGAGGGTACTTGAAGGGTTGACAAGGTGGCTAGGAATAGAGGCAGATTCTGCTAAGTCTACATTGTATGTTTCTATTTAGCATATTGATTCCATCCATAACATAGCATTTGACTTTTGAAGTCCATTGAGGAGAACCCGTTTATATTTGAAAATGTCTTGGAAGTAATTTGACAGAAATTTTCTGACATGGCACTGATGTCATAGCTACATAGGTCAGACTGCCTAGGCTAATAACAGGGAACCACCAACTGGGAACACTGTAGACCCGGGAGGAGATGGTGGTTTGTAAGGCCTCCATATGAGGGGTTTCATGGGCCTGCTGACTATTGTCCTGCCCTTATGTCAAAACCAGATGTGGTTATGAATTACCCGATCAATTCAGTCTGAAGAAGAATTAAGTAGGTACCTGCCTTTTATTCACGCCCCCAACCCATACCCCAATTTAGGGAACCCTATGTCTTAAGACTACTATCAAAATTGTATTATTTGGTACATCTACGTGTATGGATTCATGAGACTCCAGAAATTCCTGAATTAGCAATAAAAAACTTTTATTCTTTTTCAAAGCCTTTGAAGTATTGTTACAGCTCAGGTTCCTCAGACACTGGGATGAAAGAGGTTTAATAGGAATTAACACCTGTGGAAGAGAAGGGGTGAAAGCAAGTTTGGATAGAGAAAGGTGTCAAACCGTGAAGCAGACTTGGCAAAGCCTTGGCCAACCCAGCGGGCATCTCCGGAGAGAATATTGCCTATCGGGTCCCTGGAGCCAAGATGGCTGGGCCCAGTCACAGGGTGCAGGCTGACCACGGTGGGGTGAAGCTGTGAACAAAGTGGTTCTCTGCAGCTAAAGCAGATGCTCAAGGATCCGACTGTTGGAGGCTGCCTGCTGACCGCACTTCCTGCAGCCGCGCAGGGGCCGGGGCGGTGCCTCTCCTCGGCCGCCATCCCTCTTCATTTCACGATGTCTGACCTACCTGCTCTCTCTCCAAATGGTTGAATATTAACTGTGTCGGTTTCTTTATCATTTTATTATATTTGCGTATTTTCCCAAAATGTTAGAGTTCATAACTTCTACCACATGAGTTTTTCATAAAGATTAAGATTAGGGGTTTAGTTCCGATTCTCTGCCCCCACCCCTCTGACCAGCTGTTTAGCCCAGGGTAGGTTTCTTCACTTCTCTAAACTTCAGCCTCCTCATCTGTGAGTTGCTGAATGATGAAATGAGGAATATATGCAAATTCATTGGCTTAGTATCTGCCCAGTGTTACTATTAATGATAATTTTTTTGTCATTATTCTATACCTTCCCTTGATCCAGAATTTAGAGTCTGAGAAATTTCCTAAATGCACTGGTCAATATTAGAGGAAGAAACCAACTCCCAAATATATCTGCCTATTAGGCATCATGGCAGCAGAACAAAAACAATGTTAAAATAATTAAATAAATGCAAGGCGAGGGGTGAGAGAAAACACCATCTGGCAGCTCTCCGTGAGTCATTTAGGAGTGAGTTGGAAGATAATGAAGGCCATTGAATTCTGGTCATGGATGGGTCCTTCTGCTTGGCTGGTGTCGCAGCCTTTCTCTGAATAAAAATAGCCCATGCATCCTTTACTGCAGCTCAGTAAACACAGATCATGTGAATAAAAATAAAAGAATGCAAAACAAAATCTTTGGGGAGATTTGCCACAATTTGTTTCGTTTCTTAGTGTACCCATGAATTTCAGTACAATCAACAGTTTAATCTGAACAGCAAGGCATTTGTTATTTGGCTGTTTGTAGTCAGTTTTATACTATTTTCCTAGCAGGACTGACCATATGAAATACTCATCAGAGCCATGAAAACAATCGTCAGATTTAAAACCACGTGGTGGCTTGAGTTCAGTACCGCATAGAGAGTCACAAACAAAAGCTTAGATTTGGGTTTGGCCACCTATTACCTGTGAGGACATTGGGTATTCCCCAAGCCTCAGTCTCTCTTCAACAAAATAGCAATGCTAATAAATCTTGTGATGCTTAAATGAGATCAGATGAATAAAATGTTCTTTTTAAAATGCTTTGTAAATATTAGTTTATCATGATTAAAAATAAAAAGCTACTCTTTCTTGAAGGACAATTCCACGTTGTGATTTTTAAACTTAAAAAAAAAAAAGATTACACTGTCTACCAGTTCCTAGCCATGCAAAATTATTTAAATTTGGAGAGTTTATTTAGGGAAATTTTGGTGCCTCAATTTTCTTAAGTGTAAAATGGAGACAGTAATATACTGTTCACTGCATTCATGTTTGGAAGCAGACGTGACCTCCTAAAGTTGTAGGATGCAATGAGATGGTCTGGGTCAAACACTCGGAGTACAGTGTCTGACACAGAGTGCTAATTTGGCTGCTGTTATTTTAATATAAGAGTAAATATGAGTCTTTTCTCTGTGTTTTGCACTAGTAAAATTAATACTTTTTTGGGTAGTTCTGGGATGGTTTAGTAATATTTTCATTTTACTTCTGGAGTTATATAGTGACACCTACTAACAGCCGGCGTTCTGGAGAGATGGCAATGACAGAAAAATAAAAGACAGGGACAGACCCTTGAAAAGGGGATAGTAGGAGAGTAGTTCTAGGTTTTGTGTTGTTTTTAAAGATATTTCTGTTGTCAAATTGATTTTAATTTTCAAGGCATGGATTAAAGACATATAGTAAAATGTAGAGGAAAATACACGAGTGTGGAGGTTTCGCACCTGAGGTCATAGTCCTCCTTCTACCACAAACAACTGTGTGTGGACATTGAATCATTTAGTATCACTGACCCCCAAAGAGATGGATGGACAAGATCAGTGCTTTTCAAGCTTGGCCACACATTAAAATAACCAGGAGTACTTTTGAAAATCAGTATATCTAGCTCCACCAAGCCCACTGCAGAGCAATTGAATTACAATCTCTATGGGGAAAAACCCGTCTCCAAACTCACCAGGTGTTGGGGATACACAGGGTTCTGGACCACCCGATTGTGTGATCACTAGGGTCCCTTCAGCTCTGAATCTTGTATATTGTGCCTCTCTTTTGCCACCATCATGTACATAAAGAGGACTTCTTAAAATCACAACAGAGATATAGCAGTATTTACAGAAGGTAAAGGAATTTGATTTAAGCTATTAGTTTCCAGAAAAAACAGAAGTGATTTTCTGAACCTTACTGTAAACCATAAACCTCTCTTGCCTTATGAGATGTGATGATTATACTTCAGCTATACAGGCTATATATTCGACTCTGCTGTCCCCTTTTTAATTTGTCTCTGTTTTCTGCATGAAAAGTTCTATCCTTTTAGTAGCTTGGGTCTGATAGAGGTGAAGTTCTTAATGCAACATTTAAAAACCACACATAAGGCCTCACCTCTGCTTAGGGACTACAAGAAAATAGGTGAGGAAATATTTCCAGAGAGGGGTTTCCTCATCCATTGATCTCAGCATAAAACATCAGCCTGGAAAAAATGTTTTTTTATAATAGAAATATTTGGTGAAAAAACACTAATAATTTCCATTGATACCGTAAAAATGATGGAGGGAACATATGGCTTAGATTAGCAGAGTGAGCATTAGCTATGAGGCTGCATTTGCAAGAGACATTAATTAGGACTGAGAGGACCTCAAGTATTTGACTCGAGAAACAAATTTGTTTAATAAGCTTCATGCCTTGCAGATGCCTTTCCCTCTTCTTTCTCCATGACTCCAAATGAAGCAGTGTTATCTGTGCAGAGCTGAGCACACTCGAGAAGTCACGTGAATTTTGTGCTTCACTCTCCTCCTGTTTGGAAGCAAGTTGACATGACCCTCGAATGGGTAAGGTGTCTCTCACAGCAACACTGCACCCAGGTGAGGGCACTGTCATGTGAAATTAGGATCAAATTTTAAACTTGGTCTGGTTAGGGCTTTGCCTGTAATGAGACCATCGTTCATTTGAATACTACAAGGGAGTGCTGATGTGCTGTCTTGATTCCTGGAGTCGCTCTGCTCTGGGGTACACTTGAGTGGAGGACACTGCACACGTCCTGTCTTGTGCTTGAGGCAGCTCCTGCTGCTTCCTTTGATCAGTAGCTGGTAAAATCTCTCTTGAGTTTTGTGGAGCTGATGAAAGCCATGTATCTGGGATAAGTCTTTGGAATCTGATTTCTGGCATTATCATAATGTTAATATCCATTAGTACATTTTAAAACATGAGCACAAGGCCTTAGATACACAGAATTCTCTGGTGACTACCAGCTGGGGCAGCTGACATGTGGGCCATGTTGAACTCTCAAAAGCATATACTGTATCACTTTCTTAAGCTGAGAGAGCTGTAATGACTCTCTTGGGACAAAGAAACAGTTCCTGTGAGATCTCTACTTAGTTAATTGCTAGTCTTGAGTTTTAGAGTCCTTGCTACCCTAAGTGAACTCATTTTAATAAAAGTAAAAGTATTCAGCTGGTTTTTTGGCTCTTAGTGAAGAAGGCAAAGGTCAAATGGGAATTGAGGAAGAACTTGATCACTCATTAAGGCAATATTTGTGGAATAAAATAGAAAGGTGCCACAAGCGGCAAAGCAGACCAGGGTAAGAGTGAGGTTCTGGAGCCAGATTTCCTGGCTTTAAGTTCTACCTTTACTACTTGCTTGGTGTAAATCTTAACCAAGCTACTCACCGCTCTGTGCATCAGCTTCCTCGTCTATAAAATAAGCATAATGACAGATTGATCGAGTTCTTACTTGTAAAGTGCTTACCGTAGTGCTTGCACACCAGAAGCACTCAATAAATGCTACTGTCCGTTGGGCCGAGCCCCATGCCATAATCCTGTTAATATCAAGTGACTATCTTTCTTCAGAACCAGCTTTATTCTCTGAGCCTAATCTAAGAGTCTCCTGTTCCTGAGGCTAGTGCCAAATGGTTTCGTGACACTAGAGAAGGAGTGTGAATCTCAGATACCTAACTGTCCATGTTTATGAAGTGGAGATTAATTCAGTGCTGCTTGTAGGTATGCTGGGAGGAAAAAATAAGACCGCTCTTGTAAATACTTTTGGCTCCACTTGTGTACAGCAGGACCAGAAAGTGTTATGTATAATAATTCAACTATCAGTCAAAACGTCAAAAAATAGTATTAACTCCATGATATGAGATATTTTCCAGTAGAGAACATCATTCAGCATCTAGATCCCTGAATCACAATAAGAAGTGTTATTGAAATATTAATATAACTGATTCCCTGACCATGCCCACTCAAGTGTTTGATTTCAGCCATTTATTAAAAACAAGACACAAACTCATTTACTTGTTTATTTCTAATATGCCCTACCTAGTTCGAGAAAGCATTTAAGGCCACTGAAAAGCACTTGTTGAAATGTTCAGAAAACAGGAGTTAGAAACTTTTATCATCTTGTGGCTTTCAGTATCACTACTTGATGGAAAGAAGTCAATGATATTTCTCTTCCCAGTTTCATTAAACAGATCTTTGGCTGCCACATGTGTTATTCATTAAAATCCAATAGAAACCAAGTAAGAAACTGTCTCCTAAGGAAAAACCACTTGTTAGGGAGTTCAGGATTAAATATCCGTATCATTTGTTGTTATATTTCAAACGAACTATACATTGATGGCAAAGGGGTCGTGTTGTCATGGTTCTTACCATCTCATTAGAAGGTCCTTCTCTCTGACCCCACCCAGGCTTCAGTTCCTCTCATGTGTTTGTGGTTACTTTTTTAATAGCCAATTGGGTCCTGAGGTCAGAAATGAATGTGGGATGATGAGGGAGTTGTTTCCTTTGACACATACTAGGACTTTAGTAAATGGTGTTGGTGGTCAATGTGTCTTTCATACCAAACATAATAAATTTGAAGAAAATTGAAGGGGTACAGGAGGAGGCTTGGGTTATAGTGCTACCATTGGAACTTGGGCAATATGCTTTATTTCCTTCAAACTCAGTTCTTCATCTGTGAAATGAAGATGAGCCAGTTCTGTGCTCTCTAACATGCAGTGATCTTAAGATACTAGGAATCAGCTTAATTATAGACACTTTAGCAGTTGCATTACCTTACAACTTTAAAAAATAATTTCTTAAAATTGTATTTACTTTGTACCTATAACACAAAACCAGATAATATAATCAGATATCTGACACAGCTGAATCAAGCCTTTTCATTCTGTCTTGTATCGTTTCACTGTCCACACTCTCATTATTATGTGTCTCTTGGCTTCTATTTTATTGACTCTTGGAGGGAGGTGTATTTATGTATTTATTTACTGCACAAAATAGAGACAAGGAGTATATTCTTGTCAGGCAAGTTGCTAACATTAATATGCATTAATTCAAGAAATATTTATTCAGTAATTTAGTAAATAGGAACAAAACAATGAATAACACATGGGGCTTGCCCCAAGAAGCTTATGGTCTAATGGGAGTACTGAAAAGTAAATAGATAATTATAAAACGGTGTGACACAGATGATGATTGCAGAAAGCACAGAGTGCAAGATGAGCAGAAGTGGGGACTAATCCCACCCGGGGAAATCATTACAGACTTCCCAGAAGGCGTGGCATCTCAGCAGATGACGGCGGTTAGTCAGGATCCGTGATCGTTTCAGGCAGGGTAAGCAGCAGGTGCAAGAACTGGGAGTGAGAGGAAAGCAGTTCCTAGACATGAGCTGAAAGGAACTTACAGACGGTATTGGGTGGGAGGGGAGAGAAGAAGGGCAGCAGGGAGATATGGGGTTTTAGAGGTACACAAGGAGTTTGGGTTTCATCCTGTGGACATTGGAGGGGTTTCCTGAGAGGGGTAAATATAATGTTGACATTTAATGGAAAACAAACAAAAAACAGTGATTGGAGTATGGCAAATGGTTTGGAATAGAGCAGAACCCCAGGCAAGGCGAGTAGTTGGAGCACTGTAACGATAAGCTAGGCTAGAGGAGAGGATGGATTAAATTAAAGTAGAAGCAATAGGGAAAGAAAAAAGATGGATTCAAGGAATATTAAGGAGACAGAATCAACAGGACTTGATTGAATC
>NW_012149174.1:8163512-8171805 GCF_000956105.1 Propithecus coquereli
TGGAAGGGAAAATGCAGAGATGACACCCATGGTTTAGCTTATGCTTTTATATTGGAACAACTAATATAAAAGGAGGAGCAGACTTATTTGTAGGAAGATGATATTCAGGGAAAGTTTAGTTTGCCTATGAGACTTTAATTGGAATTTCATAATCGGCAACTGGACATATGAACTTGGAAAGCAAAAGAGATGTTAATCTGGAAGTGATCAAAATATGATAAAAACTATAACTAACAGTGTGTATGAGAAGGGAAAAACCCTGGAGTACTGCAGGATCTAAAACGTAGACATGAGATATGGAAGTATATCAATGAGTGATAAATAACTGGATAGATGGAATAATCCAATAGAATTTGTACTTACAAAAGTCAGGTGTTCTAGCAAGAGGACGGGGCCAGCAGTTTCAAATGCTGAGAAATCAAATCAAATGAGCATTAAAATGTTTTCTTGGATTATGAAACAAAGAAATTGGTTAAAAAAATTGATGAAAATTATTCTGATTAAAATGTGGGGCAGAATCCATACTGCAATGGGATGAAGAGAAAATAAGAGGTAAATCTGTTAAGATACGGACAGTTCTAAATCTGGCTATAAAGGGCAGTATTTGAAGAGGGTTGTCAGGTTATGGGAGTGTGAGCGGTATGTGTGTGTATGTATGTGTGCGTGTGTGTGTGTGTATGCCTTTTAAGATGAAAGACAAACATGTAAGTATACTTAACAAATATTTTTGAAGGACTATTTAACTATGCAATCTAGATTGGAAACAGATGAGATCATGATAATTCGAGGTCAGGCACACGGTATTTTAATCACTGGGATGATTCTCATTGCCACCTGAGGCACAGAGGAAACTGCTTTAGTTCTTGTTACACAGTCTCTCAGGTGATATCGTGCCAAATTTTGCACACCAAAACTCCTAGCGTTGTCTCGGATTCTTTCTCATTTAACCTGATATAAAGTTTTTTCCACTCAATATATTAACAGGAGAGCAACTTTATGGCACTTTTTCTTATTCAGCTTATTTAATATTGGCTCAAGTGAAGTTTTAACCTAGCTCAATTTATATACATCTCAAATTAAAAGACATTTTAAAAATTACTGCAATCATTATTTTAGAGATCGAAATCTAAAAATTAGTTTTAAATAGATGCAACTTTTATCTACATAGCCAAACACTCCTTTGTGTTCACATACATTATTCCTTAGAACCTTTTAAAATATTTATTACAATTTAGCTTAACCTCTTAGCCCGAGTTATAATAATTGGTATTTTTATCAGTAATTTCAACACTTGCAAAAGACCTCTGTGCAAATAGTTTCTTGTATTAAAAGATATATATGAACAAAATATAAATACTCTTAGAAGCACACTCTTTTTCATTCAAGTTTAAAATAAATATTCTAGATGATCCTTATTAGATTTCTAAGAATAAAATAAAAATATTAGAACATTTTTGAGAACTTGTACCATAATATTCTTAAAAAACGGAAATATCAAAGTGTATTTATATCAATGAAAATGAATTGTGACAAAAACATACCCATTGAATGTATTAGAATTGAATCTATAAGCTTCCTCTGATGAGATAGACATCAAAACTAAATGATTTTATCAGCTACATTTTCCTTTGAAAAGTGAAAAGAAATACACACTTGAAATACATTTTTTTTTTTTAAAAAAATCAGGCATGGATATTTGAGATATTCAAATTTTCAGACTAGTTTAGAATTTTCCCTGAGTTTTAATGCTTTCCACAGACTCAGTTTGTTACTGAGTTGTTATCATGATGTCTTTTGCATTAAAAATATCTAGTTATCCTAAAGTGCCTCTATTTATGAATGAATGAGGATCATCAAGAAAGATAAGCTATTTCAAGAAGCCATTTTAAATGACTAATTATTGTTTTATTATACTGCTAATGCTCAAGGTGATCATATGACACTTAGGCTATCTTAGTCCTGACAAACTTGAAAACAACCAAAAGAACTTAGTGGGAATAATGACAGTGTGTACTGTTGCTGGAGGGAGTATACTGAACAGGATGACCTGCTGTGCTCCTCAAACCCGAGGGGAAAGATTAGTCTTAACAAGGCATGAAACCAGATACCGATCTGTGTTTAATTAGCAGTTCCAAAAGTCTGGAAACATCTTGAAATATAATATCATCTAGTGTGTAATTTATATTTAGTAAAGCTCATGTTTTAAAGATGAATGTGATTTATTATTTGGGTATTAGAGTGAATGAAGGTCAAATTTTCACTGCAGGAGGCTAAAAGCAGTTTATAGAGATGAGCAGTTCATATTTTGCACAAGAAACCCGTTCTGAAGAAACTTACATAAACTGTCCTGGTGTAACATAGGATTTGGGTTTGAGGTTAGAAGCCCAGACTTTATGTGATTCAAAGCAGAAAGAGAAAATTAAACATCTTTTTTACCCTGTTCCCCAGTGGTTGTCCACCATCTGAAGGGTGGCTGCTTTCCAGCCTCCGATGGTCTGGAATAACGGTCATGTCTCCCTCTAGGTCAAACCAAGCAAGAGTACTCAAAAGAGAACTTATTCCTTGGCCTCCCTTCCCTTTCCCTACTCTCTTATCAAAGTCTTGAATATTGTTAGGTTCATTGTTTCAAACTTTCAGGACTTTTGGAGGACACAGAACAGCCATGCACTTATGCATTGTGGATGTCTAATTTCCATGCAAAGATTAGCTCTTGTTTTGGGAGTAAAGAGTCACGAAGGCCCTTCATCTGCCATTGGGAAGATACTTTATACAAAGTCTGTTGGATTGTAATTTTCTCCCGCTCCTTAGAATGGAAACCTGAATGCTCGCTCCTCACATAGCAATTTCCACTGGTATTTGGATTTTCCTGGTGTTTGTGGCAAGACACATTAAAGAATATTTACAGCTCTTTATGACTCTTGTATATGTGAATGTCACTAATTGATCCTTATAGGTGTTGATGGGCTCAAGAGCATGAGCCTCCCAACTAGTCATCCAGTCAGACGTTATCAGTGATAAAGGAACCAAGAATTTGTGATTTAAAGCCAAACCTGACTTTAGCTCCTGACCTAATTGGTGACCTTACGCATGATGGTTAATTTTATATGACTCTTCGTCTGGGTCATGATGCTAAGACATTTGGTCAGACATTATTCTGAATGTTTCTGTGATGGTGTTGTTGAATGAGATTAACAATTACATTGGTGGATTAAGAGTAAAGCAGATTACTCTCCATAAAGGGGGTGGGTCTCATCCAATCAGCTGAAGGCCTTATATTAATACAAAGACTAAGCTCCTTGAGCAAGAAGGAATTCTTCCAGCCACTGCCTGTGGGCTCAGACTGCCTCTTCCCTGAGTCTCCAGCCTGCTATCCTACCCCATCAGATTTTCAGATTTTCAGATTTTGGACTCACAAAGCCTCCACAATTACATGAGCCAATTTTAAAAAAATAAACCTCTCTCTTCATGTGTATATACATATGTGTCTGTGTGTACATGTGCATATGTATATATACACATTCTGGTGGTTCTGTTTTTCAGGAGAACCCTAATACATTACTTAACCATACAACTCAAGTAATGTCTGGCACATGAGAAGAACCACAGATTATTAAATGAATCAATGGATAAAAATATATTTCAGGAATTTTGTTTGAAAAAACAGTTTAATAGTGAAATCTTAGGGGATGAAGAGTGGTTCTTAACACCTTTGAATCCAAAGTAAATTGAAACTAGGTTAAGATTCAATATTCCTCAGTGAGTTTTAAACTTGAAAGTTTTTAAAAAGATATACTAGACCGGGGGGAAAAAGTTCTGCATTTTAGTCTTGGCATTGCTTATCATTAGCTTTGGAACCCTTGATCTCCCTAGGGCTTCAGTTGTTTCTTCAACTGTAAAATGACAGATGTGGGTTAGTTGATGTTTCATGTCCCTTTGTCTGAAAATCTCTTAATTCCATAATTCCCTCTGAAGACCCTTCCAGCATGGTCATTCTGACTATATCACTAATCCTAAGGGATTCCACTAACTAGTTCCCAATGCAGTGATCTTGTAGGACACATCAAGTCCTGATGGTTGCATGGTTAATGGGGAGCTAAAAGAGTGCAGTCTTTGGGTGCAAGAAGGTGTTTCCTTTACCCAGTGGGCACTGCAAAGGAAAGCTTAGAGACAACAGAAGTTCTCAGTATTTACAGTTATTAAATGAATGTTAAAATTCTCTTCACACTGTTCTTTGAGAATAAAGAAAACAAGACCTCATCACTAAATTGTACCATGAATAAAAGGTCTCTCATTTACATTCACTGCTTTGCCTGCGTAGGAACTTGGTTTTTTGCCAACAACTTAATGTCCTGAGAAAGCTATAGGTCATTTCGCAACCTGGTATTTAATAGCACCATCTGACAAATCTGATTTAATCTTTTTATTTTGTCACAAGTTTGGGGGTACAATACAAGACCCAAATAATAAAACTTTAATGACTTGAACAGTATTTTATGTCTCATCTCCAAACGTATTTCTTGTAGAGAAAATTCTGTAAATTTTCTCTGCCATATTCATTGAATGAAGATATTCTTCTAAGCTGAAAACATAAAAGATCATTGCCGTTACGAATCTTGTCAAAGGACAAAGGCAAATGTGTTCATTTTGGATAAGGCATGAGTTACAGAGTACCTGTTTTTATTGAATGTCATGGAAAAAAATATCCACAAGATCATTAACTGGCATTTCAGTTAAGATTATTTTTCCTAAAATAAAGTTGATTTTTTTGGTTGTTGAAAACTCAGTACTTGATATCAGAAAATATAGACAAAAGAAGAGTATTTAAAATGGTAAGAATTTTATCCATCCAAGAACTATGCACAATGCATTGGTATTTATTCTTTCACATGGGGTTTTATAGATGCCTCTTCCCTCAACTTCTAGCTCACAGACACAAATGTACACATAAACCAGATGTCTTCAAGACTGACTAGTCTGTGACATCAAAGTGAGGCCAGGTTTTCTCTAATGTTAAAATTAGGACACTTCCAAGCTCCCATATGCCTATAGCTGTGGAACCCTGGTCTTTCCTCTCCCTGTAGTGGTTTATATGATGTGGGCAAGAATTCCACAGTTTCTGACTCAAACCAGGGGGCGACTCTGGTATATTTCACCTTGATGCAGAGGTTGGGCTACCTCCAGCACGCCCTGCTTGCCTCAGAGTTTCCATTCTCCACAGCGATTCTTTGGAGTATAAGAGAGGAGGAGCCTTCTCCTGGCATTAAGTTCTGCGGTGGACACACCTCTCCCAAACTGGTAAGCCCAGAATTAGAGTAATCAGCTGTCAGCACAAACAGTGTCAGTTTTCAGTACACACACAGGGTCGTTTATTTTTCTAATGCTGGATCAGGCATTAGCTTTACACCATTCTCAAAGCCAACTCTCTTCTGGTGGTCTAGATCTAGTGTTAACAGAGGACCCCCAGTCAAGACTTGCTGGATGTGGCTGCTTGGGTTGTTTCCAGATTTCAGTTATTCTTTTCTCCAATCTGGGCTCAGGCAGGATCCCTCTGGTTCATCAGACTTATTTTAATATGTTTGAATCTAAAAAGAAATTGGGTTTTGATCTTGATCCTTTTTCTTCTAGAAATCATCTTGACTCCTATATGAATTTGTGGGTATAAGTAAGCACTTGGGGAAGGTTACTGCTTGGCTTTACCCATCAAGAAAACCTGAAACAGGCCTTGCCATGCTAAAACATACACAATTATTCTTTTCTCTCAGCATTGAATCAGTGCTGGTCTTGCAGTGACCTTTCTGCTACGGAAGTTCTACAGCATGATCGTTAAACAAACAGCTTCTGGATTCATACCGCTCACATTTAAAGCTCTGCTCTGTCATCTTCTGGCTGATGATCTTATGAAATTTACTCAACAGTTCTGTTCTTAATGTGTCTTCATCAATAATACAGGGCTGACAATAATCATACCTTTCTCATATATAGTTATGAGATTAAATGCATGGGGTTACGTTTAACATTGTTCCTGGCACAAAGTGTGTGCTCAGTTAATGTTAGCCATTACTACTTCAGTTAATCCAAACGTGGTCCTTCCAGAACAGTCAAAGGAGAAATAACATCATCATCATTAAAGATAATTGCTAGTGAATTTTAAATATCACTTCTATAATATATAAAAAGTCTTAATCCATTGGTACCCTGTTTTGCATTACTTAAATCTGTATAGATATGATTTTAAATGTTTAAGTCCATATTGTTTTATAACCTGCTCTCCACAGCAATATACTGTGAAACTCTTCTCCTTGTCAATAACTATATTTCCAAGATGTTGTAATCTTTATTATCCTATTTATAAAAGAACTGTATTTTACCAATTATTTCACATTTCCATGTTTTCAATGTCATAAATGATGGCACCTACCTTCTCATAGGTAGGTGGTCACATGACTCATTATTCCTTGGGACAAATATCAGAAGCTATCAGAATTATTTCCTTGGGACGAATATCAGAAAAAGAATTTCAAAGCTTTTAAAATATGCTGCTAACTTGTCCCCAGCAACATTTACCAGTTTATACCAGTCATCATCCTTGTACCCTCACCAATGGAGAGCATTTCAAAAACTAAAGGTTTAATAGCTTGAAAGACAGAAAGGCATGTTGCTTTCATGTATATTCTTTTATTATTAGTGAAATCGAATGACTTTGTTAAGGTAGGTTTTAAATTTCTTCTTTTGTGAGAGAGTTACATTCTTAGCCCATTTTTATTGTTATCACTTTTAAAGAGCTTTTTGTATACGTAGGAGAACCACAGATTTCCTTACTGCTATCCAGAAAGAAAGGAAATTTAGTTTATTTCCTATAATTAGTCCAATTTTTCTCATGAGCCCCCACCTAGGGAAGGAAGTCAGTGAAAGTAGTGGTGAGGAAGAACTTAAACTTACCAATGAATGTATCTCAGATATTTCTAAGCAGACTTTTTATATTAGATAATCTCAAGTAAATGCTCAAACTTAAGATATGCTTTCCTTCTCCCTCCTCTTTCGCGTAATACCTGATTATGTTTTGTGTTGGAGTATGAGTAGTAAGTGATCTCATGTAGTATGGGGGTACTTCGATAAAGGGTCAAATGTATTTGTATAAGATCTGCCAAGTTTATTGTTTATCTGGCTATGTGGCACTCTGTTGGAATCTTCTCCTGTAGCTGAACTGTTCTCTTGGCTTGGGCAGGGCCTGGAGACCCGCTTGCCTGCCTCAGTTGCCCCTTTGCTGGAGCCCTGTCACCCTCCATTGAGCTCTGGCTCAATCTCGCCACTCTTCAGCCTTGGAAACATTTCAGCCTCAAGCAAGAGCCAAGGGAAGGCCCTTAACTCAGGGCACTTTCTCTTCCTAACCACTTCAGGTGGCCATTTTTACTTGTTCATCTCTTTTTCAGAGTCTCAAATTGGCAAAGACCTGTTCTGCTGCTGCTTTTCTCTCCACTGTTCTAAAACCCTACTCCTATGTGGGATTTTTGTTCAGGAGTAAAAGGCAGCTGGGATACTTTGCTCTGATTCTTTACTTCCCCTACTTTTCTCTTTTGCACATTCTACCAGGCTAGAATTGGCAGGTTTTCTTCTTTCTCTGTAGGCTGGTTGGATCTCCCTTTATGTCATATTCTGTTCCTGGGACAGAGAATTTCAAGGCATGGAATAAGCCCCCTGAGCTGAATCCACTAGTCTTAGCAATCAGAATGGGCCCCTCAGGGCAACTAAAAACCAGAGATTACACAGGGCAAAAGTGCACTGTGTTGATATTCCCCAGGTGTTATTTGTTTTATAAATATATGTATGCAAATAGATTCAGATGTTCAGATCAGATAGGATTGATACATGTCGTGTATGTTACAAATGTGTATGCCCATTTTTTCCTTTTTTTAAAAAAATTTCCTTGATTAAAAAAGTTTTATATTTTTACGTAGTCAAATATATCAGATACATACTTTATGGTTTCTAAACTTGATAAATCTTTTTAAAAAAATCTTTCCCTCATCAGGGAAAAATTATATATTATATTTGTATCTATTTTATCCAAGTAACTTTATAGTTTTTTTTTTATTTTACCTAAAGGCATTTGGTAACTATCTTAAGTATATATACGCACACACATGCATGCACACACATACCCACAAATGACACAACTATATGCATATATACATATATATATTTAATAACCAACTCAACATATTTTGTTGAATAATCAACTTTTTCTCACAGATTTGAAGTGTTACCTCATCATATATTAAATTCTTATTTTCTT
>NW_012149174.1:8175500-8177741 GCF_000956105.1 Propithecus coquereli
GGATTAAAGGGTTATACCACGGATCAGTCAGAGTCCAGGTGGGACATATTCAATGTGAACATTTCAGAGGGAATTTAATACTGGACACTGTTTATACAGGTGATGTAAGAGCCAAAGAGCCAAAGAGGAGGTGGTGAGCAAACTCAGAGGTTAACAGCAGGAAACCATCACACATCTGGGGCTGGAGGGCAACAGGGGCTGTGGCGTTACCAGAGCCCAGAAGCTGGCGCTATGCAGTGGGAGCTGGAACCACAGAGTGTGGGGCTGTCTGTTGGGAGCTAGAATCATGGAGGAGGCTGTGTAGGTGCTAAAGATGCCATTGGAAGCAGAGCGAGAAGGTGAGAAATCTCCTGGCCTTGCTCTTTAGCCTGCCCGCCAATCTTCCATTATTGCCTGCCATCCACTGGCCAAGCCTACCTACATGTTAGAGGGCAAGGGAGCTGGGAAACGTGATTCCCTGCAACACAGAGCAGAGGAAGGGCAGGAATGGAGCATATCTGAGCAAAGAGAGATGCACACGGTTAGCCTGTCACTTATGACATTATTTTAAGGACTGTCTCCTGAGAAACTTTTGGACAATAACTGTAGATAAAAATGTTGCTATTTCTTCCTCCTATTTATCTGCAATCTGAACAGAATTGCAGTTTTCAAATGCCATTGAGAATTTAATGGTCATCTACAGGAGGCGTGCATGAGTTTTCAGTTGCTGGACTAGCCTTCTGTCCACCCTTCCCCCTCCATTTCGTTACCTTGTCAAAGTCACCATGTGCTTCTTATCTAGTTACCATAAAGCTGAGCAACCACAAAAAAGAATAGTTCTGCCATTTTTAAACAGAACAGATTAAAGTTTTCCATGATGCAAGAGTGGGTTTTAAAAGATAATTATGTTCCTCCTCTTCTGTAATTATTTTGTACTCTGCAAATGATTTATGATCTCCTGGCTAGAGGACTGAAAAAGGCTCGTAATTTTAGATGCTTTGCCTTTGAATTTCTATGGGTCTCTTGGAAAGTCACTATTCTATCAGGGACTGTGCTTACATGGAAATAAAGAACATACCTAATGCATGGTTAGGTCAGCACTTGCACCTTGCAGCCTGTCGCCAGAGCCCACACTGTACCCATGTGGTATGCAGTCAATGTCTGAGGTAGTCAAGGATGTGGAGACATGGAGAACTGTTAACATACATCAAGACTTCTCCAAAATCACAGGTGCTGGTCTCAAGAGGAATTGGTTTGGTGAGGCTATTCTAAGGCTCTGTTTGAACAATATGCTTCAATGGCTGTCAACAAGGAAGGATGAAGAATTGTCTGGCATCCAAATGGGAGGCAGGAGAGAGTAGTGGCCAAGTACATGGAGTTTGGTTAATTTGACTTGGCTTCGTAGGTGTTAGATTTGAGCTGTTACTTCATCAATAAAATAACGTTAAGAATATTCATTTCATAGGGCAGTTGTAAGAATGAAATGAAATAATGTAAGTAAAGCACTTGTCACATAGTAAGTACAGTTCTCAATATATAATTTTGTGGTTGTTATTATTACCGGTATTGTTATTATTGTCAAATGGAGGAGGGAATTCAATGGCTTTGGAAGCCAGATTATACACTGCCTGTTTTACTACAATAAATCCTGATTAACCACTGATCTCACTCCCCAAATCTGTCTTGTTATGTAGGCATCTAATATGAATGAGCCTTTGTAAAGGCTATAGCTTTACACTATGGTTTAGTTCTAAATCTTCTGCCTTTAACAGCAAAATAAATGGGAATCAACTCCTCACAGAAGATGTTTTCCAGGTGAACAGAAACAGTAAAAAATAATCCCTTAGAGCTTTCACACTCTCTCTAATATGACCCCCCCAAAATGTTCTAATAGTGTCTCCCTTTGGTCTTTTTGTATAAATTCCTCAAACACCCTAACTACATAATGTTTCTACACTTGTCCCATGTATCTGTCCTCTGTTCTTATTTCTCATCTACCTAGGAAATCACCCCCTCCCTTCGCCTATCAAAATCTTCCTCTTTCTTAAGTCCATCTTACATGAATATATTCCACAAAGCCTTTTATTATCTACGCACACAAATGGGCTCTCTTTCTGATCTCTGAACTCCACAGCACTTGTTTGCATCTCTCCTGCAGCAATCAGGTACTACCATGTATTGTTTGTGGACTTGTTTGAGCCTTCCTTGATAAGATAAAGGTGTGGGAACTGATTTTACGTCTGGACCATTCCTTGCAGTAAC
>NW_012149174.1:8177791-8181412 GCF_000956105.1 Propithecus coquereli
TAAAGGTTGGCTATCAATTTTTATCTTTGCGTCTCTTTTTTCTGTTATTTCTTATGTTTTGATTATATAAAAATTTTTTTACTTGGCCTATAAGTTATAGAGTTTTCCCCCAGTCAGTACTTATTATTCTTTCAAGTCTAAATTTATAAAAATAATTCTATATTAACGGATTCATATTCTCCTGTGATTATGTATGCATGTATTATATATTCCCTTTGAACTTAGTCTTTTCTCTCAAGAACTATCTATGGTATGTAACCAACAATGAAGATTGAATATTTGTGGTTACTGAAGGGAGTTGGGGGTTTGGATTTTGCAGAGTCTCCTCTAGTGACCTTCTGTAGCATGAAGAGTCAAGGTCATTGCCCTGGCTACTTTTGTTGCTCTCATTCTTCATGCCCTCCAAATACACAGGATTAAGGGATGAATTAAGGGAAACAGTGCAGGGACGAATAATTTGGGTGGTATATTGTAAAATCATCTATAAGAACCATAGAAGCTGATAATCTTTCAGCTTTGAACATACAAACAACATGAAGGATCTACTGCTTGATACATATACCCCTTTACTGCTTTAGATTGTTCTCCTGGCTTAGTATTGGGAAATAAAGGAGTAGACCAACTCAAGCTGGAAGGGAGAAAAGATGATGAAAGCCAAGGAATGACTTCACCTGAAGAGAATCAAAATTAACTGTGCCAACTTTAGGTGCCATTAGTTGCAGGCAAATAATTTCAGGTTTTCACTCACCTATGAGGATTTCTGTGATTTTTTTTTTTATCTGAAAGATTTTCTAAACTAATTCTTGGGAATATTGAATTTCACCAAAAAAGACCATAATAAAGAAAACATGATAATATTTCTTCACATAAATAGTTATGTTCTGTGATTTTTAGCACCTTATTTTTAATAAACAAATTGTGTTATAAATTTTAACTCATGGCAATAAATTAGCAAAAACTGAGTTTATTTGGTACTATCATAACCACCCACGTTTAGCACAGATGTTCAGCAAAAGATTTAGGAACTATTTTGGAAGCTCTCATTAACTGAGATAAATTAGCAGAATATTTATGGGTAATATTAAACTGTTCAAGTTCATATTTTCTTCCCTAACCATTTTATAGCAGTCTCATAAATATCAACAGCTGGCTTACTGGTCCTTCAAAAAAGTCTTATAGATATTAGTAGGACTGAAGCCCAATATTTTAATGTTTTTTTAATGTCAGAGCAGTTGCCTGGCCACAGGGCACTCTGCTCAACCACACTCCAACCCACCCAGTGTGACTCATCTCATCTCTTAAGACCCTGCTTTTTCTCAGAGTAACTCATGGGATCTGCAGAGAACAGAGTGGTTTTCCCCAAGTGATCTAATTTGCTATGGGCTATTTATCTCTTGGTCCGAAAGCCTCTAGGAGCCTAATCATATCTAGAATTCAGGGGATATATGGAGAGTGAATATTTTAGAAGAGAATTAGAAGATATTATTATATTTGCCTTGGATTCTTCTAATTCAGATTCAGTCCCCTGTATGCTGCCTCTTTGTCGGACCTGACTCATTCTTTCAAAAACTCAAAAGATTCAATAAGGGCCAGGACTAGATACTAAATCTACAGAATGCTAGAACTACCTTTAGGACTTGTGAACACTCTGTGAGCGTATATGGGGATGTGGACTCAAAAAACAACTGTGTTGCTCACTGACTATGCTGTCTGTCTTGGTGATCATCTTCCAGAGAGGTAAATCGCAAGCAGTATAACTCGTGATATCCACGTGATAGGAGGAGGGGTTTTACATGTTAGAAAGGAGGGGGAACTGCTATTGGGAATGTATATTTTGACTGAGCGTGGAGACCTTAAATGCCAAGCTAAATTTGAACTGTCCTATAAGCAATATAAAGAAAACAAAGCTTATGATCAAGAACTATGAAAATGATGTTAAGGCTGATTAAACTTTACATAGGATTGAAGAGAGTTGGGAAAGCTTAGAGGCAGACAAACAAGTCCAGGTGATCATCACAAACCCGTCCAGGTGAAGGTGAAGTGGGCCTGAGGGTGGCAGTGATGTTGAAAGGAGAGAGGAATGCAGGGACCAGTATGGAGATTACCTATTGGTGGCAACTGATCGCATGTAAGAACAATGGTGAATTTGAATTCTACTGTAGCATTTTGAGCAAGGGTAATTAAGACAGCAAAAAGGCTACTGAAAAATACAGGCTAAGCAGGAAGGGCTCTGGCTTTGGAGTACGCTATGGTTTGAATGCTTATCCTCTCCAAAACTCGTGTTGAAATTTAATTATCATTGTGACAGTATTAAGAAGTGAGACCTTTACCTTAACAGTATTGAGGTATTTACACTTCAGCAGTATCAAGAGCTGATTAGGGCCTGTGGGTTCCATCCTCGTGGGTAGGACACTGGGGCTGTTAGATAAGGGTGAGCTCAGCCCCCTCTTTCTCTCTCTTGCCCTTCTGCTTTCTGCCATGGGGTTAGGCAGCAAGAAGGCCCTCATCAAATATGGTCCCTTGATCTTGGACTTCCCAGCCTCCAGAACTGTGAGAGGCAATACATTTCTGTTTATTATAAATGACCCAGGCTCAGGTATCCTCTAAGCAGCAAAAATAGACTAAGGGGGAAATTGTGATTTTTAAGTAGATGACCCTCAGAAAGATTCCACAGCAAGATATTGTCAGATATTAAGATAATG
The DNA here is from genome assembly GCF_000956105.1 of Propithecus coquereli. NCBI lineage: Eukaryota > Metazoa > Chordata > Mammalia > Primates > Indriidae > Propithecus > Propithecus coquereli. Next base: position 8,180,494 of record NW_012149174.1, read on the forward strand.
GGTTAACTTTCTGATTACTTGCCAGTGAGTACTCTGAGAAGTCACAGATTAGAAAAGCAAAGAAAAATGAGTCATTAGTGATTCTGCAAAATCTAATGATACTATGAAGCCACTGGGACCCTGAAAGGAAGCACTGAAATAAGATGTAGCTGCAGAATGAAAGGTAGGAAATGTTGGAAAATAAAGTGCCCACTTAACACTTGTGGCAAGAAGCACCCTGACCAACAGCATTTGGATTAAAGGGTTATACCACGGATCAGTCAGAGTCCAGGTGGGACATATTCAATGTGAACATTTCAGAGGGAATTTAATACTGGACACTGTTTATACAGGTGATGTAAGAGCCAAAGAGCCAAAGAGGAGGTGGTGAGCAAACTCAGAGGTTAACAGCAGGAAACCATCACACATCTGGGGCTGGAGGGCAACAGGGGCTGTGGCGTTACCAGAGCCCAGAAGCTGGCGCTATGCAGTGGGAGCTGGAACCACAGAGTGTGGGGCTGTCTGTTGGGAGCTAGAATCATGGAGGAGGCTGTGTAGGTGCTAAAGATGCCATTGGAAGCAGAGCGAGAAGGTGAGAAATCTCCTGGCCTTGCTCTTTAGCCTGCCCGCCAATCTTCCATCATTGCCTGCCATCCACTGGCCAAGCCTACCTACATGTTAGAGGGCAAGGGAGCTGGGAAACGTGATTCCCTGCAACACAGAGCGGAGGAAGGGCAGGAATGGAGCATATCTGAGCAAAGAGAGATGCACACGGTTAGCCTGTCACTTATGACATTATTTTAAGGACTGTCTCCTGAGAAACTTTTGGACAATAACTGTAGATAAAAATGTTGCTATTTCTTCCTCCTATTTATCTGCAATCTGAACAGAATTGCAGTTTTCAAATGCCATTGAGAATTTAATGGTCATCTACAGGAGG
>NW_012149174.1:8182802-8183277 GCF_000956105.1 Propithecus coquereli
ACTACCATGTATTGTTTGTGGACTTGTTTGAGCCTTCCTTGATAAGATAAAGGTGTGGGAACTGATTTTACGTCTGGACCATTCCTTGCAGTAACCGTCATTGTGCTTTGTGCAGAGCAGTCACTTAAAAATTATGTGCAGAATTAAATGTAACATAGACAAATTTTTGAATAATACAATTTTCACTTCGGTCCCCTTAGTCTCTGGCTCTGTTTTCAGCTCAGCTGTATTCTGGCTGGAGCCTTCATTCCCTGGTTTCAAATTAAACATTATCCAGGTAAACTATGCATTGCAGAGGCCTTCTTTGAAAGAGATTTTCAACAGGAAATGTACTCCCATTCGTTTTGCTATTAAATAAGGGCAAGAGAATTTTGAATTAAAACCAACCTACTGCAGCCTTTGGAATGGCTCTTTAATTGACCATTAAGCACATACATGGGTATAAAAACTCTCTTCACTGAGTTGAAAAATACGC
>NW_012149174.1:8184338-8185612 GCF_000956105.1 Propithecus coquereli
CATGACTAGAATTGTTTTCTAGGAAAATGAACCATAAATCAGACTGCAGAGAGAAGGATTGAGGATAGGGAATTCAGCTAGCTAATACATTTTTTCCAGCTAGCTAATATTGAGAGAGTAAACACATGTTAAGGAAGAAAGGATTGAATTGTGGTTGCGATACTGAAACCAAAGAGAAGAAAACAATTTAGAGACGTATTCTTTAAGTAGAATCAATTGACCAGCAACTGTTGGGAGAGAGATGATATTTGAAATGATTGCAAGCTTTTGGACTGACATGATGCTAGTGCCATTAATAGAAAGTGGGAGCACAGAAGGAGGAGGAAGAATGTTGCAGGGAAACTATGATGAGTTAATTAGCTACACATATGTAATGTAAGTTGAGATAATAGACTACTTATAAAATTAGACATGTGGGTCAGAGGAAATAAAGCCTCTGCCAAATGTCTGACATCTGTGTCCACTTCTCTTCTCATTTTAACTATAATAGACTAAAATGAAAGGTGAACTATGATTATAAACCTATCCTCCCAAGTTTATTGTGAATTAAGTACACCATTGTTCTAATCTAACTATATCACACCCTGATCAACGGAGCTTTTTTTCATACTAATATGTTTTCTCACCCTGGTCTTTAACTCAGTGGTCTCAATTAGATCCTCAGCAAATAGAGAATCTCTGCGTCTCCACTTTACTCCTATATGACAGCTGGAAAAGGTTATGGGTTCTGAACCCAGATAGTTTCTGTGTAAGCCTTTCTTTTTTCTGAACTCCCATAATTAATCTTTTCCAGACTGACAGTAATTCTACTGTCCTCATTTCACAGACAAACTCACGATTTTGCAACACTTCAGATAACTTATTACTAGGTGAAAAAGGAATGGAGATACTCTTTCAGGCTTCTCCAGTTCTGTGTGCTGTCAGGTCAACATTCTCAGCACAACTAAGCAGGGACAGATGGTGCCCATTCCCTCAGTGACAGAATCATCCAGCAATGTCAAAGGCATTTACATCCTTGAGAGAGAGATGCTTTATGACTAAAAGTTTCCCACCATGTGCACTCCAGAATATAGCAATGAAACTCCAATAACAATTCATGTCCAATTATGTTAAACTTTAATTATATAAATCATTTAGAAATAAACTCAGTGACTTTGTTCTATTTTCAATTCTCCAAGGACTCTTTCTAGAAGGACATTAATGTGCTTTACTTGAAGGTGTCTACACTAATGATTATGTAAAATTCAAAATTGGACACATGTTCTAAAATGAAG
>NW_012149174.1:8185662-8187471 GCF_000956105.1 Propithecus coquereli
TAGCCATCATTGAACATTGGGGTTTGCTGGGAGTACATAAGTATGTATCAAATAATGTGCTGAGAACCATCTGTGGGGGGAACATAGTCAAATAAAAGCCCCAGCCTTCTAGATGTGTGTCTGCTGAGGGTCTCTGTGGCAGTGTGGCAAGACTCCAGGCTTTAAGCACTTGGCCATTGCATTTGGATTTTAAAAGATCCCAAGCCATAAATTCTGGTTGCAATTAGAGCTGGTGAACAGAAAAATACCCTAGGAGTTATTAATATGTAAATCTAGTAATCTGGGAAATTGATCTCAGGCTAGGGTTTCTGAATTTATGCAATCTCATTTTGACCAAAATGACATCACACTTCAACAGTTCTGCATAAATTGACAGTAAATTGCATAATGTTTCTTTAAAATTAGTACAGATAAAGAATGCTTAAGAAGAGCATTGGATAAGAACACACGTGGCTATAATACATCACACCAATGATACACATAGTCGGAACTCTCATTCCCAAAATAGCCAATGTCTTATGATATGGTAAATAAAAAAACCCAATAATAGAGGAATTCATGTCTTTATGAATAGGGCCAAATGATTTCTTTAGAAATGTTTTCTTCTTTTTTGTCAAACTCAGGATGTTTTACCTCAATACCGGTACAAGTAGAATAACCATTTTTTCTTATTTATTGATTTTTATTTCAAAATATTAAGGAGGTACAAGCATTTTAGGTTATGCGGACAGTTTTTGTAATGCTTGAGTCCTGGCTATAGGTGTGCCCATCACCCAAATAGTGTTCATAGCACCATTATGTTGGTTTATTCCCCTCCCCTTCTCCTGCCTCTCCCCTGGGTTGATTTCCACCGAGTTTTGCTTCCCTCTTGTACAATAATCAATTTTTCTGCCAATAGTCTTGCCATTTGGAAGGATAGTGCTGATTCGTGGAAATGTTTCTTGGAATTGCTCAAGAGCCATGCCTGTAGACACAGCTGGAATCAATCGTGAAATGGGCTACATGGCTAATCAGTTTACAATATGGACCTGAGATTTGACTGCTATTACTCTGCTTACAAGCACTTAAAACAATCTCAAGTAACCTGAAATAATCAATTTGTTTTGAAACCCAGTTGCATAGGTTTTGTTTTTTTGTTTTGTTTTGTTTTTGCCTGACTAAAATAATAAATTGGTATAGTTAGCAGGCAGCATTAATCATTTCATATCCTCTTAGTACCACAAACATTGAGGGACACCCCACACTTAATTGAATCATGCTGAAATCTGGTTCAATCAAATATTGGTTCAGACCCAATCCAAGGAATCTAATTACCTGACAGTCACACAAAGGGCAGATTTATGGATGAGCATGACTTTCTCAATGTGAAGTGTTGTTTTTATATTTTTTGCTTTACCTGAATGCTGTAATTTGTTGTGAATGTGCAACATACATGAATGTAATTGTTTTTATGCAGCTATTTGTATTTAAAGACTATTACAGGTCTGCTTCTCTATAAAGATGTCTCTTGCTTTTTAAAAATCAAGCTAGTTAAAGACCTAAGAGTGTTACCTAGTCTGAATATTCAAGGATTTGGCAAACAAGTTCATGCGAGTCAGTCTATCTGGGGAATGAGCATTGGCCTTGGAATAAGAAGACTTGTGTTTGTACCTTAGCTCTCCTACTGATCAGTTGGCTGAATGTGAGCAAGCAGTTTAAATTCTGAGCCTCACTTTCTTTTAAAACTTAGGGTTAGTATTTATACTACCTACCATATTTTCATTTATTCTTTCATTTATCTGGTATTTATTGAGCACCAACTAAGTGTTA
>NW_012149174.1:8188414-8188690 GCF_000956105.1 Propithecus coquereli
TCTTTTCAAAACATAAATCTTATCACATCACTTTTCTGCTTATCTATCCTTTCAAAAAATCTGGTGGATTATTGTCATTTTTTTTTCCTTTTAAAAACATGTTTTCCCTTTTTTATATTTTTTTTGTGTTTAAGTGTTCAATAATACTTCTTTTTATTATGGATTGCATCAACTTCCAAATGTGGGACAAAACTTGTCAATCTTTATTTTCCAGAGTCTTCCTTGGACAGCATCTTAGGATAGGGAGTTGTACTGGTACCTATCACTCTTTTTAAC
>NW_012149174.1:8190783-8193585 GCF_000956105.1 Propithecus coquereli
GTGGTCAATCTGTCCATCTTTTCTAGCCCTTGACAACCGCTAATCTGTTTTCTCCCCACAGTCTTTCCTTTCCAAGAATGCCATGTAAAGGAAATCATACAATTTGTAGGTTGTTGTTTCCAGATTCTTTCACTTAACATAATGCACTTGAGATTTATCCATGTTGTTGCACATCAGTCGTATATTTCTTTTCACTGCTGAGTAGTATTCTGTCATATGGATGTAACCTACTTTGTTTATGCATTTCTTGGTTCAAGGGCATTTTGTTCTAGTCTTGGTGATTACTAATAAAGCCTATGTAAACATTTGCATCTAGGTTTGTGTGGTCATAGGTTTTTATTTCTCTTGTTAAATACCTAAGAAGGGATTTATAGGTGACATGCTAAGTTTACATTTAATTTAAGAAGAAACTTTCAAATGACTATACCATTTTAAATTTCTACCAGCAGTATATGAGTTCTAGTTGTTCAGCACCATTGCCAACCATCGATATTGTCATTTTTAAAAGCCATACTACAGGAATATAGTGGTATATCATTGTGGTTTTAATTTACATTTCCCTAATGTCTAATGTTGTTGAGTATCTTTTCATGTCTTTATTTGCCATCTGCATATGTTCTTCAGTGAGATGTCCGTATATGCCGTTTGCTTATTTTCTAATGTAATGGCTGTACTGTTGTGCATTCTTACCAGCAATGTATGAGAGTTTCATTTATTCTGACTCTTCCTCACTGGCACTCGATATTGTCATTTTTAAAAGCCATACTAGAGGAATATAGTGGTATATCATTGTGGTTTTAATTTACATTTCCCTAATGTCTAATGTTGATGAGTATCTTTTCATGTCTTTATTTGCCATCTGCATATGTTCTCTGGTGAAATATCTTTTCAGATCTTTTGTATATGGTATGAAGTACAGATCGAGGTTTGTTGCTTATTTGTTTATTTCACAGGGATACACAATTTTCTAACCCCATTTGTTGAAAAGACCACCTTTTCTCTGTCAATGTGCTTTGCACCTTTGTCAAAAATCAATTAACTGTATAAGTGAGGGCCTATTAGTAGATGCTTTATTCTGTTCCATGAATCTATGTGTCTGTTTTTTCACTAATACCACACTGTCTTGATTTCTGTATCTTTATACTGGGTCTGGGAATCAGATAGAGAGAGTGCATTACCTTTGTTCTTTTTCTTCAAAATAGTTTTGGCTATTCTAATTCCTTTGTCATATAAATTTTAGAATCAAATTATTGATTTCTAAAAAACATTTTTTTTTTTGCTGATTTCTAGAAACATTATTTTGTCTGGGATTTTGATTGGAATTATTTTGAATCTATAGATCAGTTTTTAAAAATAGCTTTATTGAGAAATATTGCATATACCACACAATTTGCCCATTTGAAATGTATAATTCATTAGCTATTAATATATTCACAGAATTGGACAACTGTCACCACAATTTTAGAACTTTTAATCACAGCATAAAGAAACCTGTTATCTCTTAGTCAACACTTCAAACCTCCCACTCCCCAGGTCTAGGTACCCACTAATCTACTTTCTATAGATTTGCTTTTCTGGACATTTCATATAAATGGAATAACATAATATGTGGTTCTTTCTTATTGGTCCTTTTGCATAACATGATGTTTTCAAGATTCATTCCTGTTGTATATGTATCAGTACTTCATTTTTTATTGCCTAAACTGTTAAACTTTAAGGATATAGACTATTTTTTCATCAGTTGGTAGACATTTGAGTTATTTCCACTTTTTATTTATTATGATTAATACTGTCATGAACATCATATACAAGTTTTTTGTGAAAAATATGTTGTCATTTCTCTTAGGTATATATCTGGAAGAAGAACTGCTGGATCATAGTATAACTCTGTGTTTATCCTTTTAAGGAACCACCTGACTCTTTTTCAAAGCAGCTGCCTCATTTTAAAATCCCAGTACTTGTATATGAGTGCTCCAATTTCTCCATGTCCTCTCCAACACTTTTGATTATAGCCATCCTAGTGATTGCGAAGTGGCATCTTATTGTGATTTTGATTTGCATTTTCCTGGTGGCTAATGATGTTGAACTTTTAAAAATGTGCTTATTAGTCATTTGCATATTTTCTTTGAAGAAACATCCACTCATATCATTTGTCTGTTTTTAATTGGGTTATTTCTCTTTTTATTCTTGAGTTGTAATTATTTTTATATATTCCAGATGCAAGTCTGTTATAAGATATATAATTTGCAAAAATGTTCTTCCATTCTTTGGGTTGTATTTTTTACTTTCTTGATGGTGTCTTTTGAGACACAAAAGTTTTTAATTTTGATAATGTTGAATTTATTCTTTTGTTGCTTCTGCTTTTGGTGTTCTATTTAAGAAAGCATTGCGTGATCTAAGGTTACAAACATGCACACGTATGTTTCTTCATAAGAGTTTCATAATTTTAGCTCTTACACTTAGGTCTTTAATAGAGTTTGAGGAAATGCTTGTATATGGTGTGAGGTAGAGGTCAAACTTCATTCTTTTGAGTGGATACCCAGTTGTCCCCGCACCATTTTTTACAAAGACTATTCTTTCTCCATTGGATTGTTTTGCCATCTTGTCAAAAATCAATATATCATAAATACAAGGGTTCATTTCTGGACTCTCAATTTTATTCCATTAATCCATATCCACGTGGTTTTGTCCTTTATTTCATTAATAATGCCTTATTACATTAACTGATTTTCAGATATTAAACTGACCTTGCATTTCTTGGATAAATTTCAGTTTATATACTTATTTTAATTTGCTAGTATT
>NW_012149174.1:8194235-8194800 GCF_000956105.1 Propithecus coquereli
TTAGCCTGTATCTTGCAACTTTGCTAAACCTAGTCATTAAAATAGCTCTTTAATAAATTCTTTGAGATTTGTTTTATGTGGACAATCATGTCATCTGAACAAAGAGAGTGTTTTATTTATTTCTATTCTTGGTGCCTTTTATTACTTTTTCCTTCCTTATTGCTCTTGAAAAGACCATCAGTCCAATTTTGAATAGAAGCTGTGAAAGTGGATATCTTTGCTTTGTTCTTGATTTTAGGGGGAAACAGTCTTTCCCTATTAAATATAATGTTACTTATATGTTTCTTTGTAAATATCCCATATCAGATTGATGGTGTTCTCTATTCTTAATTCTTAGAGGATTTTTATTATGAACAGATGGTGAATTTTGTCAGATGTTTTCTGTATCTACCAAGATGATTGTATTTTTTTCTCTTTAATATGTAGATGTGGTGAATTTCATTGATTAATTTTTGAATGTTGAACTAGTCTTGCATTTTTGTGATAACCTTCACTTGGTCATGATATTTTTTCCCTTTTTTATATTGTCGAATTAGATTTGCCATTATTTTTGCAGATTTTTGTG